>NC_139575.1:30876450-30938950 GCF_946808225.1 Silurus aristotelis
CGCTGTCTTATTGGGTTAAATCAAGTCCGTGAAATTTTAAACTTAACAAATCCATTTACTAAATAATATTTCAGGGTTCAAATTTTTCAGTTGTTCTCTTCTGGATATTTAACAAGATAACCATATCTTTCTGGCTAAAGGAATTTGTTTAACTTTTATTTAAATATTGTATTATTGCATTTTGTATTATGGTGAATAATTATAACAGCATATAAAAGCCATTGTGCAGATTAAAATTCTAAACAGAATTTTGGAGGCAAAAGATTTTTCCTCTGTCCATGAATTGTATGCACAGTGTAAAGTCCTTCATAGTGAACCATTTTGAACCACCTAAAATATATGCATTCTAATAACATGATAAAAATGTAAGAGTGCATTTTGATCTTCCTCCTTCAACACCTAAAACCTCATAAGATCTTATAGCAGAGTGCACCCTCTTTCACGTGTTGATGCAACGATAACAGTTGCATGTTTGACATGCTGGTCAAGCTGCCGTTAAAATGTCACCACTAGAAATCAGTTCTATTAAATATATCAATAGTCATAAGATTTTGATTTCAGGCAAAACGTTCATATAACATTTATATTCATTGGTCTCAGCAGTTGCGTATTCAACTGTATGTTCAACAGTTTTTTGGTATATGCATAAATAATCCCCAAGACTTTCAAGTCCCTAAAGCCTATTTGTGCAAATAATATTAAAAAACCCGTAATTTGTATTTAACAGTGGGTTAACACCTTCTATATAGATTAAATAGAGTTTTCTGTCATGTATTACATAAGACATGAATCTTACATAACCTGCCAATACTCTATACTAAAAATTTTTTTTGGTGCAGTTGTTTGTCAGCGTCAGGGACACGAGATGGTGTTTTACACTGGGGATACTGGAATTTTTAACATCATGTTTCATGTTACATAAATATTGTATACTGGATGGTGTAGATTTATGTATTGTAAATCTTAAAAAACATTTAATCCCATGAACAATTTATATATTTTAAATGTCAATAAAATGAGAAAATACAATTAGGATAGATGCAGATTAATAAAGAACAATGTAGAAAATGCCTTTTCTTCTACAGAGATTTTAAATCTTTGGACTGGTGATGTAACATCCATTCATGGTGTCATTTAAAACTCTGCACTGTACATTTAATAAAATAAATCTTAAACCATTTGCTGCCTCCACAATGATCGCAAAATGTCTCAAATATTTGTTTGTTTGTTCGTTTATACTTGTCATGTATATTCTCCCCTGGGTTATATAAAAGATAATCGTATAAAAAGCATACGATCTATAAATAAATAGAAATGAGTGTTTTACTCTTATCTTGAATATTTGACTATTTATTTCTTCAGTGTGGTTGTTTGTATTCATATAAAACAGAATGGATTTGCATTAGATATTAAATCTGATTTAAGCATTTACATGATTTTATTTGATTTTTTTACTGTATACTTGTCTGCCTTCCAACACTACATATACTGGTGTGTGTATGCCAGTTTTTCTCTCCCACATATTTCATCCCCTTTTCTTTTTCCCGCCCTCACTCACTCCCTCACTCCCGGCGTGGCCGCGTTCCAAACTACCACGGCCCCCTCCGCTTCCCTCCTCCCTCCCTCCCTCCATCCCTCGCTCGCTCCTTTCTCTCTCCAGAAAGGGGAAAACCACCCTTCTTGGAGAAACACCTCCAAACCCTGGTCGATGTGAAAAACCCCTCTCTCGTTCCTCATTTTCAGTTTAGATCATCAGTCACACCACCAAACGGACCGCGTGTGAGCCTTGACTCAACCTGGCTGGGAAACGGTCCATGCGCTTGGACCAAAACGCGCAGACCACACACACACACACACACACACACACACACACACACACCACCACCACCAATGCCAGCGTGCGTGGGGCCACCGCTGAACTTCCCTCACACCCTCCCACCCCAAGTTATTTCGCACTTCAGTCATTTTACATCGTTATGAACTTAATAAACTCTAAATGCAAATAAAATGAACTCGACAGCAGATGGAGAAATGTCTATATTACAACATGCCCGTGTTTAGTGTTTCAGCGACATGTTGGACAAAAGACACGTATCGCTCCAAGGATCTTGATAGTATAAATCTTTTTAAGACTATAAAAGCCCAGAAAGCGGGTATTCCAGCTTGGCCTACCGTTACTGCACGTATGGAGTCCCGGGCTCGCCTCCGGTTGTGCGCCAAGTGTTCCTCGCTGTCTCTCTGTGTCTCTCTGTGTCTCTCCTCACCCGCACTTCTGCTCTGCTAAAATCACACAAAGAGGACAAAGAGGCGGTTTTAATACTAAAGTACACGCGCGCCGCCGTTACGCGGCCCACCGGATTACAGAAGTCGACTTTTTTTGGGGTGGGAGCGAAATCTTCTCAGCCCCCGTTCCGCTCCATCGTCTGCCGCCGTCTCCCTCTCTCCCCCGCCGCCTTTTATATCAACCGTGCGGAGCTCGCGCGGCTATCGCGCAGCAGCAGCTCGCTCGCTCTCGCACTCTCTCACACGCGCGCGCGCACCGATGTGTCAGTGTGAAATGTCGGCTGCTCGCGCTTCCCAGATTCCAGCTGCATTTTCGGGGCCGAGCCTCAACCACGCCGTCTCACACTGTTTATAATAAACCACTGATGACCCCTGGTTAGGGGCCGAGGATCGCCGGACAAACTAGTCGATTTTTGGTCAAAGCTTTTGTTCGAAGATGTACAGATAAATCTTTTAGGTTATTAATCGAAGGAATTAATGGGTTTGATGAAGATGTTTGCAGCTGACATCTCTCTCTCTCTCTCTCTCTCTCTCTCTCTCTCTCTCACACACACACACACACACACACACACACACTTGCTTTTCCACCCCATTTCTTTGAGTATAAATTCACCGGGCTTTGCTTTAAATAAGCGATCAAGGCTACACCCACTGTTGCTGTGTTTTAGATGCTTCATTTACGCTCTGGGTACTTTGTCAGTTCTGATCAATTCGTTATTTATTTTTTATTTTTTGCATTATCCACCACATGGACCTTCCTTTGACAGGATTCCCATTTGAACATCTGTAAACGTCTAAGCTATCCAAAGTATCCATCTCCTTCACTTACATATTCACTGCGGTGATGTAACGTTACAATTTTACGAATTCACTGTAATTTTTATCACTTTAAACTCGCAGGATTTTTATGTTACATTTCTGTTAAATTCTCCACCCTCATTGTTACATTGTTTTGTGAGTGCATGTTGCTTGCATGCATTTCACTCTGACATCAATAAAACTGGTGTCTTTTCTTTTTAGTGATGCTTTTCAAAAGCTTGTTTTGCAGCTTCTTTTGTTATTGTTTGTCGAGTGTGTGTGTGTGTGTGTGTGTGTGTGTGTGTGTGTGTGTGTGTGTGTGTGTGTTGGGGTGGCATTGTCTCTTTTCACTCTCCCTTCACTCTCTTCTACATGACATGCAATACATGCTCAATTGTTTTAAGCACTGGTGATTGACTTGGCCAATGTGAAACCTTTTACTCTTCCCCCTGATAAATTCCTTTATTGTGTTGGCTTAATAGCACAAGCATTAGACATCTTTTCCCTGCTTCAAAATGGCCTGCTTGTCCCACATAGACCGCTCTCTGTATTTATGTTCGTTCATCCTTTTTAACAACAAATGTAGTCTTCACAAGTGAAACCAAGGAGTCCAACCTAATCTAAACCTAGCCTAAGGTTTAGGCATTCACAGTAGTTACATGTCTAAAATATTGGAATCAAACTAACAGGGTATGGACCTGGGCTTCTAGAATACCTGACAGTATTAGATCACTTGAAAATAATGTGTGGCTTCCAAGTACTAAGGTCTATACACACAGAGAAGTAAAGATCAGGAAATGAAAACTGAAATTCCTGTCTATTGTTTCATATTTACTGTTGATTTTAAATCCAAATCTCTTTAATAAATAGCAAATGAAGGAATTTGCACTACAGTTCCAATACTTTTGGAGAGGACTGTACATTCCTTCAGTTTCACTGAATTTACAGAATGCATGCATTAATGTATAATAAACTGGGACTTTGGCCTTAATGTGTACTACAAAAGGTTCAAATTATTTTTTTTCTACAATTTCTTTATCTAAGAACTCATAACGGGTTTACCAAAAACCTACATCAGAGTTTATACCTGTCAGAGGGAATTTTAAGTAAAATTTCTTTCTTTCACACAAGCATGTCCTCTGTCCACTATTATACTATATCTGTTGCATGCTCTGTCAGTCAGCAAGTATCAGACATTCTGAGCTCCAAATGCCTCTCCACCGGCTGTAAATGTAAATGTATGCAGAGGACCTTTGCCTACACAACTCTCAAGGGCTCTCAGCCTCTGGTGCACGCGCACACACACACACACACACACACACACACACACACACACACACACACACACACACACACACACACACACACACACACACACACTTATGTACACCTTCAGATGCACATCAACACAAAATGTATCACATTATGTAACTCATATACATATTTTAATCTCCTTCCTTCAATTTCCTCCTGCTTTTGATTTTAAATATATATGCTAGCATACATGTTTATGAAGCCACAGTGTCTTAAATATAATGAACGTCCCATATTACACTCATGTATCATCACATTTTATACTTCCCTAATAATAGCAGAAATTTTCATTAAATGATCAGGTTCTGATTTCAATAGGAAATTTAAGATCATCAGTCTTTCTAAACTAAATTTGTTAATACTGTAGGAACACCTGCTCATTTATGCCACTCACATGGCATCAGTGCAATGCATAAAACCATGCAGAAACAGGTAAAATGCTGCAATTAATGCTTACATCAAACAACAGAAGAGAGAAAATGTGATTTCAGTAAACTTGACCATTGCATGGTTGTTGGTGCCAGATGGTTCTCCAACAAGCTTATACAGAATAGTACAAAATAATAAGAAAACTTCCATCAGTGATAGTTCTGTTTATGAAAAAGCATTTTAAGCAGAGAAGCTAGAAAATGGTCAAATTGGTTCGAACTGACAGGAAGGCCATAGTAACACAAATAAACACTCTGTACAACTGTGGTGAGCAAAATAACATCTCAGAGTGCACATAACAAACTTTGATTAAAATAGGCTAGAACAGTGGAAGACCGTATCAACATTTCCCTCAGCCAAGAGCAGAAATTCAAGGCTACTGGGAAGATATGCTCATGAAAATCATATTGTTGAAAACTGGAAAAAGACCAAGCATGTTTACCCAGTATGCTTTTCCTAGTTGTGGAAACTAATGTGCTCGATTGTCCTCTGCTGTTTTTTTAAAGCATGATTGCACATTTATATGTGTGATTAATATGCATATTATTGCATAATGCAAAGCTGTTAAATATTTTTGCACCCCAGGAAATATCTTCGAATGAAAAAATATAAACGTATGTATCTTATGTAGATGGATACCTTGTGGAAAGAGACTATAAAAATCAATTTGTGGGTGCCCTGGGCTATCTTTTTTCAAAGATATTTTTAAAAGGTTTCAGTCTCATGTAAATAAATGAACGTGAAGCTGGAAGTTGAAGGGGTGATGATAAATGCATCAGTGCCTATGCTCGACTAGCGGGTTGTGAGATGGAATAGAAGGAAAGCTTCTGGAGTGAGTTAGATAAAGTGAGGAAAGTATACCTAAGAAGGAAAGATAGTGATTGGGCCATTTTGGTGAAGGAAACAGAGGTGATGAGAAGGTGATGGGTAGGTATGGCCTTAACTAGTGAGGAAGGGCAGATTATAGTAGATTTTGCTAAATAGATGAAATTGGCAGTGGTCATTACTTATGTTAAGAAGATAGAAGAGCATAGGGTGACGTATAGGAGCGGAGGAAGGTGCACACAGGTGGATTATGTTCTATGCACAAAATAAAAAAGACAAAAAAAAAATAATAAGATGGTGGAAACTAAAGGAGGAAGACTAGTGTGAGATTCAGGAAAGAGGTCAGACAGGGGGCTCAGTGGTGGTGAAGAGGTGCTGGATGATTGGCACTGCAGATGTGTTAAAGGAGAGTTAGAAAGGTACTTGGTGTGACGTCTGAAAAGAAAAAAGCAAGACAAAGAGATGTGGTGTTGGAATGAGCAGGAAAGCAGACAGAGTAACAGGTTGGCTAAACAGAATTGGGAACAGCAGAGAGATGAAAAATGTAAACAGGAGTACAAGGAGATGTGAAAGCAGGTGAAGAGGGATGTGGCAAAAGCAAGGAGAAGGCATATGAGGAGCTGTATGAGAAGTTGGATACTAAGGAAGGAGAATAAGATTTGTACCGATTGGCTTGGCAAAAGGACTGACCTGGGAAGGATGAATGATTGGGCAACTACTGCTTGATTGGGCAACTACTTTCTCAACACACTCTCCACATTAGTCAACACACTTCTATCTGCATTCTTTTTTGCAAGTTAGAGCAATATTATTATTAGAAGCTGATGAGAGAGAGAGAGAGAATTTTGGATGATGTGGAGATGATGAAGCAGGAAGTGGATAGGATTAGTAAGGAGGAAGTGAGAGCAGCGATTAAGAGGATGAAGAGTGGAAAGTCGGTTGGCCCAGATGACATACTGGTAGAAGCATGGAGATGTTTAGGAGAGATGACAGTGGAGATTTTTAACTAGATTTTTTTTAACAAGATTTTGGAAGGTGCCTGAGGAATGGATGAGGTGTGCTGGTACTGACTTTTGAGAATAAGGGAGATGTGCCGACCTGCAGTAACTACAGTGGAATAAAGTTGACCAGTCACACCATTAAGTTGAGGCAAAGAGTAGTGGAAGCCAGACTGAGGGAAAAGGTGACTATCTGTGAGCAGCAGTTTGGTTTCATGCTGAGGAAGAGCACTACGGATGCAATATTTGCTTCGAGAATGTTGATGAAAAAGTATAGAAAATGTCAGAATCAGCTTCACTGTGTGTTTGTTAATCTAGAGAAAGCATACAACAGGGTGCTAAGAGAGAAATTGTGGTATTGTACTAGGAAGTCATGTTTGGCAGAGAAGTATGTGAGTGTGGTGCAGGACACGCATGAGGACAGTCTGACAGACTGGTTCAAGGTGGAGGTGGGACTGCATCAAGGATCGGCTCTGAGCCCTTTTCTGTTTGCCGTGGTGATAGACAGGTTGGACTATGATGTCTGCGGATAATATTGGATAATATCAAATAAACTCCTTGTCTCTGTAGGGGAATGGCATTTTCATTTTACACAATATTGCTTTTAAACTTTATTTAGTAATAACAGATTTTAATTTTTAAAACAGTACAATTTCCCAGCATATTTAAAAGAAACATGCCAGGTGTAAACGGGTAAATATTTTCCATTAAATAATTCATTAAGTGTGATATGGGAATGCTGTGTTGTTTTGTTGTAGCAATATTTTAACACACACAAATCTTGGCTTCAAAAAATGCTAGTTTCTGCACACCTGCATAAATTCTTGGTGAAGCATTTTCTGGAGAGAATGATGTCACTCTGCAATGTTTGAGTTTGAAGACTTCTTTACAGTGACATGTGACCCCTACACCATGCAGAACAGTTTATCTTGCTTTATATTATTAAATTTGTGCATTTAGCCTTGCCTTATCAATTCAGACCACATGTTTTTAGTAAGGTTCAAATAAGGCTTTGACTGCCCACTGAAATACACTGGTGTTGTGCCCTGCAGCAGTTTCTGTGCTATTTAAAATGATCTATGGCTAAATTTGTAAACTTCTGGCGGAGTAGCCACTGAAAAGAACAGCTTAAAAGAACAGCTTCTTTACTGATTTTTACAGTGGGTGGTCATAAGGTGCTTTTCTTTATCCATTTCCAAATCCAAACTGCATTTAAAGTTTTTCTTAGTCACTTTGGAGCATTTCTCAGATCAGAAATGAAATTCACCTACTTGTTCAACCTCCACATAATTTAGTCACTTGTGCACATCATAAAAGCATTTCTTGTTGCTTTGATCAAATTGGGAATGCTTTGGTACATTCATTTAACTGATTGTGTACAAGTGACTGCTGTTTTTTACGTTATCAGTTGTTTATGTCATGTTGATCAAAATATATTATTCTGGTTTCACCTGAATAGTTTTAACCCCTAAAACATTAGTTCATTGATGAAATCAAACCAGATGTCATCATCTGTCATCTAAAATTTCTATTAATCTTTTTTTTTGTAAATGTGACTCGAAAGATGAATTGGGCAAATAAATCTTGAATTTCACTAATGAAGGCAAGTGAACGGCATCAGATCAACCAATGATCAACTAGTTCTCTAAAACAGGTCAAAGGTAAATCTCGTGAACCTTCTTTTAGCAACAGAGCAAAACACACAATTACAATTTCTGAGAATGGATGAACAACCGAGAAACGAACAAACAATATTACAGTATCAGTACAGTAAAAGTGTAAATCCTGTCCTGTCTCTTGCAATCAAGATAAATCAAGTATGCAATCAAATAAATAAATGTGTGCTGTTATAATTTATAGATGCTATACAGAAGAAATTTTAATTTTGCGCATTTTCAATCGCTGTAATCCAAACATTGTAATTTATATCAAGAAATTCTGAAACTACACCATCATACTAACGACATGACTAAACATTTTGATGATCTTGTTTGTGAATAATGACAGAGGGATTTTTCATTCTGATTTGAATGATATGTTCATTGACACAAATACTTACTTTTAAGAGATAAACTAAGGAATTTGAGAAAAGTACAGGCTTTTGAAAGAAATTGTGCTGTTTGTACAAATTGTTTTGAGAATGCACTTACTGATTTGAAAATATTAAGGACAATTGGATAAATGCTCCAAAAGCAGCTGAGAAAAACTGTAACAACAAACACAAAATAAACACCAAAAATACACCATACCACATACACACTCATACTCATCCATTTTCAGAAATTGTAATTCTTTGTGTTGCTCCTTGCCAAATTAAAGTTCACAACATACACCATTGACCTATTTTAGAGAACTAGTTGATCATTGGTTGATCTGATGCCATACACTCTCCTTTATTAGTGACATTCAAGATTCATCTGCACAATTCATCAATTCAAATCACATTTACAAATAAAGGTTTAATAGAAATTTTAGAGTAGTAGTTAAACAACGGGTTTAACCATTTTGCATTTAATTATTTGATGCAATGAACTGATGCCTAAATGTTTTGGGGGTTAAAACTATTCAGTTGAAACCAGTACTGTATAATTTATTTTGATCAACATGACAGAAACAACTGATAATATAGAAAACAGCAGACAATCGTACACAGTCAATGAATGTACCAAAGCATTCGCAATTTGATAAAAGCAACAAGAAATGTTTTTATGATGTGCACAAGTGACTAAATGATGAGGTTGAACACTTGTTCCTTCAGAATAAAATGTTTTATCTAAGAAACGCTCCAAAGCAACTGAGAAAAACTGTAAGAATATAATAATCAGATGCTTGGTTTTTAAAGACATTGTTCCTAATAGTGGGTCCTTGCTATATCAAAGTAATAAACACAAACAGTAAATAAAATTTTAATTATTTTTGGAAATACAGAGGAAAAACAAACACCAATTAAGTACTTAAGTAAAAACCTAATTCTAAAGGGACCGATAATGGAGAGTAGTGAGTGTGTGAATATGTGTGGGAGAGAGAGAGACGAAAGGAATGTGTGTGTGTGTGTGTGTGTGTGTGTGTGGGCGAGAGAGAGAGAACGTGTGAGCGTTCTGTTCTGGAGCTCGCATGTCCGTGTGCGCGTTCGCGCTGCGCTTATAAAAACGAGCTAGTGAGCCACGCGGCCGCGCCTCCTGGTATGTGAAACAAAGAGCAACAGGGAGAAAATGTGACGAGGATTTCAACAAGTACCAGTGGTGGATGGGGAGTGATATAAAATCAAATAATACATATATATTTCAGTATATCAAATAAGATACAAATATACAAAATCTATGAATTTCCAAAGCGCAGTATCTGTAATGGAGACAAACGAGCATGTAAAAAGACAATAAGAAAATTATTTTGCTTTACATACCAAATGAACTCATCCTCTATACAAGAAGAAAGAAAAAAAGACTGTTTTATAGCAGTTTTCTTCTTCTTCTTCTTCTTCTTCTTCTTCTTCTTCTTCTGCTTCTTCTTCTTCTTCTTCTTCTTCCTCTTATTATTATTATTATTATTATTATTATTATTATTATTATTATTATTATTATCATTACGAACTTCACAGACGTAGACCTATGTCCATTTTCAAAAGTTCTATTTGTAAACGCCAAGCTTGTACCTCTGAGCACTTCTTATCAACAGTGACTCCAGTGGCCATCTCTTTCCAAGATGCGTATAACCATAGAGAAACCATACACAAATATAATTATTAAGTTATGTGATAGAGCAATCTAAAATGCTCGTTCATTGCTAATTGGCTGAAATATAACAGGCAGAATTGATGTGCTTTGGTCAAGAAACACAAGAAATGGACATTAGATCAGTGGAAAACTATCCTATGGTCTAATGAGGCAAAGTTGTGATATTTGGTTCTAATCCACCGTGTCTTTGTTAGACATACAGAGGGTGAACTGACGGTTCCTGAATGTGTGGTTACCACTGTGAAGCATGGAGGAGGAGGTGTGTATTTTTTTTTTTTTTAACGGGTGTGACCCTATTGATGACTTAATCAAAATTGCAACAACACGTGAAAATTAGCTTGGGTATCTTCCAATTCTCTTCATTATTGTCGATATGTTTCTACACCTTAATTAGAGTCTAGAATTAGAGATAAAGAAAAATCCATTTACCAATTAGCACATAGATGCATCCAACCAAATTCCATCTTGATTGCTCTTATGGTTCATGAGAAACTGATATTTGAACATAAACTCTGCCTGATGTAAGATGACAAATACCTTAATATATATATATATATATATATATATATATATATATATATATATATATATATATATATATACAGTGAGGAAAATAAGTATTTGAACACCCTGCTATTTTGCAAGTTCTCCCACTTAGAAATCATGGAGGGGTCTGAAATTGTCATCGTAGGTGCATGTCCACTGTGAGAGACATAATCTAAAAAAAAAAATCCAGAAATCACAATGTATGATTTTTTTAACTATTTATTTGTATGATACAGCTGCAAATAAGTATTTGAACACCTGAGAATGTCAATGGTAATATTTGGTACAGTAGCTTTTGTTTGCAATTACAGAGTTTAAACGTTTCCTGTAGTTTTTCATCAGGTTTGCACACACTGCAGGAGGGATTTTGGCCCACTCCTCCACACAGATCTTCTCTAGATCAGTCAGGTTTCTGGCCTGTCGCTGAGAAACACGGAGTTTGAGCTCCCTCCAAAGATTCTCTATTGGGTTTAGGCCTGGAGACTGGCTAGGCCACGCCAGAACCTTGATATGCTTCTTACAGAGCCACTCCTTGGTTATCCTGGCTGTGTGCTTCGGGTCATTGTCATGTTGGAAGACCCAGCCTCGATCCATCTTCAATGCTCTAACTGAGGGAAGGAGGTTGTTTTGCAATACATGGCCCCGGTCATCCTCTCCTTAATACAGTGCAGTCGCCCTGTCCCATGTGCAGAAAAACACCCCCAAAGCATGATGCTACCACCCCCATGCTTCACAGTAGGGATGGTGTTCTTGGGATGGTACTCATCATTCTATTTCCTCCAAACACGTTTAGTGGAATTATGACCCAAAAGTTCTATTTTGGTCTCATCTGACCACATGACTTTCTCCCATGACTCCTCTGGATCATCCAAATGGTCATTGGCAAACTTAAGACGTGCCTGAACATGTGCTGGTTTAAGCAGGGGAACCTTCCGTGCCATGCATGATTTCAAACCATGATGTCTTAGTGTATTACCAACAGTAACCTTGGAAACGGTGGTCCCAGCTCTTTTCAGGTCATTGACCAGCTCCTCCCGTGTAGTTCTGGGCTGATTTCTCACCTTCCTTAGGATCATTGAGACCCCACAAGGTGAGATCTTGCATGGAGCCCCAGTCCGAGGGAGATTGGCAGGCATGTTTAGCTTCTTCCATTTTCTAATGATTGCTCCAACAGTGGACCTTTTTTCACCAAGCTGCTTGGCAATTTCCCCGTAGCCCTTTCCGGCCTTGTGGAGGTGTACAATTTTGTCTCTAGTGTCTTTGGACAGTTTTTTGGTCTTGGCCATGTTAGTAGTTGGATTCTTACTGATTGTATGGGGTGGACAGGTGTCTTTATGCAGCTAACGACCTCAAACAGGTGCATCTAATTTAGGATAATAAATGTAGTGGAGGTGGACATTTTAAAGGCAGACTAACAGGTCTTTGAGGGTCAAAATTCTAGCTGATAGACAGGTGTTCAAATACTTATTTGGAGCTGTATCATACAAATAAATAGTTTAAAAATCATATATTGTGATTTCTGGATGTTTTTTTTTAGATTATGTCTCTCACAGTGGACATGCACCTACGATGACAATTTCAGACCCCTCCATGATTTCTAAGTGGGAGAACTTGCAAAATAGCAGCGTGTTTAAATACTTATTTTCCTCACTCTATATATATATATATATATATATATATATATATATATATATATATATATATATATATATATATATATATATGCGTATATTTTATATATATATATATATATATGCGTATATTTTATATATATATATATATATATATATATATATATATATATATATATATATATATATATATATATATATATATATATAATATAAGGGTTTTAGCTTGAGAAGTTTAATACTTTAACTCTGACTTAATGCATGATCATATTTTGCACATAAACTCAGAATCTTTTTCTGTACACATGTTTCAAGTTATGTGCTAATCCCAGGTAAAAGCCTAGAGCTGCTAATTGATTGACATGTGGAGGCCATATTGTTTACATATGTTCTATACTAAGTAATTTGATATGGAAATTGGGAAAAAGTGTGAGGACAAGTTCTCAGAAGTTCTGTGTATTATGCAATGGCCACTATTATGTCACGGCGCTAACCGGTGACAAAACATAAAAGAAAACTGAAGGCTACCAATACAAACCAGCACAGAGCCGGCTACACAATGAACGCAAATGTCATCTTGGTATGTCATCTTGGAGTACTGGCTCCAATATCAAATTTTATCCGCCAGAAAAAAATAAAACAATGACAACTGTGGTTAAACGCAATAAAACAAGCAATAATCAAAAATGCTTGCGTTTTTGTTGATAATGTTTATAGTTTATAGTTTATAGTTTATAGTTTCTCATGCATGCTCACCTAATTAGAAAATTGAGACCAAGTCAATTGATTTCTCATATAATGCTACATTTGTAGAGTACAATTTAACTAAATGCTAGCTAATGACCAGAGCCTAAACATAAAGGAAATGGTTTGTGTTGTCTCCGTTTCTACAGTTGCCATTAGTACAATTGTAGAAAGGGAGAGGCAACAGCGAACAAGCCCATTTTATGTGTGAGGTGTGTGTTCAAGTATTTGTATTTGCAAACATTGCCACTGGTTTTTGCCAACCAAAAGGGTAGCTCGTGAGCCAGATCGTACAGCCATTGAGTGAACATGTACGGGTTGGCCAATCTCGAGGCCGTCTATTAAACTTACATTTTTCAAATAACATTTGTTGTCCTAAATAGTGAGTGACCTTACATAGTCAGATAAAACTGGATTTTGACCAGTTATCTTTGAAAAAACAAAACTGAATAGCGTTAGTGAAGCGGTCAGGAAAATCTTTCTGACTCCACATAAGCTCCGCCAACAAAACAGTGTCACAATCTTTACTAACTGAAAAAGGGTCTATAGGGTTCCATCTATTATGTCCTTGGACCCCTAAATATGACTACAATTAAGTGGTCCAAGCATTCCTGCAAATAGCACTCCCAGTGCACAGTTCTTGCCAAGATGAATTATTAAGAGTCACACTGTATAATTTCAGACCAGGTTTGTAACAGTGGTCAGAATTTTGCATTGTCTAATTGAGTTCCGCAGAGACCAAGGAAAAAAATATTTTGACTGTTCTTAAAATTTTTGTACAAAACAGAAACATTTGCACTATAGCACCACCATCAGACACTGGTCTCTTTACTTTGCTGAGTAGCGTTAGTGATTCTGCACCATGTGACAAATTATAAGAAAAATCTTAACAATTCCATTTGGGTTACAAGCACTTTGTGCTTGTACCCCTACTACTACTACTACTACTACTACTACTACTACTACTACTACTACTACTACTAATACTACCACTACTACTACTACTACTACTACTACTACTACTACTACTACTAATACTACCACTACATCTACTACTACTACTACCACTACTACTACTACTACTACTACTACTACTACTACTACGACTACTACTACTACTACTACCACTACTACTACTAATAATAATAATACTACCACTACTACTACTACTACTACTACTACTACTAATACTACCACTACTACCACTACTACTACTACTACTACTACTACTACTACTACCACTACTACTACTACTACTACTACTACTACTACTACTACTACTACTAATACTACCACTACTACTACTACTAATAATAATACTACCACTACCACTACTACTACTACTACTACTACTACTACTACTAATACTACCACTACTACTACTACTACTACTACTACTACTACTACTACTAATACTACCACTACTACTACTACTAATAATGATACTACCACTACCACTACTACTACTACTACTACTACTACTAATACTACCACTACTACTACTACTACTACTAATACTACCACTACTACTACTACTACTACTACTACTACTACTACTACTAATACTACCACTACTACTACTACTACTACTACTACTACTAATACTACCACTACTACTACTACTAATAATAATACTACCACTACTACTACTACTACTACTACTAATACTACCACTACTACCACTACTACTACTACTACTACTACTACTACTACTACTAATACTACCACTACTACTAATACTACCACTACTACTACTACTAATAATAATAATAATACCACTACTACTACTACTACTACTACTACTACTACTACTACTACTACTACTAATACTACCACTACTACCACTACTACTACTAATACTACCACTACTACTACTACTACTACTACTACTAATACTAATACTACCACTACTACTACTACTACTACTACTACTACTACTACTACTAATACTACCACTACTACTACTACTACTAATAATACTACCACTACTACTACTACTACTACTACTAGCACTACTACTACTACTACTACTACTACTACTACTACTACTACTACTAATAATAATAATAATAATAATACCACTACTACTACTAATAATAATAATACTACCACTACTACTACTACTACTACTACTACTACAACTACTACTACTACTACTACTACTACTACTAATACTACCACTACTACTACTACTACTACTAATACTAATACTACCACTACTACTACTACTACTACTACTACTACTAATACTACCACTACTACTACTACTACTACTACTACTACTACTACTACTACTACTACTAATAATAATAATAATAATAATAATAATAACACTACTACTACTAATAATAATAATACTACCACTACTACTACTAATACTACCACTACTACTACTACTACTACTACTACTACTACTTATTCTAATATTATTTTTAAGAAGTAGAAGAATAGTAATAATGATTCATCAAACCATTGAAAGTGTAACTGTTCATGTTACATAATGTTAGTCAGTACTCACTGGCATCAATTAATGAGGTGTTGCTGCTTCAGTTTAAGATTTTTCAGCCCATTGTTACCAGTCTGCTTCTTTTGAGGCACCAACATTAATCGTGAACTGACACAATTTAACATGCTTGATTGAGAGTGAAATACGTACGGATTCCTGATCCTTAGCTGCACAGTCAGAATTTAATTTAAGAGTGAAAAAATTTTTCTGCAATTTGATATACAACCTAATCTTGTATTAGGTATTATCAGTTTCGAAATTATTATTTTAGAACATTTTAATGAATGAGTAGGTAAAGAAGCAAAAACAAATAAAAAATTAAAGCAATTATTTGCTAAATGCAAATCCTTAACATATAAATGATTTAGTTATGCGGAACCTGCCATGATGCAATCAGCATATATATATATATATATTTACAATATTTATATATGATTTCTTTCTTTTTTTATATTTTCTCCCTTGTGCTCTGCAGAAGATTAACATAAGAAATTATTATTATTATTTTTTAAATATAAATGTAATATAAATGAATACATAGAGCCAATTTTTAGGTTTGGTTTATTGGGACAGATTATCTAGCAAGTTTATTTACATGCAGATACAGTCACTCAGGTTTAAGGATTGAAATGTTGAGTGGGTGGAGAGACAGGAGAATACGCATGACTTTGCTCTCCAGAATGCACAGCTTGGCTGCTCAAATGTGCTATTAAATAATTACCAGCAACATTAGGGTCAGGGAAGCAATAGGTCCCAGAGAAACCAGAGTTTATTCCGTACATATACATATACACGTGGTAAACCTTTCCATTCAATATATATGTAAGTATTTGGATAAAAGCTAGGTTTATGTAACCCTACCTTTTACAGTAGAATCCCAAATGTCATAATTATTGAGCTCTCAGAAGAAACTCTGTCTGGCAGCACAGGTGCTGGGTGCATGTTTGTCTTGGCTAACTTCCCAGATGCTCTGGAATGCTGCAAAATATGTACAAATGTGACAAACCACAGAATGGGACAAATCCATGGTGACTGCTGATGAGTAGGGATGGGGATGGTGCATTTCCTCAAATATTAAATGCTTATTTTTTCTCTTTTCTTTTACTGCCTTGATAGTCAAGTAATATTTTAAATGTATTTAAATTTTAATTCAAATTTAAATGTAATTTAATTTAAATGTATCGTTTCTTTACATGCTTTACTTTCTCTCTTGCTCTCACTCACTTGCTGATGCTTTGAGTAATGGACTCACCTGGGACTTGGTTCTCAGATGGCTGGAGGATGGTTTGAGCTTGTGTTTGTGTATCAGTCTGTACACATGCATACGGCCTGTGGGAGTGTGAGTGGGCGAGTGTGTAGGCATCATGTGAACCTGACTCATAGTTCAGTCTGGTGGAGACTCAAAACAACACAAAAACAACTAAACAACAGCAACAGAGCTACTCACTTACAAAATCAAATCCACATTAAGACAAATTCCTGTGCCTTTCTTTGATGCCAAATTAGTAAAAAAAAAAAAAAAAGAGTTTATTTTCACATGGAATCACAGTTAGATTGCTAGGATGATGCTTTTGAAAGCTCCTTGATTTATGTGTCAGGTACATATCTGATGTTTTAAAGGGTTTGTGTGTTTGAATGAACTCAGCATTGGCTTTGGATTGTGTGGGTGTAATCTGGCAAAAAGCCAATGTCTCCCTCAAGCATACAGAAAGAGTGCTAGTAATGGGTTTACAAAAGGGCTCCTACTCCACACTGCCATCGAAACATTGATCACATCGTTTTCGTTAGAAAACTACACAGTATTTACCTTGTTGATACAATGGTAACATCACTTTGTGATATTTAAATATTGTAATTGTTGTCACAAATATATAACTTTTTGGCTTTTGGGAATATACATGTTACTCAAATTTGTAAGTATGTCCAAATCCACATACATCTTAAACAGTAGCTGTAGCTTCTTGGTTGAGAACGCATTTTGTACTGTATATCTTTAGCATGATATGATTGCATAAGGTTCGCTTGAATTTCATTTCTCACCAGTCTTTTTTGCAACAGCACTTGTTCAGAAGTAAAATGTTGCTTTGAATAGAAGTTAATCATCCTCTGGAGTCGGTGCCTTTGTCACATCATGACCTTGATTGGCAGGGAACTGCAGACCTTGCTGAAAGATTGCTCAAGAAACCATGACAACCAACAGTAAAATGTAAATGCTGGAGAATAGCACATAAGGGTAAACATGCACGTACAAGTCAAATGATATAGGAGCATCAACTAGAGCATTCTCAGCAGTCAATATTTAAGTGTTATTAGTTGATGCTAGAGTTGATTCATGACATAATGTCAGAAGCTATGTTATCAGATGTCATTGCTCTTTTCAAAATCATTTGTAAGCACTGGCTACGCACTTACACATCCATTAATATTTCTAATTTTATAGGCAAAATCACACTGTTATTGGTAAAGTGTTTATCTACGTTCATTATTGATTACTTTTAAATTTGATCAATTGAGTCTCAGTAAATGGTTTTTAAGGACAAATGCATATATTTGTCTCCAAGCAGCCAAGCAAAGGCAACATTACAAAATGCAGTATTTGTTCACTGCATTTTTTATTATTTAGTGTGCCATTCAGTTAAATAGGATGCAGAACTAGGATAAACCAGGGCTCATTAGAAGAATCTCATTAATGGTAGCCTGCACTCTGTAGAAGCACCTTCTGTAACTTTCTCTTTTATCCTTTTTTCTACTGCATTTTGCATTTCAATGAGAAAAAGATGGAGTGAGTGACATGACTGCCACCCTTTTGTCACCTGAAATTACTGTTCTTACATGACATTTTTGTAGAAATAGTTAATAATATATCATATAGAATCTCCATTTAGATTTCAAAATGTTGAGCTACTCTCCCTTTCTAAAATCTCTAAATACAGTCATACATACAGCTAAAGAAGCTAATCTTAGTAGAATAAATTATAGTAAATAACACTAAATCATTTGTTGCATATCCCTTACATGCAGTAACTGCTGGTTGACACCAGTGACATCAAACTGTTGCATCCTTTTTTTGTAATGCTTTTCATGACTAAATATTGTAACATATTTTGATAGGTTGTAAGTTTTTTTTGCTGTCAGTCTCCTCTTCAGAAGTTTAGTCCAGCCTAAAATGGCATAGGAGGTGGTGTCACAGCTATTTATAATAATAATAATAATAATCTAAGCATCAAACAAAAAACAAAACACATTCTAAGTTCTTTACACCAACATTAAATATTTAGTGTCCAAAAGGAAGTCTAGTTAGTAAATGTTATTGATTATTATTTATAGACCCCCAGAGCCCTACTCTGATGTTTTTCATAGAATTTGCAGATTTCATCACAAATATAGCTACTTGCTTAGACAAAGAATTAATTCTTGGTGACTTTAATATACATTTTGATAATCAGGCAGACTCCTTAAGAGCAGCAGTTGTGTCCATTCTAAATTCAGTAGGAACTAATATTAAAGGACCCACTCATAGTGATGGACACACTCTTGGTTTAATTTGAACATTTTGGATCGATATAAACAAATATAGTCATAATTTCACAGTCTGAAGCTATTTCAGATCATTACCATATCTCTTTTAAATCTGCCTCAGTCATTGCATTAATACCTCACCAAATTACCGTGTTAAGAGTTCATTCACTTCAACTACAGCAGCGAGTTTTATTAATAATCCTCCGAAGTTATCAACATTAATTAGATCTCCGTCTGACCCCACAGAGCTCGACTGGGCAATTGAATGTATAGAATTAATGTTCAGTTACACTCTAGATGATGGAGCTCCCCTTAAAACCAAAATGATCAGAGAGAGAAATTAGCATTGTGGTATAAGGATCATACGCACACATTAAAACAGACCACTCGGAAATTTGAACGTAAATGGTGTCTAACCGAATTGACACTATTTCAAATAGCATGGACGAAGAGCCTCCTGAGTTATAGAAAAGCTCTTAGTGCTGCTGAACAGCATATTTCTCCACCCTCATAGAAAATAACAAGCAAAATCGTAGATTTTAATTCAGTACTGTAGCAAAATTAACAGGAATTAAAAGCACTGCACTAACATGCACACCATCAATAGGTAGTAATGATTTAATCTTTTACAATAATGAAGTTGAAAACATCAGGCAAAAAAAACAGATTAATATAAATCCAAACTATTTTATAAATAACCTTATAGACAGCAGTGTAATGATAACAGACAATTAATTACAAAGTTTTACTCCTATTTAAGAGAATGACTTAATTTCATTTATTTCCTAATCAAAATCATCAACTTGTATTCTCGATCCCTTGCCTACAATTTTTTTTTTTCAAACAGAATTCCAGAAGTAATTGAACCTGTTCCAAAATTATTAAACTCTTCCATTAGCAATGGTAATGTACCTAAATCTTTTAAACTGGCTGTTATCATCCCCTATCTAAGAAACCTGACCTTGACCCTTGTCAGCTCTCTCACTATAGGCCAATATTACAGTTTTTCTCAGTTGCTTTGGAACATTTCTCGAATCATCCTTAAGATTTGCAAATCAGTAAGTGCATTTTGAACAATGTGAACAAACAGCACAATACATTGGATTTCTTGCAAAAGCCTGTTTTTTGCTCAAAATCCTTAGAACTTCTCTCAAAAGTAAGTATTTGTGTCAATGAACATATTATTGCCATCAAAACACCTTTTATCATTGTTTATGAACAAGATAGTCAAAATGTTTAGTCATTTTTTTCAATATGACAATGCTTTATTTTAGTATTTCCTGATGTAAACTATGTTTTGGATTACAAGTATTGAAAATGCACGAGGCTGAATTGGCAACTATGAATTTCAACAGCACAAATTCACACATTACTGTATGTGGGATATTGATTGTAAGAGACTGGACAGGATTCACACTTTTTTTTTATTTTTCTTTACTAGTGGACTGACAAAAAAATTACAATATAATGTCATTGTGATAGAAAATAAAAAGACACAAATAAAAATTCCAAAAGGTAAACATAGGAAACACTTCTTAGGCAGAACTGCGCATGCCGCACTATACAGTGTAATTTGTCTCTACCCCCTGACGTCCCAGTCTGATTTTCATCCACATCACAACAGATATCATCCCTTGCAATACCATTGTGAGGCCATGATTGACAACATGGTCCACAATAGTGGCTCTAATTTAATCTAAAATGTCTCTAGCCTCTTCTTCCTCTTCCTCTATTTTGCCTCCTTACCGTTACAGCATGCATCCTTATTCCTGGCTCTCGACCATGTTCGTTTCCTAGTTGTTCATACATTTTCAACAATTGTAAATCTGTGTTTTGCTCTTTTTATATACACTCGCCAATTACAGTAAAAGTTTACGAGATTCAGCCTTGACCTATTTTAGAGATCTAGTTGATTATTGGTTGATCTGAAACTGAACACGCCCCTTCATTAGTGACATTCAAGGTTCATCTGCACAATTCCTCAATTCAAGACACATTTACCAAAAAGAGTTTAAAAGAACTGTGAAGAAGAAGAGCTTGACAAATTTTGACAACTGGTTTAACCATTTTGCATTTAATGACTTATGCAATTAACTGGTGCCTAAATGTTTTGGGGGTTAAGACTATTTAGGTGAAACTACTATAATACATTTTGATCAACATGACATAAACAACTGATAATGTAGGAAAAAGCAGACACTTGTACACAATTAATTAAATGATGTACAAAAGCATTTGCAATTATATCAAAGCAACAAGAAATGTTCTTATGATGAGCACAAATGACTAAATGATGTGGAGGTTGAACAAGTAGTTTTGAGAGTTTCATTTTTGATCTGAGTAACGCTCCAAAGCGACTGAGAAAAATTGTAAACCTCCCCTTTATTTCTAAGATTTTAGAAAAGGTCGTAGCACAGCAGTTATGCTCACACCTATTTAGAAATAACATTTTTGAAATAAATCAGTCAGGATTTTGGCCTCATCATAGCACAGAGACAGCACTGGCTAAAGCAGTAAATGACCTGTTTTTGGCCTCTGATCAGGGTTGTGTCTCCTTAATCGTTTTGCCTAACCTTAGTGCATCTTTTGACACCATCAAAATCATAATATTTTTGATCATAATATCCTCTTTGCTAGACTAGAAAATGTTGTTGGAATAAAGGGAACAGCTCTCTCCTGGCTTAGGTCTTATTTGACTGAACTTTATTAGTTTGTTGATGTAAATGGTGAGCTCTCCAAACTCTCTAAGTTAAAGTTTGGTATTCCGCAATGATTCAATTCAATTCAATTCAATTCAATTCAATTCAATTCAATTCAATTCAATTCATTTTTATTTGTATAGCGCTTTTAACAATGATCATTGTCACAAAGCAGCTTTACACTGATAATGTGGTAATAAAAAATTAATATGTTGTTTATAAGTGTAGGTTTGTCCCTGATGAGTGAGCCGGTGACGACTGTGGCAAGGAAAAACTCCCCCGAGTTGGCATAAGGAAGAAACCTTAAGAGGAACCAGACTCAAGAGGGAACCCATCCTCATCTGGGTTAAACCGAATGTCCATTTATTGCAGATATACAATGTTGGGTTACAGTGATTGTGATCAGAAGCAAACTGTAGTCCTTAGTCAGTGTAGCAGACTGTTGACTACAGTCCAAATCCATCCTTAAAGCTCCCGTTCTTACTCCGGAATTTCATGGAACCACCCAAGGCGTTGATGAGAAACCGGCTGCAAAGAGTGGCCTCCAAATGAAGAGAGGCAGGCATGGACAAGGTGGGAAGATCCGCAGAGGGAAGAGGGGCAGGAACAGTGGTCACTGGAACTTCAGGAGCATGTTTAACTCGACCGAGAGAGTTATGCAATTATCTGCAATGATCTGTCTTAGGCCCACTGCTTTTCTCTTTATATATGCTGCCTCTGGGTGAAATTATACATAAAAATTGTATTAGCTTCAATTGCTATGCTAATGATACACAGCTGTATATTTTAGCAAAGCCAGATGAGAGAGATCAGCTTTAAAATGTTGAGGAGTGTGTAAAGGACATTAGACAGTGGATGCTTGATAACTTCCTTCTGCTCAACTCGGATAAGACGGAAGTACTTTTACTAGGACCACATGCAGCTAGAGTAAACCTTCCGATTACGTAGCATCTCTGGATGGTCTTTCTGTCTCAGTGTGTACAGCAGTCAAAGACCTTGATTATTGACCCTAGTCTTGCCTTTGAGGCTCATGTGAATAACATTATCAGGATCGCCTTCTTTTACCTTAGTAATATTTCTAAAATTAGAAATATGATGTTACAGGATCCAGAAGAACTAGTTCATGCTTTTGTTAATCTAGATTAAACTACTGCAATGCTTAACTGTTTGGGTGTTCGAGTAAGTGCATAAATAAGCTTCAGTTTGTCCTGACTGCAGCAGCAAGGGTCTAGATCTAGATCTAGACTAGATCTGTAAAATATGACCATATTACCCCTGTTTTAATCAGACTACACTGGTCCCAATTAAATATCACATTGATTATAAAATACTACTACTGAGATATAAAGCACTAAACGGTCTCGCGCCGCAGTATCTGAGTAAACTTCTATACCAGTATGATCCCCCATGCCTACTTAGATCAAAAGGTGCAGGCTATTTGATTTACATTGATTTTCTTCAAGAATTTGCTCGTTTTCTTTCAATCCTCTTGATAAATTTTGATAAAGTTCTGCTTGTAGGAGATTTTAATATTCATGTAGATTATGCAACTGATGCCCTAGGACTATAATTTGTGGACTTATTAAACTCTTTTAGGGTTAAACAAAACATCACCAGACTAACTCATCATTTTAATCAGACACTAATATCCCAGGAAGCAGCTGTCACTGATATAGATATTTTACCTCAGAGTGATGAAATCACAGACCATTACCTCACCATGTTATCGACTTGGTAGGACTATTGTTCCGACCAGTAAGGACAGATTCAGAAATAACCTGCCTGATTTATCTCAATTTCTTACTAAACCCCTAAATGCTAACAATCTTGATGAAATGGCTAACAACATAGAAATTATCCTCACTAGCACATTAGACACTGTTGCTGCCATTCGGTTAAAAAAGGTTAGAGAAAAAACACCTGCACCATGGTATAATAGTCATACTCACGCCCTCAAGAGAACAGCCCGTACTCTGGAAAAAAATGGGGGAAAACTAAATTGGAGGTATTAAGAATTGCATTTAAAGACAGTCCCTAAATGCTGAGCAACTGAGCAAACTCATAGAAAACAACAAAAACAATCCCAGGTTCCTTTTCAGTACAGTAGCTAAAAGAACAACAAATCAGGTAACTGAAAAATGTATTCCATCAGAGTTTAGTAGTGAGGACTTTATGAATTTCTTCACTGAAATATTTGAGTGAACATCTCCTGATTTGATCTCCCCTAAAACTCCACAACTACACTGCTTTACACGTATAGGACAGGAAGAGCTGTATGATGTCATTACCAAAGCAACATGTCTGTTAGATCCCATTCCAACTGAACTACTGAAGGAAGTGTTACATACAGCTGGTGAGCCTCTTCTGAATATTATTAACTCCTCACTATCTTTAGGTCACATCCATAAACCCCACAAGTTAGCAGATAAGCCCCTCATTAAGAAACCTAATTTGGATCCAAACACGCTATCAAATTACAGACCAATTTTAAATCTCTTGTTTATGTCTAAGATTTTAGAAAAGATTGTGTCTGCACATTTATATTCCTATTTACAAGAGAACAATATCTTTGACGAGTTTCAGTCAGGTTTTAGGCCCCATCATAGCACAAAAACTGCTCTAGTTAAAATCACTAATGAACTGTTTTTAGCTTCAGACCAAGGCTACATCTCTCTGTTTGTTTTGCTACATCTTAGTAGATCTCTCTTATTGATCATGATCTTCTCTTAGATAACTTACAAAATTACATCGGCATTCAGGGACAGGCATTAAGCTGGTTTAAATCCTACCTGTCAGATCGTTACCATTTTGTAGATTTAAATGGAGAGCTATCCAGGTTTATGCAAATAAATTATGGGGTGCCACAAGGTTCAGTTCTAGGACCCCTGCTTTTCACAATATACAGTGGGTACGGAAAGTATTCAGACCCCCTTAAATTTTTCACTCTTTGTTATATTGCAGCCATTTGCTAAAATCATTTAAGTTCATTCTTCTTCCTCATGAATGTACACACAGCATACTGACAGAAAAACACAGAATTGTTGACCTTTTTGCAGATTTATTAAAAAAGAAAAACTGAAATATCACATGGTCCTAAGTATTCAGACCCTTTGCTGTGACACTCATATATTTAACTCAGGTGCTTTCCATTTCTTCTGATCATCCTTGAGATGGTTCTACACCTTCATTTGAGTCCAGAAATTTTTGATTATACTGATTGGACTTGATTAGGAAAGCCACACACCTGTTTATATAAGACCTTACAGATCACAATGCATGTCAGAGCAAATGAGAATCATTAAGGTCAAAGGAACTGCCTGAAGAGCTCAGAGACAGAATTGTGGCAAGGCACAGATCTGGCCAAGGTTCCAAAAAGATTTCTGCTGCACTTAAGGTTCCTAAGAGCACAGTGGCCTCCATAATCCTCAAATGGAAGACGTTTGGGACGACCAGAACCATTCCTAGAGCTGGCCGACCGGCCAAACTGAGCTATCGGGGGAGAAGAGCCTTGGTGAGAGAGGTAAAGAAGAACCCAAAGATCACTGTGGCTGAGCTCCAGAGATGCAGTCGGGAGATGGGAGAAAGTTGTAGAAAGTCAACCATCACTGCAGCCCTTCACCAGTGGGGCTTTATAGCAGAGTGTCCCGACGGAAGCCTCTCCTCAGTGCAGGACACATGAAAACCCGCATGGAGTTCTCCAAGATGGTGAGAAATAAGATTCTCTGGTCTGATGAGACCAAGATAGAACTTTTTGGCCTTAATTCTAAGCGGTATGTGTGGAAAAAACCAGGCACTGCTCATCACCTGTCCAGTACAGTCTCAACAATGAAGCATGGTGGTGGCAGCATCATGCTGTGGGGGCGTTTTTCAGCTGCAGGGACAGGACGACTGGTTGCAATCAAGGGAAAGATGAATGCGGCCAAGCACAGGGATATCCTGGACGAAAACCTTCTCCAGAGTGCTTTGGACCTCAGACTGGGCTGAAGGTTTACCTTCCAACAAGACAATGACCCTAAGCACACAGCTAAAATAACAATGGAGTGGCTTCACAACAACTCTGTGACTGTTCTTGAATGGCCCAGCCAGAGCAATGACTTAAACCCAATTGAGCATCTCTGGAGAGACCTAAAAATAGCTGTCCACCAACGTTTACCGTCCAACCTAACAGAACTGGAGAGGATCTGCAAGGAGGAATAGCAGAGGATCCCTGAATCCAGGTGTGAAAAACTTGTTGCATCCTTCCCAAAAAGACTCCTGGCTGTATTAGATCAAAAGGCTGCTTCTACTAAATACTGAGCAAAGGGTCTGAGTACTTAGGACCATGTGATATTTCAGTTTTTCTTTTTTAATAAATCTGCAACAATGTCAACAATTCTGTGTTTTTCTGTCAATATAGGGTGCTATGTGTACATTTATGAGGAAAAGAAATGAACTTAAATGATTTTAGCAAATGGCTGCAAAATAAAAAAGAGTGAAAAATTTAAGGGTGTCTGAATACTTTCCGTACCCACTGTACATGCTTACCTTGGGAAATATTATTAGAAGGCATGGGATACCCAACTATATATCTCATCAAAACCAGACGATGCAGCTCAATTGGCTCAGATAACTGAGTGTGTCAAAGAATTAAAAGATTGGAGGACTCATAACTTTCTATTATTAAATTCTAATAAAACAGAGATTTTGCTCATCGGCCCAAAAAACAGTACACAGAAGCTCCAGCATTTAAACCTGCATTTAGAAGGATGTTCTGTAACTACTAGTTCAACAGTAAAATACCTGGGAGTTATTTTAGACAGCAACTTGAATATCATATCAACCATATTATATCAACCATAAAAACAGCCTTCTTTCACACTTAGACACACTCTCCCAGTTTGCAGACAAGAGCAGACAAATGATGTATCTTTTTAGCGACTCCGACACACATCACATATCATAACCTCGTGCTTGTTAATATTATGAACAGCAGCTACGCTAATTCCTCTCCGCTGCTTCTCTCTCTTTACCCATCCCGAGGCATCCTGAGGTTGCTCCAGCCCCAGTCACGTCCCACCTTATGAAGATTGTGGACCTTTAAAATAGTAGATGCCAACCCTGCAAACATCCTGAACCATCTAGAGGCATACCAGCGCTATTTGGATCCCACTTCAGGTGGAGTTTGGACATTGGACATTGGACCTCTTTGAGTGTTTAAAGGCTCTGGCATGGAGATGCTGGTGTTGGATGATCGCAAATGTTGAGCTATTGTATGAGTTGCTCAGTAGCTCCTGGTTCCATAATCTCAAATGACTGTATAAGACTGTAGAAAGGACATCACGCATAATCTTACATTCCAGTGCTTATGTTAGTTCTCACTCCCCAGTGTTCTGTATTGTTCAAAGACTATAATCACACTCTTGATATCACCCAAATAAGGATAGGTTCCTTTTGAGTCTGGTTCCTCTTAAGGTTTCTTCCTCATAACATCTAAGGGAGTTTTTCCTTGTCACAGTCGCCATGGCTGCTCATCAGGGATAAATACACATCGTTCACCTTAATTGTTAAATTCTGTAAAGCTGCATTAAAACAATGTCTGTTGTGAAAAGCACTATAGAAATAAACTTGACTTGACTTGACTTTGTTGGTACCTCAAATAATGAAGACTACAGCAGAGGGCAGATCTTTTTCTTATAAAGCAGTTATGGAACAGCAACAGTTATTAAAACAGCCTTCCAATTAGTGCTTGGGACTTTAAAAACATATTTGTTTAGTCAAGCCTTTTATCAGTAGATTTTTCTTAGGTAAAGGAGCAGATCTGGAGGGATCATGGATATGGAGTGTTCAGTGAACTCGGATATTTGTATACTGTCGTCCCCTCACTCTCACTCGTTCACTTAAGTTTGTTGACAGTGGTGTGTCGGGCCGTCTCTTATCCCAGTGATCCCTCATGTCTGTGTTACCTTCTGGCTCTTACTTTTAGTAATGTTGCCATAGCGAGTCTGCCGGAGTCCCTGCACAGTGTCCTTAACTTTTATACAACAATAAGGATGCTTACCAACTCATATCTTTATCTCCCTGTCAACCCTCTTTTCTCTCTCTCTCTCTCTCTCTCTCTCTCTCTCTCTCTCTCTCTCTCTTCTCTCTCTCTCTCTCTCTCTCTCTCTCTCTCTCTCTCTCTCTCTCTCTCTCTCTCTCGGTTGAGTTAAACATGCTCCTGAGCTACCAGGTACAAGTGACAAGTGACCCCTCTCCTCTACTCAGATTTGTCCGCTTTGTCCCGGCCTGCCTCGGGATGGTGTTCTCTTTGAATTGAGGCCACTCTGTGCAGCTGGGGATGAAATTACAGAGTAACACAGGAGCTTTGAGGATGGATTTGAACTGTAGTTAATGTCAACAGTCTGCTTTACTGAATTAGGACTACAGTTTGCATTTGTTCACCATCACTGCACACCTCAACATCATTTACCTGTAAAAAAAAAATGGACATTCGGTGCCACCCAGATGAGGATGGGTTGCCTCTTAAATCTGGTTCCTCTCAAGGTTTCTTCCTTATGCCTTCTCAGGGAGTTTTTCCTTGCCACAGTGACCACTGGCTTGCTCATTAGGCACAAACTTACAATTATAAAGAACAATCTTATTTATTGTTTATCACTACATTATCTGTGTAAATCTGCTTTGAGACACTGTTAAAAGCGCTATACAAATAAATATGAATTAAAATGGAATTAAAACTTTTCTTTCATTTGTCATTTGTTGTGTTGTTTTGGGTCTTGGTTTGCCAGCATAATGAGGTTTTTCAGAATGAATTGTAATGCATTTCCCTGCAATATAAATGATAAATTCATTCTGCTGATATCTAGTTATCCCCAATGCAGAAGGAAGCCATGACGCTACCATCACCATGTTTGAAGATGAGCTTGCTTGAGATGGGAGGCATGATTGAGATGGTTTGGACATGTGCAGAGAAGGGACATGGGGTATATAGGTCAAAGAATGCTGAGGATGGAGCCACCAAGAAGGAGGAAAAGAGGAAGTCCAAAGAGGAGGTTAATGGATGTGGTTAGGGAAGATATGCAGGTGGTTTATTTGAAAGAGGCAGACGTAGAGGACAGAGAAGTGTGGAGACGGTTTTTTTTTTCTAGATTCTAACATTTTTTCAATTCTATTAATTTGCACTCAAAGAAATCATTAAAACGAAGCACGGAAGAAAGAAAGTAATCAAATGTAAGTGTAATTACTCTTTAATTTGGCAGAATGTTGCCCCTGGCTTGACCTTGAGGATTTTAATGGGTTAATTCATTGAACTAAATTAAACAATCTGACACCAAACTAAAAAAAAAAAACAGGCTAAAAATCCTGCAAAAGTATTTTTTGCATATTATATACATTAGCAAAAAAAATCTGAGTGGGTAAGGCGAAATGGCTTTTGATATGTTTTGGGAGATTCGTGGGAGTTTTGTGAACATGAATTTTGAAGGTCGAATTAATTAGTCAAAGGATATGGACCAAACCATAATGCCATATTGGGAGGAAGTCCTACCAGTTTGATGTCCATTGGATTTATGGGTGCAGGATTCACTTTATTTAAGAAGTTGAAGAAGAAGAAGAAGAAGAAGAAGAAGAAGAAGAAGAAGAAGAAGAAGAAGAGAAGTTAAATGAAAGGTTAAATTAAACATGACAAAACATAGTACTGAACATAGCTTCCAAGTTTAATGTTGACATAATTTAATAAAATAATGATGCCATAGTATAAAAGAAATATAGACTCAGTTTTATGAATTATGGTTTAAGAACAAGCAGCTGAAGAGTTATAAGTTCTTCAATATTGTGTTATTATAGCACCACCTAAGGGTGCAGTTACAGTTATATTGTTGGTCTGCCTCAAGGCAAGGTGCTTGACTAAATTGTCACGTTTTGAGATAGTCAAGTTTAGTTTGATAAGAAATGAGCTTACAGGATACAGTTGTTTTATATGTGATCTTCGACTGACATCTAGTGGCATTTCTTGTCAAATCTGAATGGAAAAAGGTTTTGATTGTGAAAATCAATTATTTCTTTAGACAAAGCAGACAAAATACCAATATTAAATTAGGTCCATCAGTCAGAGGCCATTAAAAAATGCTTATATTTTGCACTCTTTCCTAATTTGTTTATTTGCATTATAAATTATATTGTATATATAATTATATATGTGTGCTGTATTCCACTGATATTCAGTGTGGTGGGCAGAAAGAAGTGGTGCAATACTTCTTTCAATATTCCATTCTATTTATGTGCAATTCATTCTGCTCATGAACCACAAATTCTTTTCCATCAAAAGCTTTAGTGCAACTTATAGTTTCTATAAATTTTTTTCACAAATTAGGGCTAATTTAATAATCTAATAATTTAAAATGTGAAAAGCGACTATCAAGAGCTTGGATTTGATTTGGATTTGATCTGGACATTACACTGCACATCAAATTTTTTGCTTTATGAACACTGTTGGGTGTTACTTATAGATTTTTGGCTGCTGATCATGAAAATCACATCCTAATTTGTCCATTGCAATGTTTCTTTGCAATTATTAGTTTTGTGCATGTCTGGGCAGGCTGGAGCTAGCTTTACACTGTCTCAGCAGGCTTTTAAAGTGGCTTGCATACACAGATGCTGCTCATTGGATTAATATAGACCTTATAGTGTGTACATATTGTTTTAGAACATAGCATCGCCTCAGTAGCACTGTAACAAGTAATTTAAATGTTATACGTTTTACAGGACGATTGGTGTCGGTCGATATGTCTCGGTAATGTTGTAACAGTTGTGCTATATATATATATATATATATATATATATATATATATATATATATATATATATATATCAGTGACACTCAATAACTGCTTTTTTGAAGAAAGTATATCAACTGTACTTCGGCTGTAAAATTAGAGATCAAGACAAGGAATGTGCACCTCACATTTGGCACTAGAAAGACAATGCTGTTTGCTGTCCCAGTGATATGGCAAGAACATAACTGTTACTTCTGTTAGACTAATGTGACTGGTTTCTATGCCAAAAACAAGAAGTCAACTGATAATCTGCCTTCAGCGATGAGACCCATGACAAATGACGACAGTCTTCCAATTACGAAACCACCAAAAAATTGGACCTGATGGACTAGATGAAAAAACTGCAATGCAGGAAACTGGCAGTGACATTGATCCGGATTTTAAACCGTGCTCCTTAGTCGATCCAGTCAGAACGAAACAATCTTGTTAGAGATTTGGGTCTGTCAAAAGCAAAAGCTGAATTGCTTGGTTTGAGACTTCAGTAATGGTGTTTGCTGTCAACAGGTTTCTGTTTTTCGAAGCCGCCGAAATGATATTACCAAAATCTTTGCACAAGATGACAGTCTCTGTTACTGTGTTGACATCGAAGGATTGTTTTCTGCTTTGGGTTGTGACCATGACCTGCAAGAGTGGTGTCTCTTTATTAAATCAACAATGTAAAGCTTTAATGCTGTTTTTTTACACAATGGCAAAGTTCACCCTTCAGTACCTGTTGGCTGTGCAGTGCACATGAAAGAAACCTATAAGAACATGGAAATGTTGATAAAGCACATTCAGTAAAGCAAGTACAACTGGAATATCTGTGGAGAGCTGAAAGTCATTGCTTTGTTACTGGGACAGCAGCTCAGGAATACAAAGTACTGTTAAATCTGAATATCTTAAAGAATAATGTTGTTGTAGACAGAGCTGGCCACTTCGTAAAAGGTGAATTCCAGAACAGAAAAATGTGGCACATAAAAATGGGACTTGTGAAGAATTTTGCAATTAACAAAGAAGGTGAAGGTTTTCGTTATTTAAGACCGATGTTCCCTATAATATCTAAGGACCAGATCAAAGTGGGCATTTTAGTTGGCACTCAATTCAAACATGTTATGAGTGAAAAGCGGTTGGAAGATCTGTAAATTGGGGCAGAAATTATTGCCTGGAAAGCTTACAAAGATGTTGTTGACCATTTTCTTGGCAGTTACAGAGCCTTACATTACATTCAGCTGGTAGACAAACTTCTCAAAGCATACAAAACAATGAAGTGCAACATTCAAGATTCATTTCCTCCACTCACACTGTCAGTGACAAACACAGAGAAATTCATACTTACGTATGAATGCTGTTCATAGACTTCAGTTCAGCATTCAACACAAACATCCCTCAGCACCTGATTAAGAAGCTGAGCCTACTGGGCCTGAACACCTCCCTCAGCAGCTCTATGTTGTTTAATGTAGCACCAGGGTTCTCCAAGAGTTGAACCAGGACTTGACTGACATTGTGTGTTTATTTGCTTGCTTGTGGATATTTCTTTATTTGGCTGATGATACATTTTTCTGGCATATCACGAAAAAACATCATTATGAAGCATTGAAAGACTGCTGGTGCTGAATAGCCCACATTGTCAGAGCGTAGTACTTTAAGTGGCCAGAGGTGCTGAAGAAAATTTTTAATTCATAATCTTTACAGATATGAATCAGGTTGTAGGCACTACATCCAACTTGGGGAGAATCTTGCCATCTCTTAACTCTTATAGTTTAGAGTGGACTAGAAACAGGGGATAACAATACTTGACTTTTGTTTGAATCCTTAGTAGACTATGCATACCTTTATCTGTATCAGGAAAATATAACAGGAGGAAATTGCTGATATGTTGGGACAAATACATCCCTTTTCAGAGTTCATTTACAGTTTATATGTCTGACACACAAGAGGTAAATTCTGTATACTGGAGGTGAAGTACCAGCCATTAGTTTAATGGCACAGTGCTAAATGTGCTAAACTGGCAGCCCACTACAATGTGCTAAACTGGCAGCCCACTACAATGACCTTACGTCCTTAACGTACAGATATTCAGTAAGAATCTCCATTTTGGTCTCAGTTTTCAGACTTTTAACTGTAATTGTTGCTATGCATTAGATCAATTTAGAAGACAGTGAGAAAGTGTAACTATCATTGTCTCTTTTAGTCCAAGTGAATCCCATTACTATATACAAATTGACCACTGCTGAGATTCATGGTGGAATTGGAAGTTGTGGTATAATATTGTTATATATTAATGCAATACATTCGTTCTTGGTGACATGACATAAAACTGTATCTTACAGTAGTGATTGTTCAAAGCAAAGAAAAAAGAACTGTATTTTTTGCTTTGCAATATACTAAAAACAGCGGTGAGTCCACATGTGTTTGTGTTGATTTTTTTTACCCATATTTATCTTGTGAATTACCAGGGGAGATTTTTTTTTTTTTAGCAAAATACATTATGTTTGCATAATAATATAATAATAATAATAATTGTATCCTCCAAATCCGAGGCCCTGGTCCTCAGTAGGAAAAGGGTGGCTTGCCCACTTCAGGTTGGTGGAGAATTCCTGCCGCAAGTGGAGGAGTTTAAGTATCTTGGGGTTTTGTTCACGAGTGAGGGAAGGGTGGAACGGGACATTGACAGATGGATCGGTGCAGCTTCTGCAGTAATGCGGTCGATGTACCGGTCTGTCGTGGTGAAGAAAGAGCTGAGCTGCAAGGAGAAACTCTCGATTTACCGGTCAATCTACGTTCCTACTCTCACCTATGGTCATGAGCTCTGGGCCATGACCGAAAGGACAAGATCCCGGATACAGGCGGCCGAAATGAGCTTTCTCCGCAGGGTGGCTGGGCGATCCCTTAGAGATAGGGTGAGAAACTCGGTCACTCGGGAGGAGCTCAGGGTAGAGCCGCTGCTCCTCCACATCGAGAGGGGTCAGCTGAGGTGGCTCGGGCATCTGTTCCGGATGCCTCCTGGACGCCTTCCTGGGAAGGTGTTCCGGGCGCGTCCCACTGGGAGGGGACCCCGGGGAAGACCTAGGACACGCTGGAGAGACTATGTCTCCCGGCTGGCCTGGGAACGCCTCAGGAAGAGTTGGAAGAAGTGACTAGGGAGAGGGAAGTCTGGGCATCTCTGCTTAGACTGCTGCCCCCGCGACCCGGCCTCGGATAAGCGGGAGAAGATGATAATGATGATGACATTATGTTTGCAAACAGCTCGTATTCTACTGTGATTTGTGAGCCTACCTTCAATCAGATCCAAACATTAACAAATATCAATTTTTGTAACATTGTGCGACTGTACATTTTTGTTAAGATTTTTTTTTTTTATTCTTTATTGAAAAACATTTCTTTAAGCTAAATGTCAGACTGAATTATGCACACTGAACTTCATTTAGGTTAATTTATAGGTTTTCAAGTATTACTTGGGATTTGAACCAGATCTCACACAACCAACACAGGCAGAAACACCTTCTTCAAGCAATCATTGTGATCAGCTATTGATAACTGCTTTGAGGTGCAGAATTGTACAGTTTGTAATCTTAAGTTTTTTTTTAACAAGGATACATGACATTCTTTCTATTCCATTTGATGTTCTTGGAAATGTAACTAACTTTCCCAGCACATGTTTTACTGAGAAGCCAACTGTGACGGTGTGGTGTGGATATTGCCAATTACAAAGTGGGTTTCATGCAGCATTAGCTACTTAGTTTCTATTTCTGAGCTGCAGCATTTAAACAGTCTTGCAAACTTTCTTTTTATAATGTTGTATTGCTCTATCTAGCACACTGAAATAACAGGCAGCTTGTTTGCTAATATTAGATTGCTATCTTAACAATCTAAACTACAACTTTACTCAAAAATGTTAATTTTTGTGCCTTGCTGCTTGCCTTTGAAAGCTGACACTTTGACTTTTCTACTTACTAGATTTTCAATATTAAGCACAAAGAAAATACTAAATGCACAATGGAATTTATTTAAAGATTAGATCCTCATACATCCTTTAGCCAATATTATCTTTTTCTGGGCTGTTGTGATGCAATATTTTATTCTTCTATTTTATATATTTTATATATACTTGTGCTTGTGTTAACCCTTTTAACAATCTAATTACATTCCAAATCTGTGTAAATATTCGTGTTAACAAATGTTTGAAAAATGTATGCAAGTTTTTTCCATTTTTTATAAGACAAATTTTCTTATAAAAAAACAAACAACAATTTTGTGGGTACATTGTAATAAATGTTACAGAGTGTAATTTACGGTGGCCGAGAAGTGCAAAGCACATTAACAAATCAGAAAACAAATTAACAAATTAGAAAACATTAACAAATCTGAAAACAAAATAACTAATGCAAAAACAAAATAACAAGTTAAATGGAAATTAAAAAGAAAAATGTGTTTTGAAAATAAATAAGAAAATAATACAAGATAATTATAAAGAACCAGGTGCTAGTCTGAAATATTGGTAAAAGTGACATTAAAAAGTGTACTGCCCTCGGTCACTAGAGGTCCTCAGAGACATTTATTTCCTATTTACCTTCCAAAATGAAATTTCATGCAAGACTGAGAGTCCATGGGCAAGGTGTCATTGTTTTCTATTGTATATGTCTTGCAGGGTTTTTTTTATTTATTATTTTTGTGCATTTGGATTCATGGTTGGTAGTCTATTTTGGAAGCACTCTGGATGTGTAGGTGTCAGATATAATCAGTTCATTACATTTTTAACATAAACCCCATTTAACATTTCTTGAATTGTGGTTTAGTGCTTTGGATTTAGATTATTAATACATTTAAATTGTGTTCTCACAATATGACAAAATTTGTGTTTAGATGCATACTGCATTAAAATTATAAGCAGTCTAAAGAGTGCACTCTGATGTATAAGGCCTAGATATTTTGTGACAGTGGTTTTGGCAAAAGCACTTCATTCATTTGTATACAGATAATAACATTCATAATATATTGCCATAGCCATCTTTGGCTGTAATCCAAGGGAGCAAAATTAGATGGGCATGCTCTCTCTCACCTGTCAGTCACAGCTTATAATGTTTAGAAGGGTTGATAGCGCTTTACTCCAAGGAAATTCGCTGCCGTCACTTGTCTCAGAGGAAGCCTGTGTTAGCCTTAACTCTCACTGGTTTGTAGCTCTCATATAATAGGGCCGTGCTAGTTGGTGGATGGGATTTTCTATTTGACCAATTTGAGGACAAAAAAACTGAGTGCCTGTCAAATGTTTGGAAACACCTAGTTTTTGAGAGACACATGCATATTCCTTTTGCTAATATGCGAGAAACTAAATAATTTATCTGTAAATATACAAATTAGAAATATACTGTATAAATATTTTCATTGTTTCATAGTCCAGTTAGGACGCTGTTGAAGTATGAAATGGCAGCCATGTGATTTAATATTCCTTTCCTGCAGAGTATGTCTCTAACCTTTCCAAATCCAAAAAAAAAACTAACTATTGAGGAATTTAGATTATATTCATGCCGTACTAAGACTTTTGATAATCTAAAGGATGGCTTACCATTGATGTACAATTATTTTTGTTAATACAACAGCTTTTACTCTTATGTAGCCAACTGATGGTTGAACAGTTTACAATATGATGCCAGTCTCATACTTTATTTTCAATCAACATGCCATTAATGCAAATGATACAACAGCTTTACTGTAAATCTCTCTCTCTCTCTCTCTCTCTCTCTCTCTCTCTCTCTCTCTCTCTGTCTGTCTATATATATATATATATATATACAGACAGACTATATATTGTATTGTATATTGTATATATATATATATATATATATATATATATATATATATATATATACAAACACAAACACACACACAATACTCTGTAGTGCGCTATGACACAGTTCACTGATTATGCACAAAGACAGGAAGATGAACCCTTCTGGCATAATAAGTGAATCTAGGTCATGTCTTTAGTCCAGATTCCACAAGGCAGTGCAGTGGGGTATTTGTTTTTCAGGGCTACATATGGACAGCTTCCCATATTTTCCAAGATGCACACAAATATATGCAGAGGTCCAACCACTACACAAACCTAAACAAAGACATTTAAATCACTATCTTAGAATTCAAGATGTTTACCTGGTATCTGGCTGTGTTTGAGAGGGGAAAAAAGGCCTTTATTTGTCACATATACTTTATCACACAGAATTTTTTTTCTCCAGATATCCCATCTTTTTCGAAATCTTGGGTCAGAGCAGAGGGTCAGCTATGATACAACACCCCTGGAGCACAGAGGGTTAAGGGCCTTGCTCAAGGATACAAGAGCGGCAACTTGGTGAAACTTGGGCTTGAACCCCCAACCTTCCAATCCAGTTTTTGTCCTTGATTCCATAAAAAAAACCCATGCAACTCAGCCAAGACCTCAGAAAATAATCATGGACCAACTTTCAAACAGCATAAATATGTTCAAAAAATAGTATAGTGATTTAAATCTTGGGATCACACTGACACTACCTCATTCATGAAGGACAAACAAATTAACTCACTTGGATGAATTAGCTTCAGTCTAAAAGGTTAAACTGAACCTTAATACAATGACAAAGAATAGGTTGAAGGAGTTTGAGGCATTAGGTATCAAAGTATGCACATCCAATATTAATAGTAGAGTCCTGCATCACAATAGCATGAAAGTCTGTCTGAAAAAAAAGCAAGACCAACATAAAACATAGCGTGGATGTAAACCTTTGACTGAATTGAAATCAAATATACTCAATAAAATCTACAACAAATCTTAGGTCTTTTGAAATGACCACTTAGATATAACCTAGTACTGTAATTGCAAAGAACAATACTACAGAAATGAAACTTGGAAATAGTTGTGAGTAGTTAATGTGCAGCTTGTATAGCATTACAGATTTACTGTCCTCTGAAAATAACTCAACATACATGTCAAATTAGCTGGCAACAAATGTGAGTACACCCTAAGTGATAACAGCTATGTTATTTTACCATGGAAAGCCACATGTCCTATTCATCATGTTCATGTTTTTGACTGTTTGACAGGACCATACAAATGTGTGTATCTTGTATTACAGCAGTTAAAATTTGGTACTTTGAGTACAAATCTCTCATACTAACTACTGAATGTTCAACATGACACCTCATGGTAAAGACTCTCTATGGATTTGAAAATTAGGATTGTTGCTCTCCACAAAGATGGCCTAGGTAACAAGAAGATCAGCAACACCCTGAAACTGAGATATTGTACATATAGAGGTCATACAAAGGTTTTCCAAATTGCTTTCCACTCTGAACAGGTCTCTCAAGGGTAAATCAAAGAAGTTGAGTCTTCGTGCTGTGTCCCATTACGTCTGGCATAAAATTATCGTTGCATTTCAGAAAAAGAACATCATACCAACAGTAAAATATGGTGGTGGTAGTGTGATGGTCTGGGGCTGTTTTGCTGCTTCAGGACCTGGATGACTTGCTGTGATAAATGGAACTGTGCTGTTTCCCAAAAAATCCTGAAGGAGAATGTCCGGCCATCTGTTCGTGACCTCAAGCTGAAGCAAACTTGGGTTCTGCAGAAGGACAATGATCCAAAACACACCAGCAAATCCACCTCTGAATGGCTAAAGGAAAACCAAATGAAGACTTTGTAGTGGCATAGTCAAAGTCCTGACCTGAATCCTATTGAGATGCTGTGGCATGACCCTAAAAAGGCGAAACCAGTTATTAGGCTTAGGGGTAAACACTTTTTCACACAGGGCCATGTAGCTTTGGATTTTGTTTTCCCTCAATAATAAAAACAATTAAATATAAACTGCATGTTGTGTTCACTTGTGTTATCTTTTACTAATATATAAATTAGTAAATATATATATATATATATATATATATATATATATATATATATATATATATATATATATATATATATATATATATATATATATATGATTCAAGAAACCATGAAAAGCAGTGTTATGCACAAAGAAATAAAGCATAAAAAGGAGATATCTTGGAAGACAGACATGCTGGAATAGAGCCATAGAAAGGGATGTGTATTGCTATAGCCGGTGAAGACAAATTGATGGGAGCACTATTTTTAGCCCTATTGTATGAATAAGTGCAATTTACAGACGATTTGCAATCACTGGCAATGTGCTGATGGCGCTCTGTCCACAAATCACACCTCAGTTCTCCGACATGCCCTGGTCACGTGACCACTGGGCTGGAGAGCCACTTTTCCACTTTACTTCTCTCATCAGACCTTAAGTCATTTTCTTTGTGTAATGCTATAGGTGGAAGATTAATCATTTGGGTATAGATGCTGCCGACAATGTAATGAGAAAATATAGCGCAAGACGTTTGTACCGTTTTAATCCCGCAAAGATAAAACCTGCGCGTTATATGTACCTATATACTATATACATTACCCATATATATATATATATATATATATATATATATATATATATATATATATATATATATATATATATATATATATATATATACATATACACACACATTCTAAATACGTACTAAATAATTGATATGAAATATTACATACATACATAATATGAAATATGAAGTATTGTATTGTATATATATATACAACATAAATTTGTCTGTTTCCCAATATGGTCGGGAGCTGGTTATGAAGTATTGTTGCCAGGTGCTAGATTGACCTTTTTTTTTTTTGTTTGCTTCAGTTAATTCTCAAATTTTGTAACTTTTTGTTATATATATTTGTAAATAATTACATGTGACTTGAATTACATGTGAAAAAAATGTTGAGGTTAGGGATAATACTTTTTTCACTATCGCTTTTCTATTAGGATGCGTTTGTGACTCTGATCTGGCAACCGTGGTGTCGGATCTGCGGAGGATTACACTCATTCCTAAATTTCCTCCTGGCTAATACCGATTTTTCATTTCTTTTTTAAAAATTTTTTTTAAGTTTTTTGTCAAGATTTTTTTTTGACCGTTACAGAATCATAAAATGCTGATCACAAAATACGATTTAACTTTACACGTTTGTCGTCGTGTTCACAAACATTTGACAAAAATCTTTATTGAATAAGAGTTTCATTCAGATTATGATCACAAACTATTCTTCGTTACTGCTCGTTTTTCGCCTGAACCGCGTCTTTTGACCAGACAATTTAATTTTCCGCTTCATGCGCAGTGAAGCCCTGAAGCAGTTTTGCTGTACTGGATGCACTATGCGGGTTGAGCTGCAGTCTTCTTGCACTGGTCAGTAATTTCAGGTGGTTTGCGGGCGCTTTCTGCTGCCTCAAAGTTCCGTTTTGAGCTGTTTCCTGACGTCGTCCATCTAGTCCAGGGAAAATACAGAAGGATTAAGCATAGGTTACAAAAAAAGACAAAGAGACATCCTTTTTGTCTGGTTGGATTTAAAAGTGCTTGGTGTTTGCACACTTCCGTACAAGGTGGAAGTCAGATAGACAGGTGTGAGAGAGATAGAGAAAATAATGAATAGAAATCTGGATCTGTCCATTATTTTTTCCACCCTACCCCCCACTCTTCCATCATTGCTCCCTATATCTTGCAGAGCTGTGAAATGCTTTCGTTTATCTGTCGCATCCAGACCTAGTGTTACCTAGCAACATGGCATGGATCATTAAGTTGCCCATTTCCTTCATCCTATTGTGTGTTCGTGTGTGTATGTGTGGTTGTGGGGTGGTATTGGTGCTGATGGTGTGTATGGGGTATTTTCCTTTCTTGCATGTGCCAGGCACATATCTACAATGAGTTGTACATAGTTAATTAGCATTTCTATAAACCCTGTAGCAAAATGCTACCTTCAGCATGTTAAGTACAGCAGAGGAACGGACCAGACCCTGTTTAATGATATTAATACAATCAATTGAGAATTCATAAGTGCAATCTAAGTAAAAAAAACAAATGTTTATATTTTAGTATTTATATTAAAATTACATTCATTTAAAGTCTAAGTAAGACATTTAGGAACAATTTAGCTACATGGATCATTATTATTAATATCTCAATATTATAATATCATTATTATTCAATATAGCTTATTATTGTCTGCAGGCTATTGAAACCTTTATTGTCTGCTTATTTCTACTCTCAAGGTTTAAGGGTTAAACAGCTCATTTTTATATAGTGTGAAAACCCTTATGCATTAATGGAAATGCCATTTGGGGCATTGCTATTTGAAAGGGTAAATCAGTGTAAGACAATAGAACAGATTAAATGAACAGCCACTGAGAAATTGATCAAGCCTGAAAGTGACTTTGAGAAAGGTAATGATGTGTGCAGAAGCCATTTTCTGCCATTTGAGGGAAAAATCTGTCGTTTCTTAAAATGATGTCACAGCTTGTGTTTCATCTGTTGTCCATATTTAGCAAATGAACATTCAAGTCAATGAATGTTAAAGCTCAGCTGCAGGTGCTCATAATTTATTTCAAATACTCACAAAACTGGAAGAAAGAATCATGCGTGTTTAGTTTAACCAATTACATGCTAATATGGGGGAGTGGTTCTTGAACCCACTGGATAATGTATGTGCATGGTACCCTTTAATGGACTGGCAATCCATTTATATGCAAAATGAATGAATGCAAACCACTAATATAATAACTATATATAACAGTAGAAACTGACCATGAACAATATTGCACATGCCAGTATGGACGAAGATTATGGAGTGTACTACAGCGACCTTCTATTTTAACAATGTCTTGTGTCTCCAGCTAAAGGCAGATACTATTTACTAGTGAGACTCCCATTATGGGTGAGTACCCATTAAATGAATGCAAACAGCTGGGTTAAATGTAAGCGATGTATTACATAGGTTTGCATAAAGCCTGTAAGAAACCTTATATTTAATATGCATATAATCATATCTGGGGCATGGTGCACTTTATTTTTTGGGAATTCTCTTTAAGGTCAGAACACACATGGCTATCAAGAACATGCAAATGCCTAATAACCATGTAAACATGTCTCTGAACAACAACCAAATACTTCATCAGTGCAACACAAGAAAGCCTCATCACCCAGTTGGGCACTTAAAATCAATAGTCTTTACTAAACATCACATTTTTTTTAGGGTCAATGACAAGACATAATTACAGCGTTTGTTTGTTTCGACAATGATTGCATCATTTGAGAGTGAGATTCTTAAGCTCCAGAGCCTATGCAGATTTCTCACATTAGGGGCCTCACCCCCTCAAAAATCTCTAACCACTGGCTTTCCTTGAAACTCATTCAATAAATTTGTTGAAATTGTTTTCCAGGTTTTGTTGCCACTTCTTTTGTTTCCACCTCAAATAAGCACATTTAATGGATAAGAATGAAATGTTAAAAGAGGGAGGTGTTGTGGTATGTTTACAAAAATGTAAAATGTAAATAAAAACAATGAAATGATTCGCAAATCTCATAAACCCAGATTTTTTCCAACATAAAACATAAAACACATATCAAATGTTTAAACTGATTAAAAAAATGTATCATTTTAAGGAAACATTAATTTGGGTAATTTTGAATTTTATGGCTGCAACAATTTGTTTACCACTGTGTAGCATCCCCTCTTCTTTTAACAAAAAGTCTGTATACATCTGGAACCTGAGGAGACCAGTTGCCAGAGTTTTGGGACATGAATGTTCTCCCATCAGTGTCTGATCCAGAATTCTATCTGCTTAAATTATTTGTCATAATTTTGTTTCATGATGCAAAGTGGTGAAAAGTCTGGACTGAATGCAGGCCAACTCAGCACCTGGACTTCTCTACTACAAAACCATGCTTAAACCTTCCATGAAAAAGACATAATCTAGATAGAAGCATTTCTTGCTTTAAAATTGTACATACTTTTCATCATTGATAGTGCTTTTCTACTGCTCATTTCATAGGCACCAATAATACCATCAGAGATGTGGGCAAGCTGAATGGGTGTTTTCTTTATGGAAAAAGGTTTTCATAAAGCATTATACATTTGGATTGAGTTTTCCAGTTTGCCTCAGTCCATTTTAAAGGATCTTTGGCCCAGAGAAGGCAGCATTTCTGTATCATGTTTACATGTGTATTCTTCTTTGCATGATAGAACTTGCATTTGTGGATGGCACGATGAACTGTGTTCACAGACAATGATTTCTGGAGATCTGGAGTTTCTGAGCCCATGCAGTGGTTTCCATTACAAAATCATGCCAGTTTTAAATGCAGTTCCACCTGAAAGCCCAAAGATCACAGGCATCTAAAATTGATTGTCTCTTGCATATGTAGACCGGGTTGTGAATTTCACACCTAGGCCTTCAGTGTTATCCTGTGAATCACTCCAACTCTTAATACCATCATAATGACACTACTGCTTTACAAACTATTAATAATTGACAGAAACACAGTATAACAGAGTATCTCATGCAGCGAGAATCAATGGCATTTCTAAAGCAGGAAACCCAATCAACACAATTCAACAAGTCTTCTTTCACTGCAGCCACAGCCACCACTCAAATATTTGTAAAAGTTCTACGGAAAAGAAAATGGCAAAGTATAAATGGTTCTTCAAAAAACTTGCCAACTGTTTTGAATGGTCTTGGCTATCTTTCCTCATAATGTTTTAAGCTTTTCTTGAAATGTCTGTCTTGTAAATATATCTGCTGCAAAATAATAAAAAAAATACATTGTGTAAATAAAACAGCTAGTAAATCCACATAAATAAATTGAAACTCGATGCGGTTTGCTAGCACTGAATAGTGCGCGCTCCCAAAATCCAATCAAAGAACATTAAAATGGCAACGTTATTGGGTGCCTGCTAAAAGCCCCCAACGTTGCAAACTTGAACTCTGATTGGTATAAGCAACAGTCTTCAAGCAGCATGTACTTTAAGCTGTACATGCATGCAGCACTGACAGTGGCCTCACAGCAGATACCTTTAACCCTGGCAACCCTGATGACTGAAATCTGAATAAAAAAGTAAAAAAATAATTACATTGTTACCGAAGGCTTTACTAATCAACTTGAGTTGCCTGATCTTGCCAGTGTCCAGACCACTATGTCTTCCCAACCAATCAAATGTATACCTTCCTTTGTAGACCAATACTTTGCCACCAGATAAATTTCATGCAAGAGAAGTGTTGGTTCAACTAGGGATACACCATCTCTTCAGCTATACTTGCCCCAGATCAAATATCAGCTCCTTCACATGAAAACTTGACAGACTAATTTTGACATTAAAGCCCCAAATCCCCTGTGTCAAACTTTAGTCATCATTTACAGTTACTGCCCTGGGCTGAAGACCCTTGGCCAATGATAGTGTGCAGCACATCACTGCTCTTGTATACCTTTCCATCAAAAAACAACAAAATGCAGTTGAACTTTATTTATTCTTCTGAGTTTTGCATTGCACATGGCTTTCCATTGCTAAGTTACCATAACACACAAATTGTTGTCTCCTAAGTCTCTAGAAAGTCCTGATGAAGGTACTTGTTTCAATTTGTAGGAGCTGTTCAAGAAGAAGAAACCAACCAATATCCCTTTTTACTGCCCTACTAACTGCTCAATTGACATCCAATGCTACTAAGCATCTTCCTTGACAAAGTACAATCTCTGCCTAATAAGACTGACAATATATGGCTTTCAATGACTAAAAATGGCAAGGTCATAGTTAGCATGGAAACGTATCTTAAAAGCTTAATTCCAACCAACATGATTGACCTACAGGGGTACTGTAGACTCTGGTAGTGGCTTTTGAATCTATGTAAACAAAACTTGTAAACTTTTTCACCTGTTCTTTAGAGAAATTAATAAAAAAAAATGTATTCCCTTTGGAAATTGCATTGAGGCGGTGCCCTCTGAACTAAAGAGGAGAGGTCAATCAGGCTTGTTATCCTGCATCTCTGATGGTATGGGGTCTATTAGTGCTTTGTATGGGTATTTTTTACATCTGGAAATGGGTAATGTATATACAGTCTTTAAAGCTACCATCAAATGGAAATCTTTTTCATGGAAGTCTTGGCATATTTAATTAAAACAATGCCAAACCACATAATGATCTATTTCAACAGCATAACTTCATAGTAGAAAAGTCTCATGCTGAATTGGCCTGCCTGCAGTCCAGACCTTTCACCAGTTGAAAACATGGTTGAAATGGAGAATGGTTCTGTAAAGAGTTTTGCCTTTATTAGGCTCGCTAGTGATTTTTGTGGATTTTTTTTTAATCTTTTGTGGTTTGATTGTCTACTTATTTTTGAAAACAATATTTATCTGGTACTTTGTCTGGTTAACAAAACTCCAAGCCAGGTGAAAAGCAGTCTGTGTAACAGCTACCACCTTAGTAGTAGGCACAGATGCTGTTTCTCCAAACTTTCAGGGATTAAGGTTCTTTATTCTTTATTTTTACAATTGTTACATAAAAATGTTGCAAATAATGGTTTAAAATTTACAAATAGAACTGGTGAATAAACACTATAAACATTATATATCAAGTATACTTCTTAACTTTTAAATATTTCTGAAATTGTATAAATTTTTAAAGATCATATACACGCATACACACACACACACACACACACACACACACACACACACACACACACACACACACACACACACACACACAGCGGGTAACATAAGCATTGAACACGTCAATATTTTTCTCAGTAAATATATTTCTTAAGGTGCTATTGATATTACATATTTACCAGATGTTGGTAACAACCAATACAATCCACACATGCAAAGAAATCAAACTATAGACACAGGGAAAAGTATTGAACACATGAAGAAATGGAGGTGACAAAAAAAAGGCATGGAAAACCAAGACACCAGCTGAAATCAATCAGTAATTAAAAAGCAATCCTGCCCTTTGTCAGTACAAATTAATATCAACTGGTTCAGTCCCAACTGATGGCCTATATAAAGGTGTCCCATTACCAAGGTGTCACACAAAAAACATCGCATGATGGGTAAAAGCAAAGAGCTCTCTCTCAAGACCTTCGCAACCTTATTGTTGCAAAGCATACTGATGGGATTGGTTACAGAAAGATTTCTAAACTTCTGAATGTTCCAGTGGGCACTGTGGGGGCCATAATCCAGAAGTGGAAAGAACATAAACCGGCAACGACCAGGTGCTCCTTGCAAGATTTCTGACAGAGGAGTGAAAAGAATTACCAGAAGAGTTATTTCCACTTGTGGAGAGCTTTAGAAAGACCTGCAATTAGCAGGTACAATTGTTTTAAAGAAAACAAATGCAGTCAACTGCCATGGCCTGTATGCACGCTCACCACGCAAGACTCCATTTCTGAAGAAAACCCATGTTGAAGCTCGTTTAAAGTTTGCTGCACAATATTTGGACAAGCCTGTGAAATACTGGGAGAATATAGTCTGGTCAGATGAGACAAAAATTTTACTTTTTGGATGCCATAATACACACCATGTTTAAAGGACAAATGACACTGCACATCACCCCAAAAACACCATACAAACAGTGAAGTTCGGAGGTGGGAACTTCATGGTGTGGGGCTGTTTTTCAGCATACGGTACTGGCAAACTTCATATAATTTAAGGAATGATGAAGATGAAACGAGGGTGGACATTTCAGAAAGACAATCATCCCAAACACAAAGCCAAGGAAACTCTTATTTGGTTTCAGAGAAAGAAAATAAAGCTGCTAGAATGACCCAGCCAATCACCTGACTTGAATCCAATTAAAAATCTAGGAAAAGAATTAAAGATCAGAGTTCATAGAATAGGCCCAAGATTTGAAGAATATTTGTGTGGAAGAATGGGCCAAAATCACACCTGAGCAATGCATACAACTAGTTTCACCATACGGGAAGCTGTCATTACCAACAAAGGCTTTTGTATAAAGTACTAAATAAATCTCAGTAAGCATGTTCAATAATCTTTCCCTGTGTCATTTCACATTATTACACATAACTTAATTTATGGACATCTATGATTTAATTTTATGATTTAATCTTTGCATGGATTACATGGGTTGTTACCAACATCTGGTAGAAATTCTGTATATAGCACCTTAAGAAATATATTACTGAAAAAATGGACGTGTTCAATACTTATTTTACCCGCTGTATATATTACACTTTATACAGTATATAAACTATTGTTCACACAAGCATACTGTCTTTACTGTAAATTCTGAAAATGTTCTTCTGAAGCTTTTTTTTCATTGAAATTGAAATGTGTTCCAATTATGCATCACTAGTGTGCTCTAGTGTTGCATTCTTTTATGACACATTTTTCGGACTATTTCATTTTCCACCCTTATTTTACTGCCCAGTTACTGTAACCATGGGAACAATCTTGGACGATGGCCCAGAAAAAGGTTCAGTATTGCTTTCCTAAAAAATATCTCTCTATTCAACCCTTTCCAGCCACCCCATTTTCACAGAGCCATTGCTCAATTAAGTCTAGAGATAAAGCTAAATATACAACCATGGCAACCAAACTCAAGCATTTATACTAATGGTTTGCAGTGCTGCCTGCAAAACACATGCTGTCAAAAAGCTGCACTTCAAGCCTTTTTTTTAATAACTGCCTATGTTTCTTTCTTAGTTTAAACCTCTTTTTTGCGTTTTACTGTAGATGTTAACATGTGTCAACAACACTTTTGCAGAGAAAGACCCAATGTTACCTTTAATACCTGTGGGACTGTGAATTTTTTTTTTAAAGTATGGGTATTTTTTGTTTATACATTAATATATGTGTATGCGTATATTGATTTATAGATGAATGTGAGTTTATGTATTTTGAATTCACTTCTATGTTGTGATTTATTGGGGGATGGGTTAAATACAGTATCCCTCTGGCATAATGGGGACAGATTCAACATCACAAGCACACCCACTATGCACACAATTTGGGCACAAAGAGCAGCTGGCTAATCAGCATCAAATAACTACTACCTATCTATTTATCTGTCAAGTCTGTCTGTCTGTTTGTCCGTCTGTCTGAATTTTCATTCCCAGGCAAGCCTTTACTGCCTGTAAACTAACATGCCTATCCCCATTACTCATTTAATGAATTGGGAAAGACAAATGGTGACAAACAACTGACAGCTGCATTGTTTATATCTAGCCAGAAAAAATTACAGTATGTTTTCAATGATTATATTTTTCAATGCCATTTTTATATATTTATGATTTTATGCTTTAAATCAGGAGGTTATGTGACCTTAAAATGCATCAGAAGTAATATGTGATATAAAATCTTCATATGTAAAAATGAAAGCAACTCTTTTAAATCTTTTGGACTTTATATTTGATAACAAAATAACTTGCGTTTTGTCATTTACACAGTCCGGCCTGGACCTGTTCAGCTCTTGAATACATATTTACACTGAATACCCTGAATTAGGTACACTGGCCAATTTTTGCAAGACAGAGACTCAGAACAGGAAAAGGTCATATGTACATTAATATGGCAACTGCTACTAAAGACCACAGCAAATAAAAATGATCTTAAAATCAAACAAGCTTAGACCATTCATCAAAAGACTAAAAATAATTTAGATTAAAGATCAGAATGTTCAAACAACATTCAAAGATTACATGAGTGGAAGGGATTTGGTAAAAGAACTGTTGGGAGTGACTCGGAACATTCCCAAAAGCTAATTGCGCACTTATGTAAAATGAGGAAATTTAAGCCTTTCTATTTTACAAAAAACAGCTGAAAAAAGGACAAGAGAGAGAGAGAGACAAATACGGAATGAATGAAAGAAAGAAAGCACTATTAATGGTGTTCCTTTTCACACTTTTATTGAGTTGCAGCTGTAGCTGCTGATAAGAAAGGGAGTGTTAGTGGGTGATTGTCTATTATTAAGTGCAGGGTATATAGGTTTGATAAAATGAGAGAGGGGGAGAGAGAGAGAGAGAGAGAGAGAGAGAGAGAGAGAGAGAGAGAGAGAGAGAGAGAGAGAGAGAGAGAGAAGAAAGAGAGAGGTGGGTGGTGGGGGCAAGAAGAAGGGTTTATGTGCAGTGTGCATGAGACTACTGGGGTACACCCTTTAGAGCTGAATGTGAAAAACAAGCAATTTTGCTACACCCCTCCTCCTATGTGTGTGTGTGTGTGTGTGTGTGTGTGTGTGTGTGTGTGTGTGTGTGTGTGTGTGTGTGTGTGTGTGTGTGTGTGTGTGTGTGTGTGTGTGACCGTGTATTACAGATTCACTCATGCTGTGGGAGACAAAAGAAAAACACTAGTCATTACTACCAATGAAATGCTTGCTTCTAAATTACTCCATATTTCCCCTAATAATACTGAAAAAGGACAAGAAAGAAAGAAAGAAAGAAAGAAAGAAAGAAAGAAAGAAAGAAAGAAAGAAAGAAAGAAAGAAAGAAAGAAAGAAAGAAAGAAAGAAACACACACAGCTATTGGGTAGAGCCGAGGCAACAATTTGGAATATTCGGCACAAGAAAAAACACTGATACACTAAAAACCAGGCATATAATATTGTAAGCAAGAAAAACAATACCAGTTGACTTTGGGAGAGCTGTAAAGAAGACCCCAACAATAACAGTCAGTGACATCATCAACTTCCTTCCCAGGGCTAGGGTGAAATCATCACAATCCATCAGAAACACAGAGACCACCAAAAGAAACACAACTATACCACAAGAATGGTATTAATCAAGAATTTACAAGTAAATTCATCATACATAATAAGACGATGACCAAAAACATGTTGCCATGTTGCCAAAGTTGCCATGTTCTGAGATGTTTAACACATCTAGATGTACATATCAGAAAATAAAGCAGAAATTCTGACCTGTTGTCTCAGACTGAGCTTTATCTCAAACCCAAATGTCTTCAGTATATAGCAAAGGCAAAAGCATATACTTACTCCCATTTTTTTCAGAGGTAACTATTAATATAATTGATATATTTTAATTATATATTAATTATATAAATAACATTACCCTAAAATACCTTTGTGAAGGTTTCACTGTAAACATCTAAACTTCAAACTAGCATGTAAACATATACCCTTATTTTTTATAATAGCAGTTGGTATTTAAATGTCATTATAAAAAAGAAATCAATAAAAAGATAAGACCATTTTGGCTATTGTGGTGTCATCAAATTACGTAGTATTTTATTTATTTTTGCCTTATACACATTTATGAATAAAGACATTTATTCAAGACTAACCTGCACCTGCTGCCACCCCTGCCATCTGACTGAATACTTTGTCCTCACATGGAGGCAGTATGCTGGACTGGCAACAGACTTAAGCTGTTCAAGACCTACTCATGATCAAAATAAAGCTAATTCATCATGCCGAAACAAAGGCTAGCTACCCAGTGTACAAGAGTACAAGAGCTTTGATTTTGCCAAACATTGGTCTAATAATCTGTGGTCCCCTCCTCTCATGATGCCAGAGGTTGAATCACTTTAAGCCTGTTGGACCCTTTATCTGATGAGTGATGACTGATAAGTAGATGAAGATTGTTTTGTCCCTGTTTATCATTAAAGCATGCCTGCCTTTTCTTGCAAAATCCTACAAGAAAGTCATTGCTGCTCCTGCCCATCTGTCCGACTCTGCTGGGGAAGTCGTTCCTGCCGGGCAATGTTTACCTCAGCACCCTGGAAACCCTGGTGGTTGTACTGGACCCCCTTAGTGAGTCTTGTGTGATGCTTTTGAAGCAGTACCTTAGGGGTTCTCTTATGTATTACCTTTCAGAGCTATTAGAGCTAATGGCACTACATCCAGTTTTCTTTTGTGTTTTTTTACATGGCCGTGTGCTTTTATTTAGTTTATGTCTTGTCTCCACCTATTTCCTGACACTGGTTGTCTTCATTTTGTGTCATTTAATTTCTGAACTGATATTTATTTCCATGCCTTGCCTGATTTAGTCAGTTTTTTCCCTGAACATTTTTTTTGCCCATTTAAAGAAATGGATTCCAACCTTTTTTCTAAATCGCCATAGATCCAAAGTTTTAGAACCTTTAGCACAATTTCAGCTTCAGGCATATTTCTTGTCAAGACTTCTTTCCATTTTCTTTTTCTTTTTTTTTCTTTTTTTTTAAAAGTTCCATATTTATGACTTTTAATGACGTTTGGCAAATGCCCTTTATGAGAGCAACTCATTCATACAACTTAGCAGCTATAAGGTTAAGAGCTTTGCTCTGGAGCCCATGAGTGGCAGCTTGGTGTGGCAGGAATTTGAACTAATGACCTTTGGCTTTAATGTCAAATGCCCTAGTCCAGGGCTTCCCTTTTTTTTTGTGAGGGCAACCTTATAAGTTTAACTACCTGTAAGCTAGCTTGCATACTTTTCTCTGTGGTGGGTTTCATAGTGTTGGTGCATTTTGTGTTATTTGAACACAGACACTGTTGTGTTGTCTGGGTGTGCGAGTAAGTGCATAAATAAGCTTCAGTTAGTTCAGAATGCTACTAACTGAGTCCTCACTGAATGCTACTAACTGAGTCCTCACAGAATGCTACTAACTGAGTCCTCACTAGATCTAGGAAATATGACCACATCACCCCTTTTAATCAGTCTACACTGGCTCCCAATTAAATCTTGCATTGATTATAAAATACTACTACTGACATATAAAGCACTTAACGGTCTCGCACCGCAGTATCTGAGTGAACTTCTGTACCAGTATGATCCCCCATGCCTACTTAGATCAAAAGGTGCTGGCTATCTGTTGGTTCCTCAAATAATGAAGACTACAGCAGGGGGCAGATCTTTCTCTTATAAAGCCCCACAGTTATGGAACAGCCTTCCAACCAGTGTTCGGGACTCAGACCTAAGAGTGTTCAAGTCGAGGTTGAAAACGTATTTATTTAGTCAAGCCTTTTATCAGTAGATTTTTTTTCGGTAAAAGCTCAGATCTGGAGGGAGCATGGATATAGAGTGTTTGGTGAACTGGTATATTTGTATGCTGTCGTCCCCTCACATTCACACGTTCACTCGGGTTTGTTGACCGTGGTGTGGTGGGTCGTCTCTTATCCCAGGGATCCCTCATGTCTGTGTTACCTTCTGGTTCTCCCTTTTAGTTATGCTGCCATAGCGAGTCTTGCCGGAGTCCAAACTGCACAGTGACATTAACTTTCATACACCAATAGGGACACTTAATAATCCATATCCTTCTCTTCCCGTCACCCTGTTTTCTCTCTCTCTCTCTCTCTCTCTCTCTCTCTCTCTCTCTCTCTCTCTCTCTCTCTCTCTCTCTCTCGGTCGAGTTAAACATGCTCATGAGGCTCCAGTGACCACTGTTCCTGCCCCTCTCCCCTCCGTGGATCTTCACACTTCTGTGCAGCTTGGGACGGTCTCTCATCAACACCTTGGGTGGTTCTATGTAATTCTGGAGTAGAACGGGTGCTTTGAGGATGGATTGGACTGTAGTTAATGTCAACAGTCTGCTACACTGACTCAGGAATACAGTTTGCTTCTAAACATCATCACTGTACCCCGCAACATTGTATATCTGCTTTAAATGGACATTTGGTGCAACCCAGATGAGGATGGGTTCCCTCTTGAGTCTGGTTCCTCTCAAGGTTTCTTCCTTATGCCATCTCGGGGAGTTTTTCCTTGCCACAGTTGCTCATCAGGGACAAACATACTTACAAAGAACATATTTACATTTAATCACCACATTATCTGTGTAAAGCTGCTTTGAGACAATGTTTATTTTTAAAAGCGCTATACAAATAAAAATGAATTGAATTGAATTGAATTGAACTGTTTCTTGACAGATGAGACAAACAGCAATTTCTTTGCATTGAATAAAAAAATATCACTTGTCTATTTTTGGTTAAACACCCTGCATTCTGAATCAACTTTTTTCTTTCCCAACCGTTTGGCCATTTAGTTTTTTCTCGCTGTTTTGCATGCAGTAGCACTTTGTTGATTCTACCATTCTGTTAACCATTAGAACCACCAAGGAAATGTGGTTGGTGGGCGCAGCCCCAGCCCGGCACGACCCGGCAGCTTGAAGCCCAAAAGCAGAGCATTGACACCCGGACCCCGCTCCAAGCTCAAGTCGAAGAAGTTGGCCAACCTGAGGGTGGTCCTTTCTGGAAACAAACGGGCAGTGGTGCAGCGGCCCTGACAATCAGAGTGCCCTGCTTCGGGGAGGGCGGTGTACATTTACGGTGACCGTACCTCCTTGACACCACCAGGAGGCCAGACTGTTAGCTCTCCCACAGAGCACAGTCCCCCTCCACCAGGTGGCTCCTTCCATCCCCACTGGGGATGGAGGGTACCCGGGTCTGCTTTGGAAGCATTCACAGCTGCAGGGGATCTCCCCAGCTGTTCTGAAATGGTCAGAAGCCAGCCTTGAGAGGCTGGTTCCCCAATCAGACTTCCGGGCAGAGGAAACTCCTGCGGGTGTTTGTTTTTGGAACCATTGAGGTGGTTCCTCCCTTAGTCAGATAGTCAGTCTACTACAGCCAGCATTTCGTTGTTCCAAAGCAGGACAGCAGAATGAGGCCGATCCTAGATCTATGCTCTTTGAACTGCTCACTCAAGAGGCTCAGGTTCAAGATGCTCACTCTTAAGGAGATCATGTCTTAGATCAAGTCCAAGGACTGGTTTGTCACGATAGATCTAAGGGAAGCCTTTTTCCACATAGCCATCCTTCCTTCTCACAGGAGGTTCCTAAGGTTTGCTTTCGGGGGTGAAGCTTACTTATATCGGGTCCTCCCGTTGGGCCTAGCACTCTCACCCCGCACCTTCACCAAGTGCATGAATGTGGCTCTAGCCCCGCTATGGCTTCAGGGCATCCCTGTGGGCCTTAAAAGTATGGAAAGAACCTATCTTCCTGTCTCAACGCCCCCCCCCCTGGGAGCTCATTGTCGTTGTGTAATGCTAACGACGGACGCATCCCTCATGGGGTGGGGAGTGGCCATGAGTGCTTGCTCCACCCAAGGCCAGTGGGACAAGTCACATCTTTCATGGCACATAAACTGCCTGGAGATGATGGCTGTGTTCTTGACCCTGGAACACTTCCACTGAGACCTGAGAGGTCACCACGTGTTGGTCCGTACGGACATGTCGGTGGTCTCATAAATCAACTGCTAGGGGTGTCTTCGGTCTCGCTTGATGTACAGGCTGGCACTGCAGATCCTCTTATGGTCCCAGGGGAAACTCCTCTTATTAAGAGCAGTTTGAACTGGAGAGCTGATGCCCTTTTGAGACAAGGGCAGAGGCCCGGGGAATGTAGGCTCCACCCCGAGGTGGTGGAGCAGATATAGCAGAGATATTACACAGGTCAGGTGGGTCTGTTTGCGACTCGGGAGACTTTGCACTGTCCCCTTTGGTTCTCTCTTTTTCACCCAGCCCCATTGGGGCTGGACGCCATGGTGCAGACGTGGCCAAGGCTATTTCTGTACGCTTTTTCCCCTATCGCGCTGCTCCCGAGAGTTCTGGAGAGAATTTGCCATGAGAGAGCTCGTCTCCTACTGGTGGCACCTTGGTAGCCAGGCTGACCTTGGTTTTTATAGACCTGCTGCCCCCTTTTGAGGGACCTCCTTGGGAAATTCCTCCCAGGAGGGATCCCCTCTCACAGGTAGGGGGAACCCTGGGTTACCCCCGCCCAGAGTTATGGAAGCTGTGGCTGTGGCCCCTGATGGGGGTGCAGTTCCTAGCAGCTGGTCTCTCTACTGAGGTAGAAGAGACCATTCTCCATTCCAGAGCTCCCTCCACGAGGAGGTTGTATAACGCTAAATGACATCTGTGTTAGACCCAGTTAACTGCTCGATTGGTTCAGTTCTGGAGTTCCTGCAGGTACAGTTTGCCCCAGGGTTGGCTCCTTATTGTACCCTGCCAGCGGGGCAGTCGCTGGGGAAACACCCCCTCGTGACACATTTCCTACACAGCACCCAGAGGCTGAGGCCCGGGACACAACCCAGAGTGCCTGTGTGGGACTTGGCCATTGTGCTGTCAGCTCTATCTGAGCCCCCCTTCAAGCCCTTGGCCAACGTGGTCCCTAGGTATTTGTCGGTTAAAACTGCCTTACTCCTGGCAATCTCCTCCCTTAAGATGGTCGGGACCTACAGGCTCTTTCTGTGGTCCCGTCTTTCCTAAGGTTTGCCCCTGGCATGGCCAGTGCTATTCTATACCCCAAACCAGGATATGTGCCTAAGGTGCCTGCAGCTCCCTCACGACCTGTCGTTTTGCAGGCATTCTGTCTGCCCTCCTCCTTTCCTAGCCCCTAACCAGTTAAAGCAAAATCGACTGTGTCGATGTGTCTGGACACATACCTCCACAGGACGAGTCCATGGAGGAAGTTGGAGCAGCCATTTGTCTGCTATAGTTTCCTGGCTAATAAGATGCTCAGTAGAGGGATTGTGGATGCCACCTCTTTCTGAGTTATGGCTCATTCCACCCGGGGTACATTTACATTTACATTTGCGGCAATTAGCAGACCCCCGTATCCAGAGTGACATACAAAAGTGTTTCGAGTCTCTAGCAATGAATAAATCTACACTGGTACGTTAGATTACAAACTTAACATAAATATAACTCTTGAATTCTACAACGCAAACTTGGAAAGTGCTAATTCAAGTGTTTCAGGAAGAGGTAGGTCTTCAATCGTCGCTTGAAGATAGTCAGGGACTCCACTGTACGGACATCTAGGGGAAGTTCATTCTACCACCTCGGTGCCTGAACAGAGAAGAGCCTTGAAGTATACTTACCTCTCATTCTGAGAGAAGGTGGTACCAGCCGAGCAGTGCTGGAGGAGGGAGCAGTGAAGGAAGCGCAGCAGTGGTGTGGTGTGGGAGAGCTTGAGCAGATTGAATACAAGCCATGCAGCTGCGTTTGCTCATTTGCAGTGGACGAATAGCGTTCAGGGGAAGACCTGCCAGCAGAGAGTTGCAGTAGTCGAGTCTTGAAATGACAAGAGACTGAACAAGCACCTGGGCAGCCTGTGTGGACAGAAATGTTTGAATCCTTCGGATGTTGTAGAGAAGAAATTGACAGTAGCGAGCCACATTAGCAACACGTGGGAAGAAAGACAGTTCATTGTCCATAGTTACCCCAAGGTTACGAGCAGTGGCTGAAGGGGGGAGCAGAGAGTCATCAAGTGTTATTTGGAGATGAATCACCTGGGATGACCAGCAGTTCTGTTTTGCTGTGGTTGAGTTTTAGTTGGTGAGCACTCATCCATGAAGATATGTCTGTCAAGCATGCCGAGATCCGAAGCTGTGGTATCTGATGGAGGGAAAGAAAAGATTAGTTGCATGTCATCTGCATAGCAGTGGTAAAAAAACCCATGTGAGGATATGACTTCACCAATGGAGTGAGTCTAGAGGGAGAGTCTGCACGGGGCAGATGTGGATCCCCTCCATGTTACCTGGTATGAGCGACCTTCCAGGTAGGAGGCTGTCCTGGCATTGCGGCCTCTACAGCCTGGTCTGCTGGAGTGTCGATCCAGGACATCTGTAACTCTGCGGGTTGGTCCACCCCACTGACCTTTGTCAGGTTCTTTGTCAAGTCCTTTTTATAGTTAAACAGACAATCCCCTCTCCCAATCCTCATCTGATGATAATAGCTGGATCTTCTCAACATTTTTAGCCGAACCTACAGTTAATGATTAAAGTGATGTTCAGAAATGAATCTGTTTCAGACTCAGACAACTTTAAAGCATTACTGCCATGTTCTAACTGGGTCAGGAGAGCCACCCTTAGAATGATAGATAGACTTGGTGTTGCTCATGCACTCTTTTATGCAGTTTTTAGGCTTTTGATCATATGGGGTTTTTAGAAAGCCACAGTTTAAAGACTATATTGAGAACATTCCAGTAAGTTTGGACTCTCTGCATTATTACAGTGATGGTAACATGACAGTCCAGGCTGCATGCCTAGTGTTGACAATCTTGATTCAATGAACAAAATTATACATGCTAAAATATATCATGTGCCTATGTGTTTGGCCACAGTTTAAGCGATGCCCCTGAAAACAAGACCACCTAGTACAAGGGCCTAATACAAAAGCCTATTACAAGAATGTTAATGGTGTGCAATAAACATCTGAACCAAATGTATTACACAGTTACTAAGCTACTAGCCTTTCTACAAGGACTGCTATACAATAAAAAGTCCTTGGCTAAATCTAAAGTATATATAGCATGTATTGTCACAGCACTTTGTATATTTGCTGGGTGCCAAGAATCTTCAGGTTAAACATTGTGCTCTGACAGTGGTTATCATTATATGAGCAGCAATGATTTCTGTTCTTTGCCTTATCTTAACTGTCAAGTTTCCGTGAGTCTGTGCTCATGAAGGCTGACAGCAGAGCAACTTAATGTTGTTATCTGATGTTGTTGTCCATCCACCTCAAAGTTTGATCTGTTGTACAGTCTGGCATTTGGTCTGACATCTGGCTTTTTTATTCTTCTTACCAGTTCAGTGTAATCTGCTCTCCTGGTGTGTTTTAATTGTGTATTCTCATTCCTTTTCCCCTACCTTGTGAAGGTTGTTGGTTGTTACTGACTGTTGCTTAGGGTATTTCTTTTCAGCTCTTACAATGTTTCTTGTTATTGACTGTTGCTTTCCTTGGCTGATCTCTCATTAATATCTGGTTGTTAGTACACAGTGTTTTCTTTCCTTTTCAGGACATTCCACATTTTTTTATATAAGCTATACTCAAAGCGTGTGCAGTGAAATTAATAAATTAGTCTTATTTTTGACCTCAAATTGGCTTGTTTTTCCCCATAGATAGCTCTCTGGCCTTTATGTTCTGTTATGTTATTTAATAAAATAATGCCAGTTTTCCCAGTCAAACCCACAAATCAATCAAAAAACACATATTCAGTTTTAAAGTCAGTTTAACCTGTCCTTTGCATGTTTTAAACTGCTTAACACATCTAAATGTAAATATTAGGAAGTGAAAGCTAAAATTCTAAGCTCACCTCATAGTTATATTTTGATCTCAAATACAAAGTTTATAGCAAAGTTTTGTATAGTAAAAAAAACAAGAATTGAGTTTGCCATTACAGTGCTTATATAATATTAGATTTCATCTACGTCACTGTCTCATCTGCACTTTGTAGTAAGCAAAGAAATCAGCAATTACTATGTTAAGTATGCTGATATGATTAGCAATTAGTTGAATCATCAGGAGTGTATGTAAACACACATTTTCACATTAAACATTAAAAAAATTTTTTTTTGTGTAAACGCAAATAAGCATGGTTTGTATATAATGCATAATGCATATGACCCCTATTTTTACTTTAAAGTCAACTTCGGAATATGAATAAAATAAAGTAATTTTTTTCAGTAATCCATGACTTTATTTTTTGTGGTTACTATTGTCTATTTAACAGTGGGCAATAGTAACCTACATCTCACACTTAATAACTTTTTAAATATATCAGTTGCTATGAAAGTATTACACACAGAAAAATCAAGATAGAGAAATATAATCAAAAGAGTATTAATGCAACCCTAGCAGGGTACCTCTAATTATTTTAGATGTACAAACAAGAAGGTACAAAAATTTACCTATATTCAGAATATAGGTAAATTTTTGTACCTTCTTGTTTGTACGTCTAAAAGAATTTATGCACCCCTACTGATAGAAATGTATCTTTGTGTCATAGCATGGTTTAAAATTATTCCCTGAATTTTCCCATAGCATTTTACTGATGTTCTACTACTCTTTCAGGCACATTCCTGTGCGTTTTTGTACAGTCATGTCAAGTAAAGTCAAGTTTATTTCTATAGCACTTTTCACAACAGACATTGTTTTAAAGCAGCTTTACAGAATTTAAGGATCAAGGTGTATGATGTGTATTTATCCCTGATGAGCAAACCATGGCGACTGTGGCATTTTCATTGCTTCCAATGGATTAGCTATGTGCAAGAAACCTTGAGAGGAACCAGACTGAAAAGGGGAACCCATCCTCATTTGGGTGATATCAAGAGTGTAATTATAAATCATTAAACCAATACAGAACACTGGAGAGTGAGTACTAACATAAGCATCGGAATGTAAGATTATGAGCAATGTCCTTTCTACAGTCTTATACAGTCAGTTAACATTATGGAACCAGGAGCTACTGAGCAACTCATAAAATAGCTCAACATTTGATATCATCATAGATCAATCACCAGCTTCTCCATGCCAGAGCCTTTAAACACTCAAAAAGGTTCAATGTCCAAACTCTACATGAAGTGAAATCCAAATGGCGCTAGTACATCTCTAGATGGTTTGGGATGTTTGCGGAGTTAGGCATCTACTTCTTTAAAGGTCTATAATCTTCATAAAGTGGGACGTGACTGGAGCTGGTGCAACCTCAGTATGCCTTTGGATGGGTAGAGATGGGTAGCTGCTGTTAATAATATTAACAAGCACAAGTTGATAATGTGCATTTGATTGGATGTACTGGAACCCCAAATTATGATATGTGATATGCTTTATGTGTAGGACTTGCTAAAAAGATACGTCTTTAATTTGCACTTTAACTGGAAGAGTGTTTTTGTACAGTTACAGTAAGGTTAGGATTATGGTTATAAATATGTTAATTTAAAATTGATAAACATCCATCTATAAAATCATGTTCAGTAAAGCTGTACTACTGTAGACATAGCCTAAAGCTATGAACAGGCTACACCAAATGGTAATGTCATAGTGTTTATGGATGTGTTTCAATCTTTATACATACCCAAGGTTTAGCTCTAGGGCCACACAGTGTTTCCTTTGGGGTTCGGAACCAAAGTGAGCCCCTGGGAACAATTCATGGTGATGTTTCAAGACTGCATCAATTAGATATGCATTATCTAATTCTTAATATAATGTAAATTCTATATTTAATGGAAATAAAAAAATATATAATTTATGTATCAATTGACAAGAGAGTTCAGAGTTACAGATGAGTGACAAAGGAACAAGGTACCTGTGTCTTATTATGGAGTTTGGTTACCATAAATGCCCAGAATGCCCTCCATGTGCTCTGGCCTAGATTATTTAAATCTGAGAGTCCTGTCTGACAGCTCAAAGCACTGTTTTTTTTTTTTTCACTTCAGATCTGGTGACTATAGCGAATTTGTGTCAATCCTTTATTCATCAAACCATTCAGTCATTCTCTTACTCAATAGATGAGGGTGTTCTTGGAAAAGAGCATTCTTGTCACAATAGAAATGTTGTATGAAAGAATGAGCTAGTAAAATGCCCTCCAGTGCATCTGTTTTTCCATTTCTTTTGTCATTTATCTACATTTTCGGATATAATTCACAATAATTGTTTTTGTTGTTGTTACCTTTGTGCACCTTCTTGCCTTAATAAAAAATGATATCAATTGTTTTTTTTGTTTTTTTATCAACCAAATCTAAAATTGTTTTCCAAGAACAGTTAATTAACCTGTAATATTGTGGCACAGCAGTTTAAAAGAATTATATTTCATTTTGCGAAAAGCAAAAGCTGGGTCAGCCACTAATTAACCCAGACTACTAGCTATTGGGTTATGTGGGGCAATTGTAAAAAATAAAAGACTTTTGAGAGTAAAACATTCACACTTTGGAAAAAACGCAATCATAACATTATAGTGTCTTAAAGTTGCTGTGAAAATCAATAATGCTCTCACAGTGAAGCACTGAAATATCCTGCAGGTGACATGAGTAAAGAAGGTGTTGTGCTGTTAGAAAATAATGGTTATTGATTGATCTTAGAATTCCTTACATTGCACCCATGCTTAAAGGTGTAGATCTTTTGCTGCTATGTGTACTGAATAAAAAAGTATCTAAGCCCAGTGAGCATAACACTGTGGAATCGAATCCTTTCACTCATTGTGCATGGTCTATACAGGAAATTAGAATTTCAATGAGTCATTCATGGAGCACTCCAATTACAAAATATATGCAAATCAAAAACAGGCTGTTGTAAGTGCGGGAAATGATACCAATTCCAAATAAAAATGGATTATACTAATCACTTTATATAAATAAATACTAAAATTAAAATGCAGTTTTTAAATGTAGCACTTTTAACTGAAATATTAAAAGTTAAAATTCCCTACAAAATTTGAAAGTTAAATGGCAACATAATGCCAGCAAATGGCAAGGTGTTGAAAATAAATCTACAGTCTCTTCAGTTTATTATGCTTGTAAGTTGTAGCTGTAACTTGTGTAAAATGGAAACAGATTGCTCTGTTCATTGTGTAAGCCTCAGGCTTCAGGTCCCCAAAGACCCGCCCTGTTTGCCAGTGTTCAAAAAAGGGCTAACAGGCAATTACAATGTTAATGTGATCGCAGGGAGGGGTGCGGTGGGTGGGCTTGTTCAAGAAAGGGGGAGGGGAGTAGGGAAAGGTTGAGACAGAATCTGGACAAGCCATTGCACAGGCATAAATATATATATATATATATATATATATATATATATATATATATATATATATATATATATATATATATATATATAAATAGGTCACTGAAATAAAACATGGATTATATTAACATAAAATTAGGATTTTATTTTTAGAATTGTGTGTATTTTTTTGGGGTTTTTTTTGTAAAGTAAAAAGTCCATGTTTTAGTGAATATTTTTTGAGCCTTCTCAATGTGAAATATTATAATTCAGATCTACCGTAGAACCATGTGTTTCCTGTGATATGATGCCAAAGAAAGAACAGCACAGGCAGGGTTAATATAAACTGCATTTCTCCTGGGAACTCATAATAGCCCATTAAACAATCCTATTAGGTCTAATGAAAAGGCTTTTAAGTGGTCACCACAAAACCACCTGGATTTCACTCTCCTGGGTTTTTGAGTGTTTTTATAGTATGTATGTGTATTTGTGAGGCAGTTCACAATTTTACATTCGTGGATCTAAAAGATCTGAATAGAAATGATTTATTTTATTTTAATTACAACAGTAACAGTTCAGTATTTACGAAGAGTAAGCATTTAGCATCGACTATTAAGCAATTATATATAGAGAGAAGAAAATGGTCAATTAAAAAATAAATATATTCATTCATGCTGATCTCAATTTTGGTGGGTGACTGTTCAACATAAAATAAATCCTTATTCTGGCTGAGAAAAAGATGGTACATAACCATGTGAATCTTTTCAAGCGATGTATCTGGCATACTTTTGTGTCCAAAGATTTTTTTTCCAATAAGCTTTATAATGTAGATGTAATTGTAATGCAAATCCTAATGAATTCAGAGAGTAGCCCGTGTGTTCTGACTGGCTAATTGAGAAGAACCTTAGTCCCCAGAAACACAAGTCCTTTTAAATTAATTCTAATTGAAGCATGTTATGTGTTATTTTCTGCTTTACTACACTGGAAGGGAGGAGGCACTAAAGCCTACTAGTATTTTATAGTAAAAGATAATAATGGAAACAAATGCAAATATGATTACTATATTATATTAATTATACAAAATATATATTAAATTTATAAGTCCATTAAATACATTTCCCTGTGTTTGTTTGTTTGTGTATTTTACGCTTTTGAAGCTGCATAGCCTCTACTTTAAAGGCTTATTTATCACTTACATACATACATGCAGAATTCGAAGGACAGTCTTGAAATTTATTTACAATAACCTTTCCCTGAAAATCAAATGGCATGTTAAACCTCTCCACTACCCCGTCTGTGCATCATGAATGTCAATAAACGATTCTTAATATAGTAGAAAGGGGTGACAATGAGTATCATCCAGCTCAGTCAACTGTGTAATGGGAAAAAGCAGACACCAATGTATCA
>NC_139575.1:30943950-31046450 GCF_946808225.1 Silurus aristotelis
CCTAAGGACATAATTATTCGAAGGAGTTGGTCTGAATCGACCTTAACAGTGCGTGGTTACTCCTGCCAAAATTAATCACACTTGATGTTTCGTTTATTTATAAACAACTGCTATTTGTACTTTAATTAAAAAAATATTTTAATAACCTATTTATAACCAACAAATAAATTGCATTCGTTTTTGAGCCCCATAATTATTTAAAATAGTAAACATAAAGCCAATGTGCTTTTAGAAAATTGCAGAAAAGATAATTTATTTTAACCATTATAAATATGTTGGATTTTGATTGTGATATGTTGGATAATTCGAGTCAGTTTTATGCAAGTAATTGATTTTTAATGGGTTGCTTGTGTTGGTAACATGCATATTTCTATTTTAGTAAAAATGTGACTGCCTTCTTCTTTACTTTTGAACTTAAACTTGTCTTCATTGATTAAAATATACAAATAAAACAATGTTTATTTTATATAATCATTAACTGTGACTAGTCCGAATTTATGTGTGAAAGAAATAATTACAATCAAAGAATATTTACACAAATGACCGAACACCGGTTAAAAAAATCAAGTGCAGTCTGTGTTTTGGAAATATTAAAAAATGTTGTTATTTGAATCAATTAAAGAGATTTGTATTTGGACTTGGAAATTGTATGACAATAATCTAGTAATTTACATTTAAATGCGGCGGAAATTGTATGTTTATTTTTCTCCACAATATAATTGCTGTTGTGGCTGTTAACTCTGGATTAGATGTATTGTACATGCACAATGTAGAAAATGCATCAGATGCAGGAATTGCGATGTACATCTATTTTCCAGAACCTGCGCAAATCTCGTTCAGGATAGCTAAATTAAGACCTTATTTTACACTCAAATGAAAGTAATTCAAATCTTCGGAGCGTTTTTAGAGAAAAATTTCAGTATTTGTAAGAAAATATTTATTCAATCTGTTTTTAATTCGGCCTAATAAGCATGCATCCGTGTAAAATAGTCTGACGTGTAGATCTGATACATTCCGAATCTGTTCATATACATAAAGTTATGCAAGACTCAAAAGAGGTAAGTGGATATTAGAATAAGGTATATTCTGTATTATAAGAAGAGGGTGGAGAGTTGGGATCCTGTAAGCGCCTCCTCCAGAAATGCACCAAATCTCTTTTTTTTCTGTTGCGGAGCGGCTGCGCGCGCTCGAGTCCGGAGACGTGCGCGACAATTTTTTTCGCATTGGCAAACTGGCGGTGACACGTGCCTCCTCCTCCTCCTCTTCACCCTCAGGTTCTCCCGTGCTGCAGTGACATCATTAGCGGTCACGAAAGAACAGTGCCAGCCACTGACAACAGAAAATCCATCGAATTCGCCTTTTTACGCACGGTCCGAGCGGAAATTTGTACCTGCACGCGCGACGGTTCTTTTGCAAAAGAGGGAAGAGTGATACCACGATGCAGACATCAAACATCGACCTCTAAAGGTGACATGATCCACCGGATTATCAAACGCACCTCGCACTTTTTCATCGGAAACGGAAGCTAACGCCTCACCAGAAGACGAATATTTCACTGTGTTCCCTGGATGCGCAAAACAAATCTTTATCTATAACACAAATATTGCATAAAAATATAGTGTCTGGAAAACTGACCTAAACTTTGCGAAAATATGGCTACAATGATTCGAAGCAAGATTTCCAACAAGCTGTCCAATGCAGCTTCTACTGTTACTAATAAATCTCAGGCGAAGGTAAGTGGTCTCTTCGCCAGGATGGGCTTCCAGGCTGCCACTGATGATGAAGCACTGGGATTCGTAGCCTGTGACGATCTGGACTATGACCACCGGCAAGGACTGCAAATGGACATTCTGAAAAATGAGGAAATAGGGCAAGAGGTCGGTGTCGACAACGGGGGAGATGGAAATATAGAAGGGGACAGCCACTATCAGAGAGATGGCACAGGTCCGCCACCCTCTGGGTCAAAAGATGGCGGTTTGTGTAGCGAAATTGGGTCTCCAGATAAACCGAGAATCACTGCTTGGGAGGCAGGATGGAACGTCACCAACGCCATCCAGGTATGGTTTAAAGATCTTTCAATTTTGGCTTTTTTTCCCCGACTTTTGTTTACAATCTGTGACCTTTGGGGCTAAATGGGAAATAGTTGGTCAGTAATGATTTTATTAAATGCATGCATTGGAAACATTTATACAACATCGAGTCAAAACGTAATTGGGTTGTAATTCGGAGAATGGAGCAGATCTGTTTTTCTTTAGCATATTTTCATGTAAATGCGCATGAACAGTATTGCGTCGTGCGTCTGGTTATGCATGGAACATTGTATAAGTGATTATAAACATCACTTTTTTTTAACTATAGTGAGCGTAATTATTCGTTTTACGCGCTTTTCAGACTATTTGCATATTTAATTCCGTCTAAACCAAACGTCTTCTGCGTCATTCAATGTCTTTGTGGTCTCTCTTGTTGTCGATGGAATTGGCAAAGCGCAAATGCGCGCACAGCTATAGGCTGGCAGAGCAGACAGGCGCGTTCACGAGAATTCCTTCGAGCAAAAGCAAAAACGACCTCACCCAAATTTGCGCAACATTCGACAAACCAAATATCATCTTGCTCAGTATTTTCAATGCAATGAACGCTAACCATTTGTCTTTTCACAGGGAATGTTCGTACTTGGGTTACCATACGCCATTCTCCACGGCGGATATCTCGGACTTTTTCTTATCATTTTCGCCGCAGTTGTGTGCTGTTACACAGGGAAAATCCTGATCGCTTGTCTCTATGAAGAAAATGAAGACGGACAGCTCGTGAGAGTGAGAGACTCGTACGTTGACATTGCCAATGCCTGCTGCGCGCCCAGATTCCCAGCTCTGGGAGGTCACGTTGTGAATGTAGCCCAGATCATTGAGCTTGTCATGACTTGCATTTTATACGTCGTAGTGAGTGGTAACCTGATGTATAACAGCTTTCCAAACTTCCCAGTCTCCCAGAGGTCATGGGCCATTATCGCCACCGCTGCGCTTCTGCCTTGCGCCTTTCTGAAAAACTTAAAAGCCGTCTCCAAGTTCAGCCTGCTCTGCACCCTCGCCCACTTCGTGATCAACGTACTTGTGATAGCCTACTGCTTGTCGAGAGCACGAGACTGGGCCTGGGATAAGGTGAAGTTCTACATTGACGTGAAGAAATTCCCTATATCTATCGGCATTATCGTCTTCAGCTATACCTCGCAGATCTTCTTGCCGTCGTTGGAGGGGAATATGCAGAAACCCAGCGAGTTCCATTGCATGATGAACTGGACTCACATTGCCGCATGCATTCTTAAAGGCCTGTTTGCTCTGGTGGCGTATTTAACGTGGGCAGATGAAACCAAAGAAGTTATCACAGACAACCTGCCGTCCGGAATCAGGGCCGTTGTCAACCTTTTTCTGGTGTCTAAGGCCCTACTGTCATACCCGCTACCTTTTTTTGCTGCTGTCGAGGTACTGGAGAAGACATTTTTTAATGATGGACCGCATACATTTTTCCCAGACTGCTATGGTGGCGACGGACGACTAAAATCCTGGGGTCTGTCTTTGCGATGTGGCCTTGTGGTGTTCACCATGTTAATGGCCATTTACGTGCCGCACTTTGCGCTACTCATGGGTTTAACTGGCAGCCTGACGGGCGCTGGCTTGTGTTTTCTCCTCCCTAGTCTCTTTCACCTGAAGCTGCTTTGGAGGAAGTTGCTATGGCACCAAGTCTTTTTCGATGTTGCAATATTTGTTATTGGAGGTATATGCAGTATTTCTGGGTTCATTCATTCAATGGAAGGTCTAATTGAAGCGTTCAAATACAACATACATGATTAGCTGCGAGAAACACCACGTGACGGACGTGTGGTGACGTGTTAGTGGCATCTAACTTCTAAACAACTAATGGTTCTTAAATGTAATGTCCTCAGTTTTCACTATGTTCAAGCGACAACATCAAACAAAGAAACAAACAACAACAAAAGAAAAAAACAATAAACTTATTAACAGAAATATAGCCCCAAAATATATATAAAATATACACACTGACATTACACTAATATATATATATATATATATATATATATATATATATATATATATATATATATATATATATATATATATATATATAAAAATATATATATATATATATATATATATATATATATATATATATATATATATATATATATATATATATATGTGTGTGTGTGTGTGTGTGTGTGTGTGTGTGTGCGTGTGTGCGCGCGTGCGTGTCTGTAACATATCATAATGAAGAATGCATTTACATATATTTTTTTTGTAAGTATACCATAATTGTACAGAATCTATCGAAGAGAAAATTGTATAATTTCACAACGCCCAGCATTTCGAGCAAGAAATAAAAATTATTTGTTTACATAAATTGATCCATAATTTGCTCGACGTTCATTTTAATAATAATAATAATAATAATAATAATAATAATAATAATAATAATAATAATAATAAAGTATTAATAATATCAATAACATACACTATTAAATAATAATATCAACATATATGAATTTTATGGTAAAGATTCTTTCTGAACATATGAATTATTATAATTTATTAAATTAGGGAACGATAAATAGGGCCGCGTGCATACAGGAGTACTACAGCTATGCATTCTGAACGTATGATGCGTAATGCAGCATTAAATACAGTTGGAGGAGTCGTAAAAGCAATGTTTCTTCCAGAAAACGTACACGCTCGTTTGTGATTGATCTATGATGCACAACATGCACACTACAGAAATGCTAACATATAAAGAGAAAAAAAAAAAGAAAGAATATTTCAATTGGCATAGCATTGCTGGTGACTGGTTGGAAAGGCGCACAATAACACAATATCTAACATCGGATAGCCTATAATTTCATTATTGCTTTCCCTGTCGATCGGACCGTGTGGTTTTTAGGCTAATACTGACCTTTTCAATGATCTTGAATGATACTGAAAATAATTACGTGTACGAATCTATATTATAAAAAATAGACTTACGTGAGACATTTTTCATTTTGTCAGATCTGATGGTTGCTGTGAAAATGTAATAAACCCGTATGTGTACTGTTATTGTGGTTCACCTTACGAAGATGGAATGTACTTCACAAAGTCGTTATAATATATCGTGATCAATAAAAAAATAAATAAACACGATAACATATTGTACAAACTGTCCCTGTCCTTCTGTAAAAGCGAGAAACACAATATACATACAATTATACACCAATCCACTGTTTACATTGTTTGTTATAAACAGGAGTGAAAAGTTTCTTTATTATGCGGATTTTTTTATTGCATTCGTAAGCATCAGTTTATACTGTGTACTGCGTATTCTGCGTTCCGCAGTGTGCGCATGCTCAGTGATTTCGGAGCCGGAGCTGTAATCGAAAGGGTCAGAGGAAATCTCTGGGTGCCAGTAATATTTCTGTCTCTCAATTTTGAGCTTACAATGATGCACACAGATCACAAATATTTGTATTACTATAGCTTATTCAATATCTTATTATATACTTATTTATTCTATTAGTAATTATGTCAATGAAGTCTAAAAATTGACGTGTTCATTTTTTAAATAATTCCCAATTATATTATATTATAATATATGGCACTGACCAACTAAAGTTACTGAGTTCTTACTAAAAGACGATCAGGATGTATTTGGATTGTAATTAAAAGATACAGTCTACTACAATTGTTAGGACTACAATTTGCATGAACAGTTCTGCATTTACAGCACACTGCACCTCAACAATGATGGAACTGTAATGAATGGACATTTGCTGCCACCCAGATGAGGATGGGGCTTCCTTTTGAGTCTGGTTCCTTTCAAGGTTTCATCATCACACGATCTCAGGTAGTTTTTTCTTGCCTTGTTAGTGCCTATAAACGTATAGACACTAACGCATAAATTCATATTTTTTAACCTTTATCTCTTTAAAGCTGCTTTGGGACAATGTCCATTGTTATGAGCGCTAAACAAACACACAAAAAGAATATTATATATATATATATATATATATATATATATATATATATATATATATATATATATATATATATATATATATATATTTAGTGCCGTGTACCCCAAATAAAACTGACAACTGACAAAATGCTTCAAACATTTACATTTCAAACAGTTTATCTATAGACCGCTAATTTAATAATTTTTTTTTATTTTATATGACAAAAAGGCAGGAGGTGGAGCTGGAGGTAGCAGAGCTGAAGATGTTGAGGTTTTCGTTGGGAGTGACGACGATGGACGGGATTAGAAATGAGTTTATTAGAGGGACAGCGCAGGACGTTTTAAAGACAAGGTGAGGGAGGCGAGATTGAGATGGTTTGGACATGTGCAGGGGAGGGACATGTGGTATATTGGTAGAAGAATGTTGAGGATGGAGCCATCAGGAAGGAGGAAAAGAGAAAGGCCAGGCAGGAGGTTTATGGATGTGGTGAGGTACATGCAGGTAGTTGGTTTCAAAGAGGCATGCAGATGTAGAGGACGGGGGTTATGAAGACAGATGATCCGCTGTGGCGACCCCTAATGGGAGAAGCCGAAAGAAAAAGAAGAAGAAGAAGAAGAAGAAGAAGAAGAAGAAGAAGAAGAAGAAGAAGAAGAAGAAGATATAAAATGACGTTTAGGGGTGTGAGTTATTCATATATACATTTAAATACCCTTGGCTTTCAATAATCGGTGTTCTGAAGAATGCTCTCCAAAAACCGTCAAAAATAGATTGCAAAAGAAAGAATGAAATATTAGCATCATTAAAAGCAAAAGAAAACGAAAGAAAGAAAACAAAGAAACAAGAGTAAAAGAACAAAACCTAAGTAATGAAGGCTAAAGCGACATCTAGTGGTCATTGTGGAATCACATATTAAAACCATATTGGAATTTATGACATAATTTCTGGTTTCAAATTAATTAATAGGAGTTTCTTGCCTGTGCTGGCATTTAAAATATACTGTTTATCTTTTTTAAAAAAGAACAATATGTTTGCAAGTGTTTCCTTTTGTTTAATTTTCCAATTTTCCCATATCCTTAATTATAATTTCCTTAAAAAATTTTCATATTTAAAAAAACAGAGTCCATCTTTATTTTATCTGCCTTAAGTAATTTCCCAAAGCTTTGACCAAGCTTCTATTAACTTTCAGTTTGTTTCGTGAGTTGAGTGTTTATGTTTTCATTCTCTCTCATCAATATAGTAGGTTTATTTATTTATTTAGTGCACATTAAATAGTTATCTGACAGAGGAGATTGCAGCATTACAAATACACATCCAGAGGCTAGAGCATTGGCACATTAAAGTACGGCGAATTAGCGATGATTTGGCAGAATAATAACTAAACCAATTCTAACACTAAGGCTCCTGCATTTATGTCATACCCTCCACTGTGAAACACCTGGTGAAAAGCCTAAAAAAGTTCAAAATATAGAAAATTCATTTACATCATTAAAAATAAGTTAGGCTTCTAGGGGCAGAATTAAACTGGGAACCACGCCATCTGACATAACTAGTAATAGTTTGGCTCCATCCCAATGAGACATGGTCATGTAGCAGTTTAAGGTCTTTGAAATGATGTCCAGGATGGATGTCAATGACAGGATGTCCATGGTCTCTAAAAAATAAATAGCTTTAATAATTGCAGTTACTTTGAGAGCAGGGCTGGCATGTTGAGGTGAGACATCATCCATCCCACTCAGGAGGGTACTTAGATAGTTTTACAAAGATACAATTTGAATTCTTTTGTCTGAGAAATATTGTTTAGAAAATAATAAAAAATCTCTTACCAAAACAGTATTGTTACCAATCAGATTTTGCTTTGCAAATTCTGCTATTGACCTATTCCGATGGCTATGCTTTTAGTTATCCAGTAGCTAGCCTTGCAATAGTCCCCTGGTCGCTTTCTCTCTTTAAAACTGCAGATGTTAGTACCAGTGTTCCTGACTCTTTTGTGGAGCTGTCTTATCCATCCTGTTGGATTCACCTTTCATTGAAGCCTCTCACACCTATAAATTACTCATTGTTGTTGAACATGGACCTGCATGGGCAGCCTACATAAGTCACATACCAGTTAACAAATTACAGATTATAAATTAAGAAATCTAGGCAAGTTTGCATAGATTCACAGAGAACATTTTTCAGGAGACTGAGCAGAGGTGACCATGACATGACCTACATGACATAAATATCAATATAGAAAAGCTATAATATATTATTATTATACTATACTATCTTCTTCTACTTCTTTCGGCTTCTCTCATTAGGGGTTGCCACATCTGATCATCCGTCTTCATAGGGGGTGTCCTACAATGAAGGTATAGTCTTAACAAAGGAAATCATCAAGTCCAGATTTAGTAAAATAAGTTAACAGAGTCTGTAGAGGAGTGTTTAATTTTTTCAAAATGTAGAAAAGACAGTAGGTCCTTTAAGCAGGAGGGCATGGGGATTTCCAATGAACCAGTATTCGTCTTCTGGCTACCAGTGAGGCAAAAGCAATAATATCGGCATGCCGCATATCATATAAACCATCAAAGGGAGATACTCCAAAAATTGCAATTATTGGGCAGGGTTTCACAGCGACAATAAGAGCTTTTGACAATGTGTCAAAGAAAGAAGACCAGAAAGAGTTCAGTTTAGGACAGGTGTAAAATGTCTGAGTATGATCTGCCGGGGACAACAAACCTCTATTATACCGGTCATCTGTTAAAGAAAGTTAATAAACTCGTTTTTAATCCATCTGCGTTTTTAATGTCCATCTGCATCACTCCTAATGAAAATCTCAACACCGTCAGCTCTGCTAACTCCCGCTCTACCTCCTGTCTTTTAGTCAATGCCACTGTCTCTAAACCCTAAACCATACAACATCGCAGGTCTCACCACAGTCCTGTTTCTACTAGAGTAAAATACAAAAGTTTTTGCATCAAAATGTATAAAATGTAAGTATCAATAGTAAATGTGCTGATTTATTAGAACTACAAATAATTCACACAATTTATCAGTGCGCATACCCTTTTAAAGGAAGAATCATCTATTGTTACAGGAATACAAATCAATTATACCCTTAAAAATGTGTTAAGAGAATCTGAAAATTTTCTGAATATTATCTGAATATTCTCAGTTAAAATGCAGGTATTAATATCCTTTAAAACAGCAATAAAGAAAAATACTTTGCTGCTGGCTGCTACTGCAGAATGAAACATGAAAGTAGAACTTTGATGGAGAAAAATAAATATTAAAACAATGTTGATTTTTTCCCCCCATACCTAAGAAATTAGTATCTTCTCAACCATTTGATTTGATCATTTGACCACAGATGATTGACTGTCTGATGGTCTCTTTTTAGCTGCTGAAAACTGTCAGTTTATTTTTCTATTCAATACATTTGGGTAAGAAAATGTACCAAAACTATAAATTCAGAAAATAGCTGACTTTTGAACACTCTTGTAAATGTGTTCACTACAAAAAAGCATGAGATGGGCATCTATGTGTGTTATCAGTGTTATTATTGGTCCCTTAAAATTTGCTTAACTTGTTTGACCAATCATAGTGTGACATTCCTGATCACCAACCCAGATACTAAGAGGATAAATGACTGGTATGACCTTAAAAGATCATTGCTAAGGTCATTATGGTTGCTAATTTGTAAAAGCATGTGACCATGGTGGTTGTCTATGTGTGTGCAAATATTACAAATGTGGATTAATATTTATTAGGGTTCTGGAACTTATACTTTGTTATTGGGAGGATTTTTTATTTGTTGTTGTTCTTAATGACTTCAAAATTCAGATTTTGGCAGGTGCTATTATCCAGTGCACTTTAAAGCCTTGCTCAGGGGACCAGCAATGTCATCCTGGTGGTGCTGGAAATTAAACCCATGATCTTTGTTTAGCATCACCATATTAACAACAGAGGTAACCACTTCTTTAAGTTTAAAGTGTGGCCATGCATAGAGGGTGGTGCTAAGACATGTTCAGCTTACTTTTTCTCAGGACCTGTAAGTCTGATTATGGTCAGTATGGTGCACAATACTAGTTTGTAAATGGAAATTTTTTTATTGTAAATTTGAAAGATATAGCACCAACTTAAAAGAAAATTCCAATGCATTTTAAACAATAAAACAGATGAAAACAATAGCTATGTCTATAGCTGAATGAGAAATAATAATCTGAAAGAGGGTGAATCTATCTATTATATCACTTATTTGGAGAAGAAATGGACACTGGGAAAAAGGCAGACAAGCAAATGCAGTGTTGCTGGGGCAATGTTCAGCTTGAAATCTTGTTCTTAATGTAGATGTACCACCTAATCACTCATCCAAAAATCAGACCACAAAACTGCAAACTACCATCGCTCATCTACCCTCCACTTTTGTGTCAATATATATAATTGGTTGTAGGTGAGCTATACATCCAGTCTGCTATAAAAAAAATATATTTATATCCCATTATTTGTTTTAGCTTTTTGGGACCTGGCACTAGCTAAAATCTGTATGTCCTTAGAGAACTCAGTTACACTGGGTGCTGCTTCGCTTATGCTTTTCTTCTACACTCTGTGAGAAACTGCCAGCGGTATTGGTACGGATTTGCTGTTGTTTCGGAGATGGTACTTTACTCCTCTTCCGGTCCTATTTCTGCGTATCATTCTTTGAATTCCATGCATCACTGTCATCTAGGAGAAAATGGTTAGGATCTTGGATCTTAAAAAAATTCTGTTCTGTGTTACATTTGCTTAAGTTTGAGTGATCCAAAAAGGTGGGAACTATCCTTTCTCTTTTGAATGTTGGTACTTGACCAGATGTCATAAAGACACTGATTGAAGTGGTGATTAAGTGGAGGATGTCCTGTGAGATGTTCAGAATGATTGTTGGAAGGGAATGAATTAAATAATCAGGATTTTGATCTGGAGTACAAGATAATTTGCACGATCTTTTCTGCTGCTAGATAGGAAAAAAATTGTCAATGAAAGCAAATAGAAATCCTAAGTGTATAACATAGCTGTTGAGGCAGGGATGAAAGTCTGGCAGATGTTTTCAATCTTCTCATCATAAATAGTGGCAATTTTTAGAAATCTGTACTAGAGACAATAATAAGAGACCATATCAAATCGTATCAACTGGTTTACTGTTACTGCCTCCATATATATCAAACACTTTACTTGCCTACAATGTTGAAATGCAGAAATAACCGATATCAAAGCAACTTAAGCAACTTAACACACCCCAACCACATCATGTTTCCTCTGATTCCCTAACACTGCTTGACTGGCCTTAACATTTAGGTGGTCGAATGAACTTCCTAATAGCAGCCACTTTTTAACTTTTCCAGAAACATTTAAATATATTCCTTCCAACAAAATATTTAGACTGTTAGCATTTGTATCCTGTAACCTAATTAAGCAGTATCAAGATATATTTATTTATAGAGACTGCAAAGCACTTCTATAAGTCAGACTGGATGAGGGCGGCTGCAAAATATCACAATGTATATTGCACAAGTCACACAATTTAATAAACCATTATTTTTTACAAAAAAACTAATGTGTATTCAGAGAAAGTAACAGATTTATTTATTAATTATATTTATTCATTTTTATTATGCATTATACATAAGACAAATTTACAATATGCAAAAAAAAATAGAATTGATCTGTATACCTCTGTGAACCTACAGAGACAATAGACAGCATCATGGACATATGATGCAAGAGGGTTAAATAAAGCATCTAAATAGTAAAAGCATTGCTCTGATGATAAAGAAAACTAACTGCATTGGAAAAAAAATCCTTTAATTCCCCAGAGACCTTTTTGAAGTGTGTCAAGACCAGAAAACAAATGGAAGAGATGCCTTCTATTTCATGGCAGGCTATACCCCCAGCTGGATAGCTAGCCTAGGTTTGGCTCATATTGTCTCTCTGACCAACATTCCTAAACACTTTAACCTTAAACAAATTAATGCCACAGATTTCTTCTAAATGACCGACTAAATTTAAGCCATGTATTACCAATGCACCAAAGTATCACTATGGGGTAAAGTTTGGAATTCTTTAAAAGGTTTGCCAGTAAAGGACTAATTAATCTTAAATCAAATCTGCAAAACAGGATATGAGGCAGGATATGAGCAATGACTTTGCACACTGTGACTTATTAGGCATCTTTAGGACCATGAACTGATGTGATGCAACAATTTCATGAAAACAGTACCGACATTTATAACCATACGTTTTTACATGCAGTGAAATTATTGTTACGACTGTTTCATAAATATAAAGAATAAAAAGGATAAAAAATTGAATAATGAAATTACGTTGCTGTGTCTAAACAAGACAAAAAAGCAGCTCCACATTCATAACACTGATATATTGACACTGATATATTGACTGACAATACTGTAAGTTCTCATTACATTTTGCAAAGGAGTTGTTTGTACTATTACTATCAAACATAAAACTTTTCATGTTTGTTTGTTGTATGCAGCCTTGTGGTTCCTATTGTTAATTAGTTCTTGTGTGTGGACTTTGGATATAACAGGGTGTCATGCATAGGCTTAAACACCTCCCTCTGGAACTGGATCCTGGACTTCCTCACTGGGAGTCAGTCCAGAACGGGATTAGCATCTCCAGCACCACCATAATAAGCACTGGAGCCCTTCAAGGCTGTGTGCTCAGCCCACTGCTGTTCAGTTTGCTGACTCACGACTATGTAGCAATGCACACTTCCAACCACATAAAGTTTGCCAATGACACAACCGTGGTTGGTATCATTAGCAAGAACAACAAGTCAGAATATACAGAGTGGAGGTGTAACGAGTAACAGCCTGGTAAAGAGCCTACAACTGGTCTCTGAACGATGACAAAACCAAAGAGATGATTGTTGACTTTAGGAGAGAACAGAGTGACCATTCTCCACTAAACATTGATGGATCCTCCATGGAGATTGTCAAGAGCACCCAATTCCTTGTTGTTTATGTGGCAGAGAAATTCACCTGGTCACTCAACACCAGATCCATCAGCATGAAAACCCAGCAGTATTTCTACTTCCTGTCCATGTTCTACAGGGACCATTGAGAGCATCCTGAGCAGCTGCATCACTGTCTGGTTTAAGAACTGCACCGTCTCAGATTGCAAGACACTGCAGAGGGATAGTAAGAACAGCCGAAAAGATCATTGGAGTCTCTCTCCCCCTCCATCATGGACATTTACACCTAACATTGAAGCCACAAATCCAACAGCATTGTGGACGACCCCACACACCCCTCACACATTCTTCATCCCATTAGCCATCAGGCTCCTCAACACAGAACTGAAACTCACACACACTCACTCAACTGTGTGTTTCTAAACTGTTACAACCTAAACTCAAACACACTTAATACTCATTTCAATTCATACACATCTATGTCTTCAGGACCACCCATATTATATTATAATCATAACTGTTTACATATTGTTTTGCAAAGCTCTCGGTTGCTTCTCTTGCTGTTTTGTACATTTGTTTATCAATTTTTTTGCGCATTGTATTGTATAACATTATACACTCTGTTTACTGGTCAGCACTATTACGTGTTTTTGTCTTTTGTCTTGCACTGTTTGCACCAGGTTGCACATGATGCACTTTATGTGGCTAGGACAACTTATTTTAGTCCTTAGGTCTGTGTTTTCTATGTTGTGTAATGTAGCTCTATGTAGTTTTATGTAGCAGCAGGGTTCTGGAGAAACATTGTCTTATTTCACTGTGTATTGTTTCAGCTTGGTTGATGGTTAAAATTACAATAAAAGCTTCTTGACTTGACTCTACTATGATTGTTATTTTTTATGCTTATCACCAGTATGCTAAGAAAATAATTATTTGGGGTTTTTTCCTTTGTTTTGTTTCATATATTTGCAAGATAATAAATGAACATGACAGGTGGCACAATGCCATTTACTATTTGAACAAAGTTCTGATACTTTCACCCATTTCCTGTAGAGGTTGTTGGTTATCACTAAATGTGGTTTTGGGGTTTTTCTTTACAGAACTCACAAAGTTTGTCATCACATGCTGATGATTTCTTTGGCAATTCTGTTTCATTTTATATATAATATTTAAGGCTGTACCTGATGTTTAAGTAATATCTTTATTTTCACCTCTTTTACCACCAAAACTGTGTATTTAGGTGGTAAAAAGGTGTTCTGTTTTAGGCTGTAGGCTTTGAGCAAGATAATATTCATGCGCAATTCTTTTCATGAAATTACTGTAAACTTGTGTATATTTTTAGGGTCCATATTTTATTAAAACATACTGACTGCTGTTTCCTATAAATGAGACTATCACTATCACACAATCACATTACACCCACAATTATATTTATTTAAATTATTTTTTATTCACTTCTTTATGTCACATGATAGATATAACTTAATTTCATTCATATCAAACCTGTTTCCTATAATCACAAGGGAGAAATCTGGAATAATAATATGAACACAATTTTTTGTGTTCATAAACCCAGCTAAACAAAGTTTAACCATTTCATTTTGTATAAAAAACAGTCCGTCTTTTTATTTGGATACCCCATGTGGTACAGTTCTCTATCCTTGAAGAATGAAAATGTGCAAAAGGTCCTACTTGCTTAAGCATGTTTAACTAGAAGTCACATATCAATGGTGCAGCAGGGTTTTTTTTCTTTTGTTTTTTTTAAATCTCAGAAACATATCCTGAGAAAAAACGTCTTGCTGATTCACAAAGAAAAGATAATAATTAAATGGAAGCAATGGGCATAGAGTTCTTCACTTGAACATAGCCAAAAGAGTGGGTCTCACCCCTCTCCTATACATGAGAGATGATCTGAGGTACTTGTAAGGTATTTATGTACATCTGGAAAAATATAATTTGTGCAGTAAAGAAGAGCTATTTTGACAGCTCTAGCCTGACAGCAGCAGGTATTAATAAGTTTTGTTCCCCACTGGGGTCCATATCATGAAAATTAGTCATAATATACTTTTCACTGAGGAGGAAAAAAAATTCTGAACCATTTTATTTATGGTACAAAAATTATAACATATAATAATAAATTATATAATTTATATATTCATTTCATAACAAATTATTTAATTTGAAACACTGGTTCTTGTTTAACATCCACACAAACATAAAAGCATACAAGCATTACAAATGTAAAAAAAAAAAAAAAAAAAAAAAAGCCAAATTGCTTTTAAATATACAAAATAATTCAACATTTGTAATCAGGGCTATCCTGAAATGATTCAACATAAGTAAAATCATCATCAAAATTGTACTTGTTAATTCCTGAAAAACTGCTTAGTATCACAAACCTGCGGTGGATTAATTAATAATATTATTATTAATAATAATAATAATAATAAAGTTTAATTAATTATTTTATTTTTTGCAAATAGTCTATACAAATGGTTATTATATAGCTAAACCTTAATAACACAATGTTTTTCAATGGTAACCATGTAACATCAATTTTAGACAAATTATCAATTTTAGTAAAATCACTTCACGTGCAGAATAGTTCTTTCTATGCCATTCACATTTTTATTCATTCAAGTGATGGAAAAAAAATAATAATTGTGTGGTAAGAAATAACTCCTTATACCATTACACCACTTCCACAAACCTGGACTGACACATTGGATGGATTTCAGAGTAGCATTTTATTTATTTATTTTTTATCTTCTGTTGTCTACTAGTGGTAACACTTTGCTCACCATAGCCTAAGCTTACTGGTCTTTTCTGACCCAAACAGATTCTGTTCTAGGCTATACACTAAAAATTATGGCATTAGTGCCTTCTAAAAAGCGTTTCTGCTCATCAAAATTGTACAGGGTGTTTATCCAAGTTACTCTAGACTTTTCAGCATGGAGCAGCAGTCTGGAGATCAATTGACCGTTCTAATCAAAAATGTATTTACCAAATGCATTCCTCTATTTTGTATCTATTTCCACACCAAGGAGCATATTGTAATGCTTTGTGTGCTGCTTTTACTACTTTGAATAATTCATTTCCACTAAGTGCTTCATTTTGTTTATTTGGTGGTTGAATTGAGGCTTAGTAAATATTTAAGAAACTACAACCAACTTAGCAGTGGTCAAATATTTAAACAGAGCAGGACTGATGAGACTTGTTTTGTCTTGTGTGAATTTATTAATTTTCTTACTGTCCTGTACTTTGTGACCCAATACAAAAAGGAATTCCCTGAACAGGTTCGTACTTGGCATCAGATAACATCGATAATTTCCTCTGGTGTTGGAGGTTAAGAAACTCTGTTGTAACCGTAGGATTGTTGTGTGTGGGTGTGAGCATCTGCTTTTCTTTATCTGAAATAATTTTTTGCTAAATATTAAAGTTTAACTCATGCGTGAAAGCTGTGTATGATGTCTCACAGCAAAACAAAGTGCGTTTAAAAATCAAACACCAGCTATTATTAACTTTTATTTTTATTTTAAAATGTATGAAGTTGAGGTGGGATATGGCTAGTCCTGTGTTGCCAAGCTGTACGAGGTGGTATCAAAAAGTTTTGAGATTAGTTTTGTAACACAACTGCATATGGCAGCACAATGCTGAAGGCACAGCCACAGGCAGCACAGATCTTCCTAAGTCATTGTGCCAAAAATACATCATCCTGTGTAGAACAGAAGCTGTGCAATTGGAAGACTTCCAGGACACATTCCAGAAGCAGCAGGAATGCTGGGAGTGCTGTATGTGATAGTGTAAAAACAGAGATACATAAAGTACTTCCTTGTTAACAGAAAGTCTCAAAACTTTCTGATACCAGCTCTTATGTGCTGTACTATGTATATAACAGAGAGAAGCTATTTTATCAGCTATTCATAAAATGATAACGCACATCAATTTTACACTTACAAGCGACTGTTTGGTCATTCCTCTATGTACCTCTATGGAGCCATTTTAGACCTGATTCCACTGTTTATATCAAAAAATAAACATACCATCCAAACAAACTAAAATACCAAAAATATAGTTCTGTAACATGTAACATTCTGTCCGCCACAAAAAAAAAAAAAACTCAGCTTTGTTCACATTCGAGGTGGTGAGGATTTGAAGAGTCCTGTTTTCCGAAGATATCGTACTATGAGTGGTACAGACACGAGAGTGATGCTGATCCGAAATGGAGCGAAGAGTTTGTGAATAGCGTAAGCTAGCACAAATGTGCTAGTGCCAGCAGCCATCTTCGACTGAACAAAAGATTCACTGAAGCCCAGCTTGCAAAGGACATCGGTCATATTAATCCCACTGAGGAGCACAAGCATTAAAGCATGTTAAAGCATTGTTTCAAAGCAACGTAAGAGAATATAATCACTTTCACACATACTAGAACCTTTTTTTGTTTATTTGAAAAGGAGTTTATACCAAGTTTGGTATTCTTATAGCATGTTTACTACTGAGTGATACGAAACTACATACAGCTAATTATAGCAGCTAATGACAATTAAAATATCAAATAAGGTATTGTTTTAATCTTGATTAAACACTGTCTTCCATTAGCTGAGAAATTTGTTTACAGTTTTTCAAAGACCAACCAGCCCATCCTCATTTTAACACACAGCATTTATGTTGTCATAACTCATAACTTAATGTTTTTCCCAGCAAAACATTGCCCAGAGTTCACAACATATCCGCCAGCTAGCCTTCTTTACATAGCGCATCCTTGTCCTATCTTTTCCTAAGATAAGCAACACACATGCAGCTGGCCATCTACATGATGTGGAAAAAGTGTGATTCATCAGACCAGGCCACCTTCTTCTATTCCTCATGTGGTTATTAAGGGGACTGTGTGTTCCGACACCTTTCAATCGTAGGCAGAATGAACTTTTTCAGCAATTTGTGCTACAACTCTTCAGAAGGATCACACCATACAGGTAGGTCTGTAGCTATCAATTATTTTAGTCATCGAGTATTCTACCGATTGCTTCAACGATTAATCGAGTAATAGGATAAGAAGTACTTTTTCTTGATTAAAGAGCAATACTAAATATACCAGAGAATATAAGATGGGTCTCTTAAAATTGTATACAAGAATATCTGTGAAAACTAAACCCATTTAGTGGCGTTAATTCCCATATTACATAAAAAAAATTTTTTTTTAAATATATATATACAGTGAGGAAACACTGAATTTGAACACCCTGCTATTTTGCAAGTTCTTCCACTTAGAAATCATGGAGGGGTCTGAAATTGTCATCGTAGGTGCATGTCCACTGTGAGAGAAATAATAAAAAAAAAATAATCCAGAAATCACAATGTATGATTTTTTTAACTATTTATTTGTATGATATAGCTGCAAATAAGTATTTGAACACCTGAGAAAGTCAATGTTAATATTTGGTACAGTAGCCTTTGTTTGCAATTACAGAGGTCAAACGTTTCCTGTAGGTTTTTTTTTTACCAGGTTTGCACACACTGCAGGAGGGATTTTGGCCCACTCCTCCACACAGATCTTCTCTAGATCAGTCAGGTTTCTGGCCTGTCGCTGAGAAACACAGTAGGGATGGTGTTCTTGGGATGGTACTCATCATTCTTCTTCCTCCAAACACGTTTAGTGGAATTATGACCCAAAAGTTCTATTTTGGTCTCATCTGACCACATGACTTTCTCCCATGACTCCTCTGAACATGTGCTGGTTTAAGCAGGGGAACCTTCCTTAATCACTGCTATGCATGAACCTGCCATGCATGATTTCAAACCATGACGTCTTATTGTATTACCAACAGTAACCTTGGAAACAGTGGTCCCAGCTCTTTTCAGGTCATTGACCAGCTCCTCCCGTGTAGTTCTGGGCTGATTTCTCACCTTCCTTAGGATCATTGAGACCCCACGAGGTGAGATCTTGCATGGATCCCCAGTCCGAGGGCGATTAACAGTCATGTTTAGCTTCTTCCATTTTCTAATGATTGCTCCAACAGTGGACCTTTTTTTTACCAAGCTGCTTGGCAATTTCCCCGTAGCCCTTTCCAGTCTTGTGGAAGTGTACAATTTTGTCTCTAGTGTCTTTGGACAGCTCTTTGGTCTTGGCCATGTTAGTAGTTGGATTCTTACTGATTGTATGGGGTGGACAGGTGTCTTTATGCAGCTAACGACCTCGAACAGGTGCATCTAATTTAGGATAATAAATGTAGTGGAGGTGGACATTTTAAAGGCAGACTAACAGGTCTTTGAGGGTCAGAATTCTAGCTGATAGACAGGTGTTCAAATACTTATTTGCAACTGTATCATACAAATAAATAGTTTAAAAATTAAGGCCTCGTCTGCTTAATCGGTCTTGTTCCTGTCTAACAATCGGAGCTGGTTGTTAGACAATTGTTAGAAGTTCTCTCCAGGGATCAGAGGCTTAGTTTGATACCATGCAATTTCCAATGTGTAAAGCTTTCTGGCACTACAGAGTGGGTGACCCTGCCCAATTAGCAAAAAAAAAAAAGTCGGAATTGCGAGAATGTAGCGGAAACGGGCTTCCATATGAATCTTCTCCTGGCCCCTCGCCGTTTTCTCCCCGCTTCTCCATTTTTCCATTCTGCAGCGTTTTCTGTGTTCTGTCCAGAGCGCTCCAGAGTTTAGCGTTTGGTGCGTCAGTAATAATGGTCCACGGGGAAACACTGCACTCCATGTGTTGTTAAATGGACTAAACGAAGCATCAAGGCAAATAATTTGCCTTGATTTTTTGTTTTTTTAAAGTACTTAAGTTACTCAAGGACACGTTTCAGTTCTACATACAGGCTAGCCTTCACTTTCTATGTGTAAAAATAAGCCTTGGACATCCATGAACCTGATGCTGGTTCACTGGTTGTCCTTCCTTGTGCCACTCTTGGTTGAAACAAACCACTGCAAACTGGGACACCCCAAAGACCTGCCATTTTTTGCAGATGCTCTGACCTGGTCATCCAGTCATCACAATTTGGTCCTTGTCAGTGTCAAAGTCGTATTCTTGTCCATTTTTCAAGCTTCCAACACATCAACTTCAAAAACTGACTGTACATTTGCTGCTTAAAATGCCGGCCACTTTATTAGGTACACCTGTTCAACTGCTCGTTAACGCAAATTTCTAATCAGCCAATCTACTGGGATTTTCACGCACAACCATCTCTAGGGTTGACAGAGAAAGGTCCGAAAAAGAGAAAAATATCCAGTAAGCGGCAGTTCTGTGGGCGCAAATGCCTTGTTAATGCCAGAGGTCAGAGGAGAATGGCCAGACTGGTTCGAGGTAATAGAAAGGCAACAGTAACTCAAATAACCACTCGTTACAATCGAGGTACGCAGAAGAGCATCTCTGAATGCACAACACGTTGCCTGGTCTGATGAGTCTCAATTTCTGCTGCGACATTCAGATGGTAGGGTCAGAATTTGGCATCAACAACATGAAAGCATGGATCCATCCTGCCTTGTATCAACGGTTCAGGCTGGTGGTGGTGGTGTAATGGTGTGGGGGATATTTTCTTGGCACACTTTGGGCCCATTAGCACCAATTGAGCATCGTGTCTACGCCACAGCCTACCTGAGTATTGTTGCTGACCATGTCCATCCCTTTATGACCACAGTGTACCCATCTTCTGATGGCTACTTCCAGCAGGATAACACGCCATGTCATAAAGCGCGAATCATCTCAGACTGGTTTCTTGAACATGACAATAAGTTCACTGTATTCAAATGGCCTCCACATTCACCAGATCTCAATCCAATAGAGCACCTTTGGGATGTGGTGGAACAGGAGATTCGCATCATGGATGTGCAGCCGACAAATCTGCAGCAACTGCGTGATGCTATCATGTCAATATGGACCAAAATCTCTGAGGAATGTTTCCAGTACCTTGTTGAATCTATGCCACAAAGGATTAAGGCAGTTCTGAAGGCAAAAGGGGGTCAACCCGGTACTAGTAAGGTGTACCTAATAAAGTGGCCGGTGAGTGTATTTTCCTTCCCTTGCCAGATGCTACTAAAACAACAACAAAATAAATCATACTCTGACAACACCTGATACATATTCATGCTGAACTCCCCCAAAACATTATTATTATTTTTTTAATGTATTTTTGGGTTGTTTATAAGTATACTGGAGAAGAAAATGTATAAATAAATAGAATATAGAACTAAAGACAAACAAATTAATAAACTTGCAAATAATTGAAAGTATATTAAAATACATTTTCTTTTATTTCTGCTGATCATGTATTGTGCTGATCATGTATTATACATTTTTTTAAACAAAAACACAGATAGAGTGTTAACTTACCTAGACACAACAATGTAGAAAATCCCAAGAGAAATCAGAGATATCCCAATGTGAAACAAAACGCCAACAGCACCATATTCCTTAAAAACTTTCTTCAGCTTATCTGTTTTATTTTGGTTTTTCTCAGGCTCAGGCTTTTCACATCCTCCTTGAGGTCTATTAGATAGCATTACCTAATAAGAGACAGAAAATAACAATTGAATGAAGCAAACTAGTGCAGATGTTTCCATGTGAATTTCATCAGACAGGAATAAGCCCATGCTCAAACTTACTCAGTTTTAGTTAAAAAAAAAATTAAGGGGGGGGGGGGGGGGGGAGATATGCTAAGTACAGATACAGTGACGGTATGATTTGATTGTGCAGTATAGTACGTGTTCACATTGCTGACCAGCAATTACAACCATTATCAAAGTGAACACTGTAACCAGTGTAACAGATGCTTTAAGTTGTTATTCCTTCCGTCTAGTGAGCATTTATAAAGTGTAAATCCTGGCTGACTTACATGCTTGTTGACAGGTTACTTTTTTGCACATTGTGCTGTATAACATATTATACATTAGGTAGACTGGTCAGTCTTGTATTGCCTGGCACACTTCTGTCTTGAACTGTTTGCACTAGGGTGCACACGATGCACTTTGTATGGTTAGCACAACTTATTTTAGTCCTTAGCTTTGTGTTATGTTATGTAGCACTATGTTGTGTGATGTAGCACTAAGTTGTTTTATGTAGCACCAAAGTTCTAAAGAAACGTTGACTCATTTCAATATGTGCTGAGTCAGCTATATACAAAGTTAAAATGACAATAAAAGCTTCTCGACTCTTGACTTGACAAACACTTTGGCCTGTACAAATATAATAATAATTAATATTGTATACCATTTATAAATAATGAAAATGAATAAACACTTTTCTTTTAAAAACATCAATTCAACATATGCTTGCTATTTGGGGCAGCAAGCGTTCCCAGTCTTTGGTAAATCTATATCAGCACAAATACAGAGTGGGTGTTGTCCTTATCTCCCACACCAACAAAGCATCCTGCAACAGTTCAACCAAACATAATTAATAAAGCTGGAAAAGAAACCAAATGTAACTATCCGTGTTACTTTATGACCAGTAGCCAACTAAATTTTCTACTTAGTGAGTCATTTTTTATTATTGTTTAAAATCTGTGGCTGGTTTCTTCAGAACTTCATCAACCGTTTGTTTTTATTGTTCTATGCATCTTGTCAGGATCAGAACAATTGGGTAAATATTTACAGAAAGTGCTTGTACCCTATAGATTTTGTATTGTTTTTCACATTTGTTATATTTTTATGAGTTATAGAATCAATCACCATAGCAATACAGATGATTCACAGTTAAATTAATTCTGTATGCCTGATGTAAGTAGTGTTGTTCTTTGCAGCACTGTTGGCTTTTTTGTACTTAATGTAGACAGAACAGTAATACTGATAAATGTAAGTAAAACAAAAAAACAAAAACAATAATGGACCTACAGACAATTGTCGGAGTAATTTTTGACTGACTAAACCATTATTAAAACTGCATTCTATCAAATAAAGTCTATAACAGTAAGACTCTGTATCAAATTACAAGATGGCAAGAAACTAGTCCATGTTCTTTTTGTTTCTTCTTATATAACAAACAATCTACAAATAGATCGTACAGCCACAATGCAGGAGCAAGGAGATTAACACGTTAGACAGGTTTTAGCTTCATGCCAATGGCTTTTTCCTTCCTGTAGAACTTTCGGATGCTCCCGTTAGGGGGTCGCCAAAACAGATCATCCGTCGCCATACTTCTGTCCTCTACATCTGTCTCTTTTAAACCAACTTCCTGCATGTCTTCCTTCACTACATCCACATCACACACATGTACTTTGTTTTACTCCTACTGACTTTCATTCCTCTTCTCTCCAGCACATACCTCAACCTTTACAGGCTCTTCTCAACCTGCTCCCTACTCTCACCACAAATCACAATATCATCCGCAAACATCATAGTCAATGGAAACGCCTGTCTGACTTCGTCCATCAACCTGTCCATCACCACTGCAAACAGGAAAGGGCTCAGAGCCGATCCCTGATGCATTTTATTTGTAGTTTTAAGTACCTTATAGTAACCTATACATACATATCTGAATACTTAAAAAAATGTTGTTCCATTGCTATCCGTCTCCATATTCCACATATGAAACAGAGATTAGTGAAACCATCATTACTTTTTCTGAAAATATATATATACTTTACATAATTGTGAGGCGGATCTTGCATTGCTTTTAAAAAACTAACTAATAATTATCATTTGGGTAACTTTTACTCACATCTTAATTTTGAAGATATTCTAATAATGTTTTTTTTTTCCTGCGACAATTAATTATATAATTTGTATAAATTATCATTGTCTGCCTTGTCATATACTGTTTCTTTTTCTGTTTAACATTGTAAAATGCTTTGAGCTGTTGATAATTATCTTTAGTAGTAATAATACTTATAATAAAAATTATAATGTATAACATTTAGAAATGAGAAAACTGATATGGAAAAAAATCATGTGTAATAAAGATAATAAACCAATTCAATATACGTTTGGGTAGAAGAAGAAGACGTTCCCAGTATTTTGATCTCTATATCAGCATGAACACAGACTGGGTGTAGTCCTAATCTCCCATTCCAGCAAAGCTTGGATTCGGTTTCACCAGCTGAAAAATGCATGCCAACGTACTAACAAAATGTATAAAGCGGGCAAAGATATCAAATGTGTCCATCTGTGTTACCTAATGTCAGGTGGGCAACAAATCATTTACACTTGGTGACAAACAATGTACCTTCTGATCGTCTGTGGCTCGGTCTCTCTTCGTCCCGTTGGCTTGTTCCAGTTCCTTGGCGCTAAATAAAGCACTTAGAAGTTTGATCGGTGAGGAATGAAGGATACAGGTTTCAGTACCAATACAAAAGGGGCTTTTCGGTGAACTGAGTCTTGAAAGCGAATTGCAGGCCGGAAAAGCATGAGACACATATTCACATGTGTTGCTTATAGGAGATTGTCGCGGTCCACTGATCAAATGTAAAACCCTGACACTGTTTGTGCCTCTGCCAGGTACTTTAGAGCAGGAAATCATTCTTGACTTATGCAAGGCGCGGATGGCGTCCTGTGTCATGTATGTTGCAACCTGCACCGAACCAGCGAACTTATTATAACTAAATAATGAAGCAACCACAAACCTCGATTGGCATAGAAACATTGTGCCTTCCTGACGCCTTATGGCGACTGACCAGATCTTAGTAAGACGACTATTCCAGGCGGAGATTAAAAACTACCGACCATGTTAAAAAAAATACAGAAATAAATAAACAGCGTATCTTCAAGCTTATTCCACGGGGTGGGGACGCGCGCGCGTCTATCAAAATAAATAGTAGAGATAATAATTTATAAGTAAACAAACCTAACCAAGAAGAGAGCAACACGACAGAAAGGACACAGCGTGACACCCGAGCAATGCTGCCGCTGCGCGCGCCCCCTGACCTGCGCGTTCTCTCAACAGTAGGAGGGTCTTAGCTGTTTGTTCGGCGGCGGTGGAGGAGGAGGGGGGCGGGGTTCAAAATAAGAATGGGTGATACCAATTTTACAATCCAGATTCCAAACAATAATAATAAGACTCTCCTTCTTGTGTTTAAAATAATGGCAAAATTGCGGGAGCGCAATGAAACAATTCAGGTAAAAATAAAGGGTCTACATCTTTGTGACGATTAATCGAATTAACATCTGGAAGACGGGTTAATGGACCCGTCCGCTGTATGAATATTAGAAATATCCGAATAAATTTCGCGACGTTCATGCATAATAATGTAAATCCGATCTCTGTGTATACAATGTTTATTCATCTGAATACTTCTGTGTGTATGTATGTATATGTGTATATATATATATATATATATATATATATATATATATATATATATATATATATATATATATATATATATATATATATATATATACACACACACACACACACACACACACACACACACACACACACACACACACACACACACATATATATATATATATATATATATATATATATATATATATATATATATATATATATATATATATATATATATATACAACAAAAACAATAGCAATTAATTAGATTATATTTGTAACAATGACACATATAAAAACACGTATAAAAGCCAGGTGTGAGTGCTCATCCTGGAACTGTTTGATTGTGCCATGGCCTATACTAATACTTTCACAATTTAAGTACATCTAGAAACTTTTTTTTTCTATAAAGCTATTTTCATGTTAAGAACCAAGTAGTTATAGTAGTCTCTCTCTTACACCTCTCTCTCTCTCTCTCTCTCTCTGAAAATAGCATGACTGTTTACATACAATACCACCAATGCATCTTATGCCCCACCAATGCATCAACACGGTTGATCTTATGCTATAAGACCAACAGCATGTTAGGAATAAAACTCTTGAGGGTGTAAAACAGTAATTAATCAACAATAGGGGTGTGCATTATGGCTTGGTACGAAATGGAGTTACTTACCACCCTGGAGCAGATATCATCCAAATAAGGATGGGTTCCCCTTTTGAGTCTTGTTTCTCACACAGTTTCTTCCTCATAACCTCTTAGGGAGATTTTCCTTGCCACAGTTGCCCCAGGCTGCTCATCAGGGATAAATACACATTTACTTTCATTCTTAAATTCTGTAAAGCTGCTTTATGACTATTTCCATTGTAAAAAAAAAAGTGCTATAGAAATAAACTTGAACTTGATTTTCATTAAAAATAATGTCTTGATAGTTTTATTCCTTTGTTCCAAGTTCCAGTGTAATTTGTTGTTCATGACATGAAATGACATGGTTACTGTGGTTGTGGAGTAGACGCCTCGGATATTCCAGGAAAATATTGTGAAAGAACTCATTGTGAGATAGAGTCGGGTGTTTGTGGTTTTCTGTTCAGCTTCACTGTTTCTCTCTCTCTCTCTTTAAAAATCAGATATGCACAGAATTGCTGAAGCATTAGCTATGAAATAAACATGATACAAAAATTATAAAAAAAAAAAAAAAATTGTGAATGTGACTGTCTTAGTTTTGTCCACTGGTTTTCTCTCTTCAGCTCCAGATAAGTTCTATTTTCTTTTGTAATTTTGTGATATATTTTCAATAGGCAATTCAATTATCTATTTGTTGTTTTATAATTGAATTTGGCCAGATTGTAAGTGAAGTCCTGGTCTGGTTTAAATTTCAACACTACAGTGAGGGAAAACAATTATTTGATCCCCTGGTGATTTTGGTAGTTTTATTTGAACACTGAGAGACAGAATAACAACAAATACATTTAGAAAAAACATAAAAAGTTAATAGTAAAATAAGTATTTGATCCCCTATTACAATCAGCAAGATTTCTGGATCCCAGGTGTGTTTCATACAGGCAAGAGATATAGCTGAGATTAGGAGCGCTCCCTCTGTATATGAGACACCTGTTCACCGAATTTGCAGCTTTATTCTACCATCATTAAATGCATTTATTTTTCTCATTAATCTACATTCAGTACCCCATTATGACAAAGTGGAAACATAATTCTAGAAATTTGTGTACATTTTTTAAAATAAAAACTGAAATATTGCATGTTTCTATGTATTCAGACCCTTTGCAACAACACTTAAAAATTAGCTCAGATGCCTTGAGGTGAGGTGAGGTGTTTCTACACCTTGACTGGAGTCTTCCTGTGGAAAATTCTATACAATTAGACATGATTTGGAATATATCTATAAAAGGCCTAACAGCTAAAAATGCACATCAGAGCAAAAAATCAAGCCATAAGGTCAAAGAAACTGCCTGCAGGGCTTTGAGACAGGATTGTTGCAAGGCACAGATCTGGGGAAGGCTACAAATAAAAATATCTGCTGCACTGAAGATTCCCAAGAGCACAGTGGCCTCCATAATTCTCAAATGAAAGAAGTATAGCACAACCAGGACTCTATAACAGCTAGTCGCACGGCCAAACTGAGTAATCAGGGAGAAGGGCCTTAGTAAGAGAGGTAACCAAGAACTCAATGGTCACTCTGACTCAGATCTAGAGATTCTGTGTGGAGATGGAACCACGTTCCAGATGGACAACTGCTACTGCAGCCCTCAACTGATCCGGGCTTTATGTCACAGTGGCTAGATAGAAGCCTCTGCTTGGTGCAAAACCCATGCAAGCTCGCTTGGAGTTTGTCACCAGTCAACTGAAGGACTGTCAGACTGTGGAACAAGATTCTCTGGTATGATGAAACTAAGATTAAACAGTTTGACCTCCATTTTAACCGTTATGTCTAGATGAAATCAGGCAGAGCTAATCACCTGCCTGATTTCATCTAGACATAACGGTTATGTCTAGATGAAATCAGGCAGAGCTAATCACCTGCCCAAAACCATCTCAACAGTGAATCATGTTGTGGTGGTGGTGTTTTTTCGCAGCAGGAACTGGGCAACTGGTCAGGGTTAGGGAAAAGCTGTACACATTAAAATACAGAGATATCCTTATAAAAAAAAAACCTGATCCACAATGCAACACAGCCAAGACAAAATAGGAGTTGCTAGGGACAAATCTGTGATGTTTAACTTTTTTTTTATTATTATTTACAGCAAATAGGTATAATCTATGTACATTTTGGGGAGGTTTAATTCGACCAGTAATCAGAATTATGTTCAAATCCCCTCTAGCCACAATGAATGCTGTTTTATATTTTACTACAAGAACTTTACTCAGCCCTTGTTGTCAGGGAGGTGGTACAGTAGCTCAATTGCTGGGTTGCTGATCAGAAGGTCAGGTTCACTGTTAAACAAGGATGTTAACTATGCTCTAAATCCAGTTTCGTAATTTGATGTGAAGAAATAATTCACTGCTGTGATGCATATGTGACATTTAAAGGCCCTCACTCTTATTCACCAATTAAAAAAATAAAGGTCTTCTACATTTGTCTTTTTCATTTTCAAGGTGTCAAAAAAACACAAAAGGAACAATTTTGTTCTATGAATAAAAATAACATATTACATCTCAAGAAAAAACATTATATACTTTTAACAAAATAAGTTTTCTAAAGATGAACTTGCTTGGATATATTGCTCAATATCTTTTTTTTTAAATATAACAAAGCCTTTGAAATGTCAAAGAATATCCTAGGGTTATCTTCTATATATGTGTATATACACTTTATATAACTTTTGTACAGTTGTACATACTGTGTACATATTTCCTATAGTACATTTATATATCTAATTTCTCTCTATATATATTGTGCCTTACAAATCTTGCTTTAAATAAAATTTTCTCTCAATTTTTTTCATCTATATATATATATCATGAAAGGTAAATGAACAGAAGAGAAATCCAAATTAATACACTTGCACATAGTTTTTAAATGTATTCAGCAGGAACGTTGGTCCAAATGTCTTGAAGAACGAACCACTGATCATCTGTGAATGTAGGCTGCCTCAAATCCTTAACTGTTCATGTAATCCCAGACAGACTCGATGACGTTGCGATCAGGGCGCTGTAGGGTCCAAAACAATTTCTTCAAAGACTCTTTGTTCTTCTCTACGCTAAATATAGTTCTTAATGACATTGGCTATATGTTTGGAGTTGTTGTTCTGCTGCAGAATAAATTTGTGGCCAATCATACACCTCCCTGATAGTATTGCATGATAGATAAGTATCTGCCTGTATTTCTCAGAATCAAGGACACAATTTATTAAGGATAATACTGGCAAAATCTTCAACATTGTTTGCAGTAATGCAGCCCCGAATATGGAGGAAACTTCCACCATGCTACACTCTTGCCTGCAGTTATTCATTATTGTACATCTCTCCAACGCCTTTGGCAAACAACTTGCCACCTGCTATATTTCAGATTTTGACTCATCAGTTTAAAGCACCTGCTGCCTTTTTTGCACCTCAGCTCCTAAGCCATGTTTCCATGATTCCATGATTCCATGATTCCATCTATCTATCTATCTACAGTGAGGAAAATAAGTATTTGAACACCCTGCTATTTTGCAAGTTCTCCCACTTAGAAATCATGGAGGTGTCTGAAATTGTCATCGTAGGTGCATGTCCACTGTGAGAGACATAATCTAAATAAAAAAATCCAGAAATCACAATATATGATTTTTTTAACCATTTATTTGTATGATACAGCTGCAAATAAGTATTTGAACACCTGTCTATCAGCTAGAATTCTGACCCTTAAAGACCTGTTAGTCTGCCTTTAAAATGTCCACCTCCACTACATTTATTATCCTAAATTGGATGCACCTGTTTGAGGTCGTTAGCTGCATAAAGACACCTGTCCACCCCATACAATCAGTAAGAATCCAACTACTAACATGGCCAAGACCAAAGAGCTGTCCAAAGACACTAGAGACAAAATTGTACACCTCCACAAGGCTGGAAAGGGCTACGGGGAAATTGCCAAGCAGCTTGGTGAAAAAAGGTCCACTGTTGGAGCAATCATTAGAAAATGGAAGAAGCTAAACATGACTGTCAATCTCCCTCAGACTGGGGCTCCATGCAAGAACTCACCTCGTGGGGTCTCAATGATCCTAAGGAAGGTGAGAAATCAGCCCAGAACTACACTAGAGGAGCTGGTCAATGACCTGAAAAGAGCTGGGACCACCGTTTTCAAGGTTACTGTTGGTAATACACTAAGACGTCATGGTTTGAAATCATGCATGGCACGGAAGGTTCTCCTGCTTAAACCAGCACATGTCCAGGCACGTCTTAAGTTTGCCAATGACCATTTGGATGATCCAGAGGAGTCATGGGAGAAAGTCATGTGGTCAGATGAGACCAAAATAGAACTTTTGGGTCATAATTCCACTAAACGTGTTTGGAGGAAGAAGAATGATGAGTACCATCCCAAGAACACCATCCCTACTGTGAAGCATGGGGGTGGTAGCATCATGCTTTGGGGGTGTTTTTCTGCACATGGGACAGGGCGACAGCACTGTATTAAGGAGAGGATGACCGGGGCCATGTATTGCGAGATTTTGGGGAACAACCTCCTTCCCTCAGTTAGAGCATTGAAGATGGGTCGAGGCTGGGTCTTCCAACATGACAATGACCCGAAGCACACAGCCAGGATAACCAAGGAGTGGCGCTGTAAGAAGCATATCAAGGTTCTGGCGTGGCCTAGCCAGTCTCCAGACCTAAACCCAATAGAGAATCTTTGGAGGGAGCTCAAACTCCGTGTTTCTCAGCGACAGGCCAGAAACCTGACTAATCTAGAGAAGATCTGTGTGGAGGAGTGGGCCAAAATCCCCCCTGCAGTGTGTGCAAACCTGGTGAAAAACTACAGGAAACGTTTGACTTCTGTAATTGCAAACAAAGGCTCCTGTATCAAATATTAACATTGACTTTCTCAGGCGTTCAAATACTTATTTGCAGCTGTATCATACAAATAAATAGTTTAAAAATCATACATTGTGATTTCTGGATTTTTTTTTTTAGATTATGTCTCTCACAGTGGACATGCATCTACGATGAAAATTTCAGACCCCTCCATGATTTCTAAGTGGGAGAACTTGCAAAATAGCAGGGTGTTCAAATACTTATTTTCCTCACTCTATCTATCTATCTATCTATCTATCTATCTATCTATCTATCTATCTATCTATCTATCTATCTATCTATCTATCTATCTATCTATCTATCTATCTATCTATCTATCTATCTATCTATCTATCTATCTATCTATCTATCTATCTATCTATCTATCTATCTATCTATCTATCTATCTATCTATCTATCTATCTAGCGACCTCCTGAACTATTTGCACCATTACATTACTATTACTATTTGCACAGAATTCTTCCACTTCCTGACTTCAATAAGAATACAAACTAACTAGAAACTCGTATTTTACAGATCTGGACGATGTAGTGATAAACAAAAAAACATGAGCGAGTTCTCTAGGAAAAGGATTTATATTAATTGCAAAAATTATGATTTAGTCTCTTAAAAGCAGATAAATCTGTCATTTCCCTCACTCCTACAACTTTATCCACTACCAGCTTAAAATCTGCTTCAGATCTTTAACAAAAACACATGGACTAAACCTGTGCCCTGGTCAAATACTCTATAAAGTGGATTTTTATTTATGTCTGCACTTAGAGAGTAACTAACAGCTGGAACCAAATTCCTTGTGTGTGTCAACACACTTGGCCAATAAACCTGATTCTGATTCTTCTTCTTCTTTCGGCTTCTCCCATTAGGGTTCGCCACAGCAGATCATCCGTCTCCATACCGCCCTGTCCTCTACATCTGCCTCTTTCAACACAACTACCTGCACCCTCATCACATCAATAAACCTCCTCCTTGGCCCTCCTCTTTACCTTCTACCTGGTGGCTCCATCTTTAGGATTCTTCTACTGATATACCCCATGTCCCTCTTCTGCACATGTCCAAACCATCTGAATCGTGCCTCCCCCACCTTGTCTCCAAAACGTCCTATATGCGTGGTAATGTCCCAATTTCATTTTCATTCTGGTGCACATTTTGAACTAAATGATTGCCTGCAGGGGTATTTTGGTGGTTTGAAACTTGCTGAGAATAATCGGCAGAATGTCAGGGTTATTCTCCTCTAATAGTTGTGTACTACTTGTCTCCATCACCTCCATCGCCATAGTATTTATGTATTTATTTTTTTATTTAGGTTTATTCATATTTTTACTTCTTATTAGGCGTTTACTAAAGAAGAACAAATTCAGTAAAATTGGGACTCATTCACTAGAGGTCACAACTTGCACCATTTTTCCCGCCTGCAGAAATGCATCAAGAAAGAAAAGCGTTGGAAGCGGAGCATCTGCCCCCTAGTGGATAAAGTGCATGCGCGTATTTACCCATGGTGCATTGCTTTCGCAAAGCACAACACGTCGCCATTTTCAGCGTTTTGGGATCTCTGCCGAGTGGATCAACAGAGAAACTAGGTCACAAGGTAGTCGAGAGGAAAATAAAGGGACAGTCTCCAGCAAAACGAAGGATTTAATTCGGCGACTTCAGCGCTCCCAACGCACTGACTGAGAGCAAATGGTTGTGATCAGCTGGCCCGATCGAATAAAGTATTGCAGGGCAGGCCCGGGCTGATGTGATACATGATCACCTGTATAATCCGAGCTAAACATAAATCAGGTAGGAGGAGAGCACATTTATGGAGTTACTAGGGTTTGCTCTCAACATTAGATTTATTAGTATGATTATCATTACTGAGTGCATTACTTCTGGTTATTTGTCTTGTTCCTTTAGAAATTATTGATACGCACCGTGTATTAATTACTGTAGGTTTCGGCAAGTTTTCTAGATTTTTGTACTATGACAAACAACAAAACATTTACTTCTGTTCAGGGATGTGATTGGTACTCTAAAAATATCTGTAAAGTGATGGGGAAATACCGCAGATGAGTGTATTAAGTACAATATGTACTCAGATCCTACGCAGGAAGTAGTTTGTTTACTCCAACTACATACACAGAATTCAACAAATCTTTATTTTTTTTAATTAAAAAATACCAAGTTAATAAACCAGATAATAATAAAGCGTTTTATTTTAACACCCGATCTTTATATGCTAATGTGCAGTTTGGTTAATAAGGCGTTGATAAAGGGGGCGTGGTCGCGTGTTAAATGGCCATAATAGAAGTTGCTGATGCATTATATTTCCAAAAGTATTGGGTCACCTGAGCTTTCCCTACATATGCGGTTCTTCTCCAAACTGTAACCGCAAAACTGGAGGCACTCAATTGTATAGAACGTCTTAAGATGCGCTTTAATAACATTTTGCATTCACTTGAACTTGGAAACCCAAACCCGTTCCAGCATGGCAATGCCCCTGTGCACAAATTGAGCTCCTTGAAGATCTGGTTTTCATGTTTTGGAGAGGAAGATCTTGAGTGGCCTGCTATAGAGCTCTGATCTCATACCTCAACACCTTTTGAGATTAATTGGAATGCTTACTGCACCCCAGGTCTCCTCACCTACATCAGCACCTGCCTTTGGTAACACCCTTGTGACTGATGAACACAAATATCCATAAACACACTCCAAAATCTAAACATCTTCCCAGAAGAGTGTTGGGACAAATTGGGACTAACTGTCGAATGCAATGCTCAAAAATCAAATGCCGTACTTATGACCAGGTGACCCAATATTTTAGCATTATAGTGTATTTGCTTGCTGTGATCATTTTACTGCAACTGAGATTTTGTATCACATTTAATATTTATTAGTTTTCTCAGTGGCATTCGTGATGGACTTTTGGATATTTTGAGATCTTAGTCTGGTTTAGTTTAACTGTTCTGGGTTTTGTTTTAACTGCTTACTGTGTATTACTGCAAAATCACAAAAAAGCAACCCATCCGTCTGAGTGTTTGTGAAGTGCATAGTTAGTTGATAATACTGCTGCGACACACTATAAGAGATAGATAGATAGATAGATAGATAGATAGATAGATAGATAGATAGATAGATAGATAGATAGATGACGACATTATTTTTTTCAAAGTGAACTTGTATTGTTACAGCAGCCAATTAACAGGCATACAACAAGTGTCGAAGAATATTACATTCAAATATCACAATTACATTTTTTTTATTTATAATGTTTATTTATATGATGCACTTCACAAAAGTGCAGTCGGATGAGAATCTGAGAACTGCACATTTAAGGTACATTAACAAGGTAAAAATGTTACAAACTAATAATATACTCTTTCTATGTATATAATAATTGTATATACAGGTGGGAGGTGAGTAACAGTGCATGTGGCGCATCAGCAAATTGTAATATTAAACTTGAACCCAAAGTGGTGGAATTTAAGATAGATATTTGTATTTGTTTAAAACAGAAGCCTAACAAAGAGTTAAACAAGTGTTCTTGGTCATCAAGTTTTTTATTGTTATTTACTTTAAAATTAACAATAATCCTGTTTTATTAGGTAGAAAAAAGCCCAAAAGTCAATTGATTCCATGTGTTGAATTTGCATTTGGTAGCTGTTTGGAAACTCAATAATTGTCAATATGTGATTCAAAGAGGTGACCATGCCAGTGAAGGCTAGCACCATTATGTTGAATAAACAAAACAGACTTGTCAGGGATACCGCAGAAATTGTAGAAGCGACCATATGAACAATTAGGTGCATTTATAGAAAGAAGGAACGTACTGGCAAGTTGAGTAACACCAAAAGGCCTGGAAGACCCAGAAAACAATTGCTTGATAGCAGAATTCTTTCCTTGGTGGAGAAAATCCCTTTTATAAGATCAAATCAGGTCAAGAACACCTTCGTGGGGGAAGGCATATCATTGTCAAAGTCTACAATCAAAAGTTGGCTTCATGCTTGTGAATGCAGAGGTTTTATCCCTAGATTAACACTACAGGTAGCACACGAACAGTAAAAGCCAGATTAGACTTGGCTGGACAACAAAGCCTGCTTGGTTCTGGAACAAGTTTCTTTGGGCAGATTACACAAAGATATAAGGGGTCAAGATCCAAATCATACCACATAATCTGTCAAACATTGAGACAGTGTTATGTCATGGGCATAGAACTGGGCCACTGGGTTTTACTGATAATTTGACTGTAGATTTAAGCAGGAAGATGTATTATTAAGTGTATTAAGCTATACTTTCTGCTTATATTTAGTCATTTACTACAAACATGTAAGACTGCTATATGTACTGCAAAACATATAAGAACAGCTGAACAATGACCCAAAACATACTGTTAAAGCAATCAGAGAGATTTAAAATTCAAGTCATTTTTTTTTAAATAGAAAAAACAAAACAATTTAAGCATGCGTTTTCCTTTCTAAAGACAATACTGAGCATAGACCTACAAACAATCAGCAACTGATGGCGATTGCAGTGAAGGCCTGTCAAAGCATTTCATGGTGTAGAATTTGGGGTTTGGTGACATCAGTGGGTTCTTGACATCACGCAGTCATTAAAATAGGATTTCTAAAGTTATTCTTTTATCATTTTTAGTTTGTCCTTTTACGTTTGAGCCTGTAAAAAAGGAGAGATCTTGAAATGTCTGTGATGCAATATTTTTGTTAAACCCCATTTGGTCCCAGAAACTTTGTAGCTAATGTCTTTGCAGATTTCAGATAACTTAAATACACCTTTATACAATGGTACTTTGAGCAAAAAATTATATAGAACAGCTGAAATTCCAGACAAAATAAAGTCCAATAATTTTTTTCTCATTTTTTCTCTGTCAACTAAATATTTTCCAATTAATCAATACACTGATAGAACATTGCATGTTGCCATACAATGCACAAACTACATGACAACCTGTAGTAAATGTCGTAATGGCTTCAATGTAATGTAACAATTTTATGTAGCGACATGATACAAACAGTTTAATGTGCCGGTGTTATGCAGAACGTCAAATAATAGGTTTAAATATAATTGTTGCAAATATTTTTGCCTAATATTATCAGCTTTGTTCAAAATCTACTTGCCTTTTTCCTAGAATGAAAAGAGGACAGAAGCGAGGAGAGCAGTCAGAGGATGGAGGAGACCCAAGTTCTGTTTTCCCTGAAACCTGCAAAAAGCTTTGTAGAGTGGTTTCAGAGGAGCCTTTGCAGAAGCAGGGGACCTACAACCCAGAGAGCACAGTAGACTGGGGCTGCCTGCCTCAGGAGATCCTGCTTCAAATTTTCCAGTATCTGCCCTTGATCGATCGAGCGTTTGCATCACAGGTGTGCAGGGGCTGGAACCAAGCTTTCCACATGCCTGAGCTCTGGAGGTGCTTCGAGTTTGAGCTTAACCAACCTGCCAGCTCTTACTTGAAGGCCACACACCCAGACCTCATCAAGCAAATCATAAAGAGACACTCCAACCACCTTCAGTATGTCAGTTTTAAGGTACAGGCACGTGTTAAGTAGTTCCCTTCATATTAGATATTTGTGTAGGATGTAGTTACTTTCAAGGAAATGCTCACACTTTTAGATTTTAATGTTTTCAAATCTCTTAGGTGGACAGTAGCACTGAATCTGCAGAAGCAGCCTGTGATATCCTATCTCAACTGGTGAACTGCTCTCTCAAAACCTTGGGGCTTATATCCACAGCTCGACCCAGCTTCATGGAGTTGCCTAAGGTAAACACAACCACCTGCGCATTTCTCAAGATGATGATAAAAACTTCAGTTGTTGATTAAACTAGAGTGAGTATAAACACTCTGCAGAGGTGCCAACATTCCAATTTAGCTGTATGATTACTGACCACCTGCTATGGCAATACAGGAGACATCTGCATTCTTTTAAATGTTTTGCCAACAGAACAAATTTCACCCAAAAGAAAAGACAGTTCAATGAAGAAAAAAGTATAGGACATATAGGATAAGGTGTTATTTTCTTTACACCAACTCTGTTATTACCTTGAACTTTGACCTGTGAATTCACTGACCTGTGTCTCGTGAGTCAATATAACACACGATAGTGGGTGTATTGTGTCTTTAAACGATTAAAAAAAAGGAGGCTGCTAATAATAAGTAAATAATAAACATAGTAAGTAGTAGTCACTTGTCTTATTTATTTACTAACTGTTGCTTGGTGTACACTAAACTCACACATCATCATGACTTTCTGTGGTTTCACCACGTTCCACGTTTCAAAAAAACGTGATTAAGGCTGTTGAGTTTTGCCCAATGTACAGCAACAGCAACTGTCACACAGTTTCCTTATATAGCTACAAACATGCATACTAATGCATATTAAAAAGCATAAACAATTCATAAACTCATAAAAAATGTAATATTGACTTTTTTTGGTTTATTACCATGTGTTGCTTTTTATAGTTTATTTTTATGTAGAAATTAAACTTGATACCGAATGTAGATTTCATTCAGGAGCGTGTGTTTTATCTATACTTCTGCTTCACACAGCGGATCATCCATCTCCATACTACTCTGTCCTCTACATCTGCCTCCTTCAAACCAACTACCTGCATGTCTTCCTTCACCACATCCATAAACCTCCTCCTTGGTCTTCTTCTTTTCCTCCTTCCTGGTGGCTCCATCCTCAGCATTCTCCTACCGATATACCCCATGTCTCTCCTCTGCACATGTCCAAACCATCTCAATCAGGCTTCTCTCACTTTGGCTCCAAAACATCCTACATGCGCTGTCCCTCTAATAAACTCATTTGTAATCTTGTCCATCCTCGTCACTCCCAATGAAAATCTCAGCATCTTCAGCTCTACTTCCTCCAGCTCCACCTCCTTTTTTTTCTCAATACCACTGTCTCTAAACCATACAACATCGCAGGTCTCACCACAGTCCTATAATCTTTCCCTTTCACTCTTGCAGATACTGTTCTATCACTAATCACTCCTGCCACTCTTCTCCACCCACTCCACCCTACCTGCAAACTTTTCTTCACTTCTCTAACACACTCTCCATTACTTTGCACTGTTGACCCCCGGTACCTGAACTCATCCACCTTCACCACCTCTTCTCCCTGCAACCGCACCACTCCACTGCCCTCCCTCTCATTTACCCACACGTATTCTGTCTTACTTCTCCATTCCCTTCTCTCCAGCGTGTACCTCCACCTGTTTTACTTTACACTAGAGGAAAAACCTGGTACTGGAATCTGCAGCACACTTAGATTTTCCCGAGAGTTGTCACTAGCTGTTTCTCGTTGCTGTACAAGCAGTGTTCACTGAAAGTTAAACTACAATTCAGAAGTCATACTCTCTGTCTCTTTGTGGTTAGTCGCATTTCATCTCAGCCCTGACTGTGGTATTCGTAAACTCCAAGTCCCTGTCTTCACTGAAGATCGATGACACTCCAGTAGATGACCCATCACTCAAAGTTCTTGTAGCCAATAATAGCGATACACTCAAGCTACTTAAGATGAGCAGCTGCCCTCATGTCTCGCCTGCAGGTAAGAGTACGGTAGACACACAGCATGAGCTGAGAGTCTGTATTCATTTATTTTTGCTTCACGCTTAGAATTTGCTCATTTAATGTTGGCTAAATAATCTATACATCTTATATACATACATGAGTTATGTCCTTTTTATGTCTTTTAATGAATGTTAAAATTATCATTTTGAGAGATCAGAGCCAGTTTGGCACACTATACCTGGCAACAGATGACTGTGGCAAACGTGAAATCTACAGTAGATAGGTTAAATGCTTTTTAACATTCTGAGATTGGTCCATACAAATAAGGCTTTAATCATGAGGACTTCATGAGAGGACTTTAAAGCATTAGTGGTTTAAGTTTCTAACTTTCAAATGCATAACACCTGACTATGATTTAGGATATTTTAGGGAATATTTTATGGTAGATGACTAGAGGATTATGTGTTTAAATCAAAAACTTTTGTGGTGTCTAAGGGTTTTAACCCTTATATTTATAAAATAATATAAAAATAATTATAGAAACTAGTGTTGTTTTCTTTGAGTACATAACATTATTTGGAGTATGTCTAAAGTGTGTGGGGTTTTTTCTGTTTATTTTTTTTTCCTGGCATCTTTAGGCATTCTGTGTGTTGCTGACCAGTGCCATGGCCTACGTGAGCTAGCACTTAACTACCATCTATTGAGTGATGAGCTGCTGTTGGCATTGTCATCTGAGCGTCACGTGCACCTTGAGCATCTACGGATTGATGTGGTGAGTGAGAACCCTGGGCAGATGCAGTTCCATACCATCAAGCGCAGCAGCTGGGAGGCCATGGTTCGTCACTCGCCCAAGTTCAGCCTTGTCATGTACTTCTTCCTATATGAGGATGAGTTTGGCCCGTTCTTCTGTGATGAGGTACCTGTAACACACCTCTACTTTGGCCGCTCCGTGAGTAGGGAGGTGCTCGGCCGTGTGGGGATGACATGCCCTCGCTTGATTGAGCTAGTAGTGTGTGCCAACGGCCTACACCCTCTCGACGAGGAGCTGATCCGCATCGCTGAGCGCTGTCAGCATCTGTCAGCTATCGGTCTAGGGGAGTGTGAGGTCTCCTGCAGTGCTTTTGTGGAGTTTGTGAAGATGTGCGGCCGGCGCCTCTCTCAGCTCTCCATCATGGAGGAGGTGCTGGTGCCGGATGACAAGTACGGCCTTGACGACATCCACTGGGAGGTCTCGAAGCATCTGGGCCGTGTCTGGTTTCCCGATATGATGCCCACCTGGTAGAGTACAGGTATATTAGTGTGCATGGGGTTTACACACTTCTGCACACCGAGCAGTGTCCAACCCAACTTACATCACAGGAGTGAATATTCACATTTCACAGAATTTTCAGTATTACTAGAAGGATGAAAAAAAAAAAAATTGCCACAGCTTTATTTATCTGTCAGTACAAGTAACATTCTCCTAATTGATACAGAACTCAAATACCATTTAGCCATGTGTTAAATATTTTCATTTAAATGTCTAAAAGCTGTTTTAGTCTGTGTAATTTATCGACCCTCTGCCATTCTAAATATTTAATAGTAGTATCCTTGATTACATGACACCTTTTTACCCCAATCATGAATACATTTTGCCATTTAAATCCCCACCATTTAAACACTATATTTCACATATATTTAGTGCAAAAAAAGGATGGTAGGGGTGGTATTTATTATATAGCTAATGGGTAGGTAAAAAGACATCACCACTTCTCATCAGAGACAGTTCATTTAGTCTGACATTCTTTATCCCTATTTTGTGTTCCAGAAATTGTAAATCCTTAAAGAGTGTCCTGTAGGTCTTTGTAGACACCTGTGTTTTGGCACGGAGAGTTCAGTTTTCTGGGCTTAATCAAGAGTTTGGGCTACTGGGTTTTGAGATTTACCTGATTTCCTTATGTTCCTATGTGTTCCCTCCAGGTTCTCTGGGTTTCTCCCACTTTCTATAAACATGCAGCTAGGTGGATTGACTATGCAAAATTGACCCATAGGCCTAAGTGATGTGTGAATTTGTGTTAGAACAGTGCCTTGGTATGAACCTGTGTCCCGTATCTCAATACATTCCAGCTTTCCTGATGGTTATCCAATTGAACAAAATGTAAATGTTTGTTAGAAAATCGACTTTCTGCAAAGTGAAGATTGAAATGTCGTCTTAAGTGTTTTCTTTGTCTATTTTATGAATATAAAACACTTTATTTTTGATGCTTTTTAGCTTTCCTTGAATGTTTAACGAGATAAAAGCTGTCTTTGCTTGCAAAACATGAAAGGAGAATTACATAAGAAAACAGAACATAGTTTATCAACAGTATTTCTCTATACAGGAAAGCAAACACATGCAGGTGAAGATTTATTAGAATTTTATTGTTAGCTAAATTGAAACTTGTTAGGTTTATTTACTGTCCTGACAGTTTTGTAAGCATTTCTGCCCTTGTTAACAATTGATCAAAAAAACACAACTGACTGAACATTAATGCTAATTGCAGCTACAGTCAGTAACAATCACGTTCTGGTATTTTCTTTGTTATAGTTATAATGTCAGGATGATGGCATATTGCACACAATCTCACAAGGGTACGTAGTGGCCATATTTATTGGATGGGCTGCGAACATGACCACAATCAGGATAAAGGGTTTACTGTAAGCGAGCGAGATTGCACATTGTACTTATGAAATGGATTTGTGTGTTTCTAGTATCAGTTTGTAATACATAGAATCTTTATCTTGTAGCTATTTTTGACTAAAGCCCTATTTGTACATGCTTTAAGGTTTAAAGAAATTTGCACTATTCCACACTACCCTCAAGTAGTACATTTACCTTTTTGTTAAATTTTTTTTGCAGTCATGTAAGTCAAATATCAAATACTGCCTAATGTAAGTTGGTAACTGAAAACCTTTATTCTCGAAAGTACCATTCTCCTTTCTACACACTAACGAGCCCCTGGTCCTGTGCATAATCTTCTGTAAAAGGAGGTGACTGTATTTTTGTCAGAGGCATAAAAGTGATTAAGTAGTGGGGATTTTTCCAATTGATTCCACTATTGTGAGACATTCAGTACAACCTGTATGACTGAAACCTTCACAGTCCTTCTGGATAATATTGTGTTTATTTATACACTTGTAAAATGTATTCTGTTCACTTTGTGTGTACAATTGTTTTTTTTTTTTCTTTTCTTTTTTTTCTTTTTTTTTGATGGAACTGTAAGTAATGGAAATGCTAAATATAAATTATGCTCTATATGAAAAGGAGTTTTCAGCAAGTAAAAGTGTCAAACGGCTTTCTGATTAGCTGTATGTATTGCCATTCAATTATTATTTTCTGGCTTTTTATTTGATAAATCTGTTAAAAAAAAAAAATAAAAAAAAAAAAAAGGCTGGATGTTCACAATGTCACAGAGGGTTGGATAGAAATTCAAGGTAAGGTATTATAGAAAATGAATTGGAGTATATTTAACTTGATAGTATAGGAATACAAGAGAATGTCAATAAATCAGTGTGAGCAATACAATTATAACAATTCCATAACTTTCATTAATTAAGGGGACTGGTATTTAACCAAAAATACTGTTTTGAAGGATAGCAAGCTTTTCAGTTGGATCATGTAAAGGTCTGCCACATCAGTAACACCATTTACTATGATGACTTGATAAGCACAATATTTTTGATCAATTAGCTGCTTAATAATTGTATGTAGAACAGTTGTGGCATTCCTTTACTTTATGTACGTTCAATTAATGACATTCACATTTGTTGCTTTTTTATTTAAATAAAGACTAAGTGTGAGACTGGGCATTTGAAAATAAATCGTCTTAATCACAACATTAGATATGTAAGCTTTTTTTTTTTTTTTTCTCAACTTACAGAACTCTGTAGTAGCATTTGGCAACTTCGATGTGTCAATTAGTGCCATTGTGAATTTTGTAAGCATATAAGCAATATGAGCTCAAATATGGTTTATGACCAAATGCAAACAGTAGCCAAATCTTTAGAACAATAAGGTTCAGCTTGAAGCTGGATCTAAATCCTGTAAAGTTCAGTGACAATTTCTTATTTACAACTACATTTCCAATATTTAAGAATGTCAGTGTAATTTCTGGTAGATTCCTGCCTCATACCCAGTGTTCCTTCTATAGGCGCCAGATCCACTGCATTCCTGACCAGGGTAAAACAGTTACTTAGGATTAATAATATATAAATAAATGAGAGAACTAAATGATCTCAATGAACAGCATTACCAGCTCATCTCTGAAAAGTTATTGCATGTGCATGCATAACTGCCAGTGGAACTTGTCACAGGGTGTGACTCCAGGATGACTCGAAATAATCCAATCAAATAGCTCAGAATAGAAGGCACATCAGCTGATAGCTGGACAATTTGAAATAACAGTTGTCTGAATAGAAAATGGAATGCGTCTGAAAAGGTCAATCACACAATGTGATGTATTTTGTTTCTAAAAATGACAGAGGAGAAAAAGCTTTTGACCCGATCGTGAAACCTTCACTACATGGCGGCGCATCACCAGTGATCATATGCAACTGGTGGTATCTGGGGATCATGGATTTATGCCAGTCACCAACTGAAAAGATTTTGTTGATTAAGTCTTTAAAATTAATTAATTATAAAAATTATTGTATGCTCTTGTATGTTCTCTATCAGTATAGTTCACACTATAGATCAGCATGTATGGGAATGCCCTCTGTCATTCTGCCCTTTAAAGGAGCTCTCCAGGATAAAACTAAATTAATTTATTTTGTTGCTTGCAATATTGCTTACTATCAGAATTCCTGGCTTTCCTGCATTGTACTGAATCAGACACCTTTTTAAGCAGAAGACCACTGAAGGCGGGATAGCATGTTAGCGTGTTTTTTTGGCGAATTGGATTATTTAGTTTTCTCAAGCTCTAGTTAAGCCTCTCTTAATAGAGAGGCTTAAGGTTTTTTTTAAGATATTATTTTCCTTTTTGGTTAGTGGACATCTGTCTAATAGTTACATCAGTAAACACAATTATTTAATAATAATTGTGTTTACTGATGTAACTATTAGACAGATGTCCACTAACCAAAAAGGAAAATAATATCTTAAAAAAAACTAACTAAAGTTTATGTATATTCTGGCAACACAGAAAATTCCTAATCCTGGTGTCATTTGTCACTCTAGTAATCCATTAGCTCCATTGAAATAATCTGTCTATAAAGCAAAATGATATGGTAACCTTTGTGATAACACCCTTTATTTTAATCTTCTTTCTCCATTATAAATGCTGTAGTTTGTTTTGCATCCACCTCCCCAGAAATTAAACTGCCAATCTTACTTTGGAGCCGCTGTGTAAATACTGTATGTAACATATTAATAGGCTTTTTTTTCTTTTTCTTTTATTTTTTTTCTGGCTGAAGGATTCCTAAACAATGATAATTCTAGACTTTCAAATGCACAGGATTACATAGTCAGAAAAAGAAAAGAAAAGTTCAGTCTAGAATAATTTTCAACACAGAATGACACTGTTTTGCAGCTGTACTGTAAAATGTATTATATTATTTAATTTGATAATCTGGCTCAGCAATTATGTGGCAGGAACAACTAGACATGATTAAAATGTAGTCCACAATGACCAGATGACAAGAGCCATCAATTCAGTCCACAATAAATATTACCCATGTTTTATTTCTTTTTGTGTGAAGTCTTTGCTGAAAGTTTATAAAAAGAGACTCAGGTCTTATGTGTGAAACTAAACAACTATTCACTTCTATGCTTTGAACACTGATTTTCTAGGTTTCCAAGTCTCATTTTACAAACAGCTTTAGCGTTTATTAAACACCAACAGATCCATACCAAATATAGTTTTACTATAGATCTTAAAAGTTCCTTATATCATTTGGAAAAAGGACTGTATTTTTTGTATAGAAACATGGTCGTGTTTTACTCTATGTAATAAAAGGAAACACTTATTTTTATACCATGCAGAAATATTTAGCAGTTTTTAGGAGGGGTATTCCTTTGAGTACATTTTTATATACAAAATAACCAGATTTTACTTTTGCTTCTGCGTTTTTCTGTCTAGTAATCAGATGCATATTACGTAAATTATATGGATTGTATTTGTATTAAGTGGTGATTTGTTCACAATGTTGCTGCTTGTATGTGTAAAAATATATAATCTTTTGACATTGATTTCTCCTCTCTCTTTTTCCTGTTATTTCTATTTATTTAATGAAATAATGCACTTTCATAGGCAGCCTGATCATCATAAAAGTGCATCCACTTTCGGTGCATTTGCGTGTCTTAAGTCTTTTCTCACAAATGTTTCTTGCAACCTTTACTTTTATTGGTTTGTGCAATTAAAGACCTATAAACAATTCAAATGCACACCTCTCCAATTTTGTTTAGCGTGATTGTAAGTAAAATTAGATCTGTTTCTTTTTCAAGTCAGTCTGCCCTGAACTTTAGCTGGAGTTTTATTACTTACATGCACTTAATTATTAATTGTATTCATTTCTTTTGGTAGTAAATGATATGTAAACATCTTTAAAAGAATAACTGTTTTTTTGTTTGTTTGTTTTTTCCTTTTAATGTCTTTTGATACAGGTTAATAAATACTTCTGTTTATATTTCATGAAAGCATTTTAAACAGTAAAAGGCATTAATGTCGCGTAAATGTATTTGTTTTTTTGATTAAATCTTGTGTATGTTATAGTTGCTTGTAATTTTTTTCTTTTTAAAAATTCTTGTAATGTGCAAATAAAGGGGAAAATTAGTAGTCATACATTTCTGCAAATATAACTTTATAGCAACTTTTCTGGGTACACAACACAATACTATGCTGTTGACATCAATCTCACTAGGCATTTTGTATAAATGTTGAGAAAGTGAGTGTAATTTACTTTGGATAATAATAATAATAGTAATAATAATACAAAATGATGAATAGTATACAAAATATATACTGTAGATAAATAAATCCTATAACCAGCATTTTTACCTTGGACCGCCAAGTATTATCAGCTTGGTAACATACCAGGTACAGTTACTCTCACAGCTCCAAAGCTTAAAACTTAAGATGAGCAGGAGTCATTTGTGGAGTCAGTTGTTCATTATCAGTTGCATTTACTTTTAAGTAGAAATACTACCCTTACTTCTTTTATCCACCTATACATTTTTCCACTCAAATTCATGTGGTCCAGTTTTATTAAAAGTAAACCATTCTGCATCATATGTCTAAAACACTTTAACCAATAATGTTATGTTTATAGACCTGGGCCTTCCTGACATTGGCTTCTCAACTCAACTGGGTATTGGATGATATTCTTTGATAAGTCTGATAGATGTGGGATCATTTCTGCAAGGGCTGGCTTTAATTCCAAGGCCAGGGAGCAGACAAACACTGCTAGATCTCTTGTGTCAAAAGCACTGATTATAAATGAGATTATAGGAGTACTTGAACCTCTTCTAAAAATAATAAACTCTTCCATTAGCCCTGATTATTTACCTAAATCGTTCAAACTGGCAGTTATCAACCCCATAATTAAGAAACCTGTCCTTGACCCTTGTCAGCTGTCCAACTATAGGCCAACATCAAACCTCTCCTTTATCTCCAAGATTCTAGAGAAGGTTGTAGCACAGCAGTTATGCTACTTAGGAATAACATTTTCGAAATGTATTAGTCAGGATTTAGGCCTTATCATAGCACAGAGACGGCACTAGCTGAAATGTTAAATGACTTGTTATTGGACCTTAGAGCAGCTTTTGAGCCCATTGATCATAATATTTCCTCCTTTCTAGACTAGAAAATGTTGTTGGAATAAAGGGAACAGCTCTGTCCTGACTTAGGTGTTATTTGACTGATCGCTATTAGTTTGTTGATGTAAATGGTGAGTTCTCCACACTCTCTGAGGTAAAGTTTTGTGTTCTGCCATGATCTGTCTTAGTCCCACTGCTTTTCTCTTTATATTTGCTGCCTCTGGGTAAAATTATATGTAAACATGGTATTAGCTTCCACTGCTATGCTGATGATACACAGTTGTATATTTCAGCAAAGCCAGATGAGAGAGATCAGCTTAACAATTTTGAGGAATGTGTAAAAGACATTAGACAGTAGATGCTTGATAACTTCCTTCACAACTCAGATAAGATGTAAGTACTTTTACTAGGACCACATGCTGCTAAAAGTTAACTTTGCAATTACGTAGCATCTGTGGATGGTCTTTCCGTCTCAGTGTGTACAGCAGTCAAAGACCTTGGTGTAATTATTGACTTTAGTCCTTCATTTGAAACTCGTGAATAATATTACCAGGATCGCCTTCTTTCACCTTAGAAATATTGCTTAAATTAGAAATATGATGTCGTTACAGGATGCAGAAAAAACTAGTTCATGATTTTGTTACATCTAGATTAGACTACTGTAACGCTTCGAGTGAATTCATCCAGAATGCAGCAGCAAGAGTCAAGTCAAGTCAAGAGGCTTTTATTGTCATTTCCACTATACACAGTGGTAAACACAGTACAACACAAGCTACATAAAGTGTATCGAGTGCAACCTAGTGCAAACAGTGCAGACGAAAAACAGTACAGACAGACAACAGAGGACAAGACACAAAACCCAAGATAGCGCCGACCAGTAAACCTACTGTATACTTTAAATATACAGTACTGTGCGAGGAGAACTGTAAAAACTATAACTGGGAGTAAATATAAACAGACACAATGCAGTGCAAAAAACAGCAGCAGTCAAGAGGTGCACAAGACAGCATGTAAACAGTGTAATGCGGTCAAGTATAAAAAATAAAAAATAAATGATGGTGGAATGGATTAAGATTGAGCTGAGTAATGAGTAATGAGTGTGTGTTAAGTTCAGGTTGTACAGTTCAGTAACACACATTTGTGTGTGTGAGTGTGTGTGAGTGTGTGTGTGTGTGTGTGTGTGTGTGTGTGTGTGTGTGTGTGTGTGTGTGTGTGTGTGTGAGAGTTCCATTTCAGTTCTGTGTATTAAGAAGCCTGATGGCTTGCGGGAAAAAACTGTTCCACAGTCTGGATCTGATTGCCCGAATGCTTCGGAACCGTTTTCCTGATGGCAGGAGAGTGAAAAGTGTGTGTGTGACGGGTGTGTGGGGTCGTCCACAATGCTATTGGCTTTGCGGATGCAGCGTGTGGTGTAAATGTGCATAATAGAGGGGAGAGAGACCCTGATGATCTTCTTAGCTGTCCTCACTATCCCCTGTAGGGTCTTGCGATCCAAAACGGTGCAGTTCCCAAACCAGGCAGTGATGCAGCTGCACAGGATGCTCTCTATGGTCCTTCTGTAGAACATGGTCAGGATGGGGGGAGGGAGATGGGCTTTCCTCGGCCTTCTCAGGAAGTAGAGACGCTGCTGGGCTTTCTTGGTGATGGAGCTGGTGTTGAGTGACCAGGTGAAGTTGTCCGCCAGATGAACACCAAGGAATTTGGTGCTCTTGATGATCTCCACTGAGGATCCATCGATAATCAGTGGAGAATGGTCGCTCTGTGCTCTCCTGAAGTCCACAACCATCTCTTTGGTGACAGGTTGTTTGCTCCACACCAAGCTGTTAACCGTTTCACCTCCTCTCTGTATGCTGACTCGTCGTTCTTGCTGATTGGACCCACCACGGTCGTGTCATCGGCAAACCTGGCGATGTGGTTCGAGCTGTGCATTGCTACACAGTCATGAGTCAGCAGAGTGAACAGTAGTGTGCTCAACTTCTCAATCAGGTGCTGAGAAATGATTGTGCTGAATGCTGAGCTGAAGTTAACAAACAGCATTTGTACATATGAGTCCTTGTTGTCCAGGTGGGTGAGGGCCAAATGGAGGGTTGTGGAGATGCTGATGGAGTTTAGGGAGCACAGTCCTGAGATTCGCGTGGTTGAAATCTCCGGCCATAATAAACAATCCGTCAGGGTGAGCATTCTGCAGGTTGCTAATAGCGCCGTAGAGTTCCCACAGTGCCTCCTTAGCATTAGCGCTGGGTGGAATGTCTATTAAGAGTCCTTAATATATCTAGAAAATATGACCACATCACCCATGTTATAATCAAACTACACTGGCTCCCAATTAAATCTCGTATTGACATATAAAGCAACGGTCTCGCGCCGCAGTATCTGAGTGAACTTCTATACTAGTATGATCCCCTATGCCTACTTAGATAAAAAGGTGCAGACTATTTGTTGGTATCAAATAATGAAGACTACAGCAGGGGGCAGATTCTTCTCTTACAAAACCCCACAGTTATAGAACAGCCTTCCAATAAGTGTTCGGGACTCAGACAAAGTCTCAGTGTTCAAGTCCAGGCTGAAAACATATTTATTTATTTAAGCCATTTATCAGTAGATTTTTCTTAGGTAAAAGAGCAGATCTGGAGGGATCATGGATATAGAGTGTTTGGTAAACTGGGATATTTTTATGTTGTCGTCCCCTCACTCTCACGCGTTCACTCAGGTTTGCTGACTGGGGCTATGGCAGCATACCTAAAAGAGAGAGCTAGAAGGTAACACAGATATAAGGGATTTCTGGGATAAGAGACGGCCTACCATGCCACATTCAGCAAACCTGAGTGAACACGAGAGTTCTGCACAGTGTCTTTAACTTTTATACAACAATAAGGATGTTATATAATAATCCTTAATAATCCATATCTTTCTCTCCGTCACCCAACTTCTCTTTCTCTCAGTTGAGTTAAACATTCTCCTGAGGTATGAGTGACCACTGTTCCTGCCCCTCTCCTCTCCTCATATCTGCCTGCTTCATCTTGGCCTGCCTCTGGATGGTGTTCTTTTTGATTGGAGGCCACTTTGTGCAGCTAGGGATGGTTTCAAATTAACAGCGTGAGGATCCATGAAATTACGTAATACAGGAGCTTTGAGGATGAATTTGGACCGTACTTAATGTCAACAGTCTGACTCAGGACGACAGTTTGCATTTATTCACCATCACTGCACACCCAAACATCATTTAGCTGTAATAAATGGACATTCGGTGCCACCAGATGAGGATGGGTTCCCTCTTGAGTCTGGTATTTCTCAAGGTTTCTTCCTTATGCCATTTCAGGGAATTGTTCTTTACCACAGTTGCCACCTGCTTGCTCATTAATGACAAACTTACACTTATAAAAAACCAGTCTTATTAAGTCTTTATCACATTATCTGTGTAAAAATGCATTGAGACAAAGTCCATTGTTAAATACAAATATAAATGAAAATGAATTAAATTAGTTCATGTAATGTAAAATATTAATCTTTTTTGCTTACAGATGAACTTTTTTGAACAAAATTTTAATATTCTTTATTCAAACACATTTATTTAATCTAATATTGATATTTCTTTATATATTCATGTTACTATAAACCTTAATGGAAGTTTCAGCCAATATATATATATATATATATATATATATATATATATATATATATATATATATATATATATATGTGTGTGTGTGTGTGTGTGTGTGTGTGTGTGTGCGTGTGTGTGTGTGTGTGTGTGTGTGTGTGTGTGTGTGTATTTATTTATTTATTTTTAATTTTTTATTATTTGCCTTTTCCATTAATTAGAAATAGTGGGTGGTTCAGGCAACTTAAGCAAGTGAAGAAGACCACACTCAAGCAGCTAGACCAATTAATGAAACATAACAAGAACTGCCAACTGATACAGAGAAGAAACACAATTTCAACCAGGCTACTGTATATAGGATGGCTATCTTCCCAAGATCTGATAAACACTGATGGCTGTAAAAAGCTTAGCCTAATATATTAACCTTTACAAGCCCTCAAGCCTGTCACCCCTAGACCTCTGGAACCTCGCATAACGAGCATAATTTTTTCCAGAATCTTACTCGTAATGTAAAACACTTGTTAAGTGAAACTATTTTTCCCATATAAATTAATGTAAAATACGATGTGTGTTTCATGCTGGGAAAAAAAAAAAATTTATTTAATGTTTATTCAAAGAAAATTACTTATAAATTGTTAAGGAGCGTAAATCATTTTCAGATTTTCTTCTATCGCGGAACAAACCAACCTGGTATGCGATTTTTTTATTATTTATGAATTTATAACACATTACCGAATTATTTTTTACTAGAAAGCTGTCTAGAGACATTTGTTTTTGCCGACGCTTCAAAATTTGGTGAAAATGTGACAGTGAAAATGTGAAAATGCGAAAAGAGTGCTAAACACAGACTGATGTAGCACTGTCGTGGAAAGTCCGGGCACACAAGCGAAATGTCGCTCGTTAAGGGAGCCATTTTTTGTACAATTTATTTTGCGAATTACTCGTTAAGCGAGGTTCCACTGTATATGATTTTTGATTATAATTATATTATTTCAGGAACTTTATGTGTTTAGAGGCTATAGTCACTGTACTTCATGGTACTACACTGACCTACTCACTCAAAATCACCTGTTGTGGCAAGGTATTCAGCACATAACCAACTACAAGACCAGATATTACATGACGAAAGGGCACACCTCATTAGCAAAGTAACTTAATTGTTTCTATGCACGCCATGAGGTAATAGCAGCAGAGACTGTTATGACATCTCCATCAGTCTCCAGCAACCACATTCTTATAGTGCAGGAGCATGAAGTGGGGCATGTGCTCAAAGCAGTAAAGCTAGTCTCCTGCCATCTTTTGACCCTCATCAGATTTATTTTATTATTTATTTGTTTATTTATTTTTAACCACAATCTGTATAAAAACTGTGTAATACCTTCAAATTTAAATGTGCAATACCTTCATATTTAATTGGATGACTAATGTTAAATTCTTTTATAAGTTATTATTTGTAATTTATTTTTTGTTTTTTATTTCACTGTACCCTGTACCCTGTGACGATAAAGTATTCTATTCTATTCTATTCTATTCTATTCTATTCTATTCTATTCTATTCTATTAAACTGATCGTTTCCTTATGTTCTGGTGGTAGTGACACAGGAACAGCTTCTGGACATTTATTGTGAATCTTTCTTTAAAAAAAAAAAAGTGCATGTGGTTTTCACAAAATGTGGTGGAAACAGATGCAAATATACAGTAAATGCAATTAATTTCCCTTATTTGAACAAGAGGCAGAAAAAGCCAAAAATAGTCCAGCAGGATCAAGGAAGAAAAAGAACTAACAAGGGTGAGGCAATAATCAACAAACAAGACAGTGTAGCAATATCAGATTTTGAACAGGCAGTGCTGGGTTCAATATATACATAACGCCATTTTTGTTTAAGATTGTTCAAAGACTGGGGCTTAGGTTCTTAAAGGCTTGGGGATAACACAAAATCTCTGGTTGTCAACCAGACTCTGCCCCTGTGTTGGCAGTAAGGGTTTCCTTCTTGTTGTTAGTTTTAATCAGTTTGCCACACATGTTATAGGTGCTGATGGGTACATTTCAACACCTATTTACTTATTTGAAACAGATGTTCACCAACAGGGAAACGTCCAGGTAAATCTTTCAGGGAAGTGGTGCGGCGTACACACTGGAAGCAACTGAGTTGAGTGCTTGGGTATACTAGACAATGTCAAGTGTGCCCAATCCTCCTGGCACAGAAAGTTTGTTAACAGCGGCCAAACTTCTGGTAGGCCACTGGTTTTAGACTTTGTCTGTTTGTCTAAAGGTGCTATTCAAAGTCACTCCCAGTCATTCCCAACTTGTTCAGAAAACTAGTCCAAACTCAAGAGGTGAATTGAAAGCCTCTGTCACTGTATTCCAAAATACCTGAGCATACCACTGTGGTTTCAATATCACCATTATTTAACGAGTTTACGCAGGTAAAATTGATCCTGAATGCCATCACAGGCCAGTGTAGTTCATTGCAGAAAAGGTCAGTAATTGGTTTCTGTATTTAATCAGCCAACATGCTCAGTAAATCACTCTTTTCCTGAATTTATTTTTTTTTACACCAAATTGATTTAATTTTGTAACTGTTATCCTGCTTTTGCTTATACCTGTAAATGTGAAACTGGTCCATTGGCTGAAAGCCAGTACTGTTGGTTAAATTCAGCACAAATAGATTAATACTAGTATACTGTCATTCATATTTTAAACATTGGAAGATTTGTATAGCCAGCATCATCATACTCATGTCAAGTCAAGTCAAGTCAAGTTTATTTGTATAGCGCTTTTCACAACAGACATTGTCTCAAAGCAGCTTTACAGAAAACAACAGTGAAGGTGAATGGTGTGCGTTTGTCCCTGATGAGCAGCCGTGGCGACAGTGGCAAGGAAAAACTCCCTTAGATGATATGAGGAAGAAACCTTGAGAGGAACCAGACTCAAAGGGGAACCCATCCTCATATGGGTGACATCAAAAGTTTGGTCATAAATCTTTCAACAATACAGAACAATTTGTGATCATCATAGATCCAGCATCAGCTTCTCCATGCCAGGGCCTTTAAACACTCGGCATCTACTTCTCCATGATCATCCATAGGTCCATAATCTTCACGAGGTGGGACGTGACTGGAGCTGGCCAAACCTCAGGAAGCCTCGGGATGGGGAGAGAAAGAGAAGCAGTGGAGAGGAATTAGCGTAGCTGCTGTTCATGATATTAACAGCACAAGTTGATAATGTGCATGTGATCAGATGTTCTGGAGCACAAGGTTGTGATGTGATGTGCGTGATGTGTGTTATGTGTAGGCTTTGCTAAAAAGATATGTTTTTAATCTACACTTAAACTGGGAGAGTGTATCTGAACCCCGAACACTGTCAGGAAGACTATTCCAGAGTTTAGGAGCTAAATGTGAAAATGCTCTACCGCCTTTAGTGGACTTTGCTATTCTAGGAACTACTAGAAGCCCAGAGTTTTGAGATCTCAGGGAGCGTGACGGATTGTAGCGTGTTAAGAGACTGGATAGATACATGGGAGCCAAACCATTTAGTGCTTTATAAGTGAGTAGCAGTAGTTTGTAGTCTATTCGAAACTTAATAGGAAGCCAATGTAGGGACGATAAGATTGGGGTTATATGATCGTATTTTCTTGACCTAGTAAGAACTCTTGCTGCGGCATTCTGAACTAACTGAAGCTTGTTTATTAATGATGCAGGACATCCACCTAGTAATGCATTACAGTAGTCTATTCTAGAGGTCATAAACGCATGGACGAGCTTCTCTGCATCAGATATAGATAACATATTTCTTAGCTTAGAAATATTTCTAAGGTGAAAGAAGGCTGTTTTTGTAACTTGATTGATGTGATTTTTAAAAGATAAGTTGCTGTCTAAAATAACTCCCAGGTCTTTTACCGTTGAACTAGTAGTTACAGAACAACCGTCTAAATGCAGGCTGAGATGCTGGAGCTTCTGTGTACTATTTTTTGGGCCGATGAGCAAAATCTCCGTTTTATCAGGATTTAATAGCAGAAAGTTTGTTAACAGCGGCCAAATACTCATCATAAACTTCATAATTATGGTCAAAAAATTAATTACATTTATATTGTAATGTCATCAGATTCTATGTAACTCTCTATTTGCATGTACTGTAAGTATCATTATTTATTTAAATATTTATTGCATCAAACATTTTAATTTATGAGAGTTTATTTACCGAATGCATTCAATAAACAGTTTCATTCACTTAGTATGAAATGTAAGTAGCTTGCATATAGACCTTTTGCAAACAGTTTTGCAAAACCTTTTATCTGTCTATTACAAACTAACAAACAAACAAACACATAAACCATTAATGAAAATTGATGCTTGTTTACATCTTTTTATATTTTATTTTTAATCTCGGCTGTCTTTAGATATAAAAAATGCAGCTAACGCTTCATTAGCTGTTTAAACAACACCAACAATGAAAGGAACAGAGGATGGATTAAACTAAAACAACTGTACGGTAACACATCCAAAATCTTAAATTATGAAACTTTGGTCCTGTCATCAGGTTACACAGTTTATTAATTCAGTTAATTTTCCAGTACCTGGACCTTTATTTTAGAGCTTGTTTGCATCTAGGAAAAAAACTGATGAAAGTATCTCATCGTATGCCTAAGCCAACATTATTGAGTTTATAAGATTATAGCACATGCACATTGTTTAGGTTTTAAGCATTTGAATGCCACCAACATCTTTATAAGGGCCTGCGACTGTAACCATATTTTCTTTAATCATACACTCCACTGTTTGAAAGAAGTGGTGCCATGTTAGTGAACAAATTGTAGCAGTTTAACAGTGCATTTGGAACAGTTTACACTCAGTTCACTCACAACACTCAACCCACACCGTAAAGTAATAGTGGATATTGTAATTTACAAAAATATATATGTATTACACTTCTGGTTGTTTCTCACCAAACATATTTGTATGCCTTCAGAATTGTACATCTGGAGACAAATGGAATTGCTTAATAAATGCTTTATTATTCTTTTGAAGCTTCAGAAGAGTAACTCACAATAGAGTTCACCAGGGCGATCACAATTCGCTTGTTTAAGATCAGAAATAAATGTAAGATTCATTCAAGACTCAAGAGTTTATTGTCATATGTACAGGATACAGTCTGTTATATCATGCAATGACACTTTCTCTGTGAATCCTCCAAGCAGCCTTTGACAGAAGGACAGAAGGAAAACAGACCAAGATACAAAACATAAACTACAAATGTACTTGCAATACAAATGAAAGACTTAAGAAGTCTGATCAAGAGGTTGGGTAAAAATTAATGAAATATTAAAATATTGATATAACAATTCACCGAAAAATACAGTAGATTGCATATAACATATAACATGCACATACCTTTTTTTTTTTTGTCATTAACTTAAAAGCCCCCAGATATTTTCAGCTCCTCTGAGAAGAATTCATTTGCTTTAAAATATCGACCTGTACTGATGGCCATTTTTGCCCATTTTGTCCAGCAGGTCATCTTGACAAAATAGATTTTTATCAAAACTCAAGTATTGGATTGTATTGAATAGTTCTGAATCCTTGAACTGAAGAACATAGTCTACAGGGTTTACAACTGTAGAAATCTTTCCCCTAATATTATTTATGTTTAAATGCAGAACAGCGAACCCATTTATAAGTAAATGGAGAACCACTTCCTAACTAGAAATCTTACTAAACTAATGTGATTTGACATTTTTATAGGGGCATATTTAATCATTTTTTAAGTTTTAAGTATAACATTATAAAGAGTGGAATAAACAATGTAAAAACCACAATGTGTGCAACATTAATAAAATTCCATTGATAAACAATTCCAATCAATTCCAAAACAATTCCAATCAACAGCCAGAATGTGCATAAGAAAGAAATTATGTTACCAGTGTGTCCAAATAATGGTAAAACTTTATGTATGTACCCATTGTGGCTGTTGTGAGATTTGATTCACAAAAAAAGACATTGTCTAAAGAGAGATAAAACCTGTACTTTTGACATGTGTAAATGTGTAACGTGCAATATCTGACGCAACATAACTGTATTTTATTCATTTACCTAAATTGAGCTCTGCAAACATCTTGTCTTCTTCTAATCAGAATAATTTTCCTCTCATTCTAGCTCACAAAATGGGCCATTATCCTAAATTTAGTAAAAGCTAGCAAATAAAATTTTTTAATTCTTTTATTTGCTAATTTTATAAATACATTATTTTGAAAAAATTTTAAACTATACTTTCTAAATAAAAAAATAAAAATGTCAAATAAAATAAAAATTTTACTGATCAAAAGCATAAATATGCTGCTTAATGTATGTTTTTTGACTTATTACTCTGCCTGCTAGACTTGTTAGACACTGTAAGACTCCTCATGTCTCGCACTGTCTACACTGCGCCTACACTGCGCCTACACTGCGCCTACACTGTCAGGGAAGACTTCTCAGCATCCAGCTGTGCAAATGTCTTCACAGCCTTCTGGTGTTTCTCCTAATGTGAAAGTGCAACAATTAAACCAGATTTGCTTTACTTACCTTTACATGCAGTGGCTGTTCTGAATTGTGATATGTTCAATACCAGACAAGGTTTTGCTAAGGGCCAATTTTTCTAAATGCTAGTGTAGCAAAAACACAAACAGACGATCATTAACATCATTGGTGCTCTGCCTGCCTTGCCTTTCCTTTCCTCTCTGATGGCATTGATCGAGTAGGCTAAATACAGATCCTGCTCCATCGCACACATGATGTCTGTGACCACTGCTGCCAATAATACATAAACGCTATTCAAAATAAAATCCCACCTCAGCAAATCACTAAACCATCTCTATCATGACTCTCTCACCTTGTCTCCAAAATGTTGCCCCTGTGTTGTCCCTCTAATAAATTTAGATTAAAATATAATTTCTAAACTTGTCCATCACATACAGGCCTAAAACATCCATGGGGCAAAATAGGGTCTAAATTATCTAGCTTATTGATCATCTCCATTTGTCTTTTGTGCAAATCTGTATTGCAAACAGATCCTAATTACCACACTGTCCACATCACACTCTTTCAGATTGAAGAATGACCCAGAAGTGGATGGTCCCCTTGCTGTAGCTACTGTCAAGGTAAACCCAGCACCCAGTGGTTGCAGATCACAAAATATCTGAAGAACATAGAACTACATTGTGATATTTATGGTTCAGTCACACCCCTGAAAAGCACTATCAGTGCTTCGCCTTTTGCGTTTGCCCAACAGCTCTGAGATGCCTGCCAAAGGTGGCTGCTGGAAGTGTAGTGCCAAATATGTAGTAACCTTGTGCTGCTGGAGAAGTTCATTACCTACCATAGTTCAGTCAGCAAAGGAACACTTAGGTGTATCCAGGGGACAGATAAGCTCTCTATTCTTCCTCTCTTTCTCTTTCACGCTCTTGTTCTCAGTCTATTTTTTTTCTTAATCCTTTCACTGTTCCTGAATTAAATGCCTGGTCTGTTGACTCAGTTCTGGGTAAGGAATAAACAGATGGTGGGAAGGGCTCCTTCAGGGAACTCCCCATTGAAATTTCTCTTTGTGATAGACATATTATAAGAGAAAATGTAAATGTAACCAACACCCCAATCTTCTTCCTAGGATACAGGGTATGAGGTAAACTACCAGCTCAAGCTCAAGTTAAATTGCTTTGTCATTGCCAGTACCACTGATACACTCAATAACTTGACAATTGACGGATGGAGAGCATATTAAGGTCCAGGCACAGGAGGGGATCCTAGAGTACTTGGTAAAGTTGGAAAGCTTGGCTGCCTTGGGATCCTTGATTCCAACTTTGCACTTTGTTTCACAGAGCACAACATTAGTACTCAGGTGCATGTCCCCAAGGGAACCACTGAAGAAGTGTTTCTGGAGTGATTGGAGTGTATGATCTGGAGCCATTTGGGGTAAAGGAGGCTCTTACAGATCCTCTGTTGGAGACTCCAGACTCTCACAATTATACTCACAAAACACTATTTCTGCTGCCAATTTATACTTTGTTGCTGATTGTTTTGTTCAAATTCTTTTATATATGTCTGCCCTTCTTGTTTGTACATTGCCTGAAATTACTTGTCTAATTACTGATTAAATACCATTCTGTCTTACATGTTATATATCTTTGTTTTGGCTCATCAATGCACTTGCATTTGCCTGTCAATGTGTTACCTGGCAATTTGCAATAAATTCATTTAGTTTGCAACTAATTAACATTTAGACAATTTCTTGGTATCTTATTTTGTGTTGATTTTCATAATTTAATTCCAACCACTTTTGTTTATTTTTAGCCTTTAGTATCCTCTACAAGAGCTGAACTTCTGTGTCTCATCTCTATACTTCCTATCAAATTTCAAACTAGTTTTCAGATTCATATCTCTAGATTTATTCTTCAATGCTTTTTATTTGAATCTTTATTCTGGTGTGAAAGACAGCATTTACTGAATGAAGCTGTTCATCTTAATTCGAGAAAGAAGCACACTAGCATGTGAGGATGAAGGCATTTTTTCTCCAGCTCCCTGGTTTTTTTTGCGGCTGCCAAGATGGAGCCTTTACCCTCTTTGTAAATCCACCACACCACTACAGAGATGTGTTAATAGTAGCAAACTCTCATTTATCTCCCTTATTTTGGTGCATGGTAAATGGCAACAAATGTAAAAAGAATAAAAAAAATAATACCCCTAATATTTATCTTACTTTAAACAAAATTACTCAACAAACAAGGAAATAATGTATTGTGCTCAGAATGTTATAGTGAGGCTTTGTCTGTAAACTGTTAAGCAATAATTCCCACTATGAGACTGCTGAGTACAGTGTAGATCCCAGGTGTAGAAGACCAGGGAGCTGGCATTTTAACTGAGGTCTGGGCTTGTGTTAAATTCAGTTTACACTATTCAGTGCACTTTCAATACTCAATAAATCATTACACTAAACATAAACAGGTTTGTCCCAAACTCTCAGCTATTGCTCAGTCATGTTCAACTTCATGCTGTGTGTGTGCATGATCTGCCAGCTCAGCCAGTTTCTTTTTGACTATGACAGTGGCTGAAAGCAAAAGAGAAAGACAGGCAATATTATATGGCAATGATAAGACATAAAAAACATCATGCGTTACCTGCTGGTTCATCCTCTACAGCTGATGCGCCACCATGCCACAGACAGCTTCCAAAATCTTCCACGGGGAAGAGAGCTAGAATGAAAACAGGCAGCTGCAGTTTATATACAAGCAGGCAGGACTCCATGATGTCTGCAGAGATTGGTCTGCCATGTCGACAATATTGATCACTTTATCTTACCTGTTAGAAGGTAATGTTGCATACGATTGTCTTCTTAGAATTAAACTTGTTATAAACTTATAAAGTGTGTAAGGTCATGTGGTTCTTCAATACTAGTAAGATTCCAAAGGTTAGCAAGATGCATGCTGACACATTTTAACATGACCTTTTGCACAAAAACAATGACCTAGGAAATCCACGTTTAATGATTCCTGGTTACACATATTTGCACATCTGTTTAACATACCTAAACTGCAAAATTCTTAATTCTTAGAACTCATAATACCATTGCACTCAGTGTTATTGCACCTTACCTGCACACTATGTATCTTTGTGTATTTTTGCACACCTAATATATACATTCTACTTATCTTTCGTGTATCATATTTTTTTTTATAAAAGTACCTCATACTACTGTCATATATATATATATATATATATATATATATATATATATATATATATATATATATATATAAATATTCATATAATTAATTAAATGTACTGTTTATACAGACTCTTCTGCACCCACTTTATTTTACATTTCTATTTACTTTAAATTATAAATTTGATATGCCTCGATATTACTTTTCTCTCCTTTTTTCTTATTTCAGTTTTTAGGTTTTAATATTAATTATTGCTGTAGTTTGCCTGTAGCCTCACTTAAGAATGTCATCGAACACACTGTCACATCTGTACATATGACAAATAAAACTTGAAACTTGATTGTTAGGTACTATTCAAACTCAGTTGTTCAGTTATTCTACTAGGACCAGCTCACCTAACTAGTTTGTGTGGCTTCTTTGAATTAACTTTCCTTGCATGTTGCAACTGTCATATCTTTATATGATATGATATGCCTCTCTTTGGATCTGCCCGCTTTGTCCCGCCTGCCTCTGAACGAGGTTCTTTTCAATTGGAGGCATCTCTATGCAACTGGGAATGGTCACCCATCAATGGCCTGGGGATTCATGAAATTGCGGAGCAACATAGAAGCTTTGAGAATGGATTTACTACCGATGAACTTAATGTAAACAGTCTGCTACAATGGTTTAGGACTACAGGTCTGCATTTGATCTCTATCACTGCACACCTCAACAACGTTTAACTATAATAAATTAACATTCTGTGCCATCTCAGGGAGTTTTTCCTTTCCACAGTCACCACCGGTTTGCTCATTAGGGTCAAACGTACAATTATAAAGAACAATCTTATTTATTATTTGTTATCGCCTTATCTGTGTAAAGCTGAAAATTAATTACATTTAATTTATGATGAATACTTACATATTTACCAAAAAAAGTTTTTGTGCATCACATTTTGACGTGTAAATCCATGGTCTCATAGTTGTCATGGAGGTCTATATGCACACTCTCTGTGAATAAACTTTGGATATCTTTAATGCACATCTTGGTGTCTGGTAGTGATTTATGCTGTTGGTGTGTGTGTGTGTTGTCAATTGACTGCTGTTTTCTACATTATCAGTTGTTTATGAAATGTTGATCAAAATATATTATACTGGTTTCACCTGAATAGTCTTAATCTACAAAACATCTCGCCATCAATTCATTGCATTGATCAGTGAATTGGAAATGTGACTTGAATTGATGAATAGTGCAGATAAATCTTGAATGTCACTAATGAAGGAGAGTGTATGGCATCAGATCAACCAATATTCAACTAGTTCTTTAAAATAGTTCATAGGTGAATCTTGTGAACTTTCATTTTGCAACAGAGCAAAGCACAGAATTTCTGAAAATAGATGAACAACCAAGAAACGAACGAACATTATTACAGTAAAAATGTGAATCCTGTCTGATCTCTTGCAATCAATAAAAAATTAAATATTCAATCAAATAAATACATTTGTGAAGTCGAAATCCATAGATGCCATTCAAAAGATATTCAAGTTTGTGCATTTTCAATCGCTGTAATCCAAACCATAGTTTATATCAAGCAATACTGAAACTGTACACTATCATACTGACAACATGACTAAACATCTTGACAATATTGTTTGTGAACAATGACAAAAGGACTTGTCATTCTGGTGGCAATGAGATGTTCATTGACACAAATACTTACTTTTGAGAAATGAAGTACGGATTTTGAGAAAAGTACAGGCTTTTGCAAGAAATCCAAGATGTTGTGCTGTTTGTACACATTGTTTTGAGGATGCACTTACCGGTTTGTTAATTGGGTGGCTTGCTTTAGCAATGACTTTCATTCTCACCACATGAGATACCTGTCTGTGATGCAGTGCTCTGTTGTACTGCGTTACTTTATAATATTGATAGTTTTTATAGTCGTGGCATCATAATGATTTTGAAAAGTGGATTGATTCTGGTAGGACAACCCTAAATGCCTAGGTGTGAAATATACAGCCCGCCACTGGTTATTGGTACTATATGAATAATTTTCTCAACAGTTTTGTTAAATGTTAGGAAATAAATGATATGTGCATTTTGTAGTTTGGTTTGTCCCCTAAAGGCTTTTTGTATAATGTTATTAAAAAATTTGGGCACATTAATAATGCGAGAGGGAAAAAAAAAAAACTCCCAGACACTGACGTAAAGTGATAGTCAACTAGCATACGGAGTGCTCGGGATAACGTTACTAAGGATTGGCTGGTTTGTGATGATGGATTTTCACCCAGGGGAGCAGGGGAGGCTAGGAAACTGCTGCGCGTTCAGCGAAAAGGCGCGCCCATCTCCGGACATTTTGGCTCAAGCGTTGTACGTAGCGACTTGGATTCATCCGGGTATTCGAATGCGTAAATGCAGCCATGTTGGCTCTTCGTTTTCTGGTTTCGTACCGTTCAGAGGGAGGAGCCTTTGGATTTTTGGACAGGAGAAGCAGCAGCAGCAGCATCGGAGGAGCGAAGTGGCACTCAGGGAACGAAGGCCGGTGGAAAAACCGTAGATTTGGGGAGTTTTTCTTTTCTTTAGTGGAATACGCATATGCATCCATTGGAGCCAGGGCGTGTAGTGCAAATTCAGAGAGCAACCATGGGGGTCTTGGAGGGGTAAATGTAAGCGACCGTGATTCGTGCAGCTAACGGTGTATATCCAGAAACGTTTATACGTAAGGCTCTACCCTGTGCAGTCTAATTTACCCGGCTAGCTAGCTCCAGATTGTCGACCATCTTCAGTATACCGGGGAACCTCAGCTAGCTTGCCTGGGTGCTGTACGGATGTTGCTGCCAAATCGACGGAACGCTGGTTCTTTTCTCGACATCGTCCTCGGATCAGCGTTTTGATCGACATTTTCCCGGCGCAGTGATCATCGCGGATCAGCGGATTACAGAGCCGGGCTGCTAGACGAAGGAGAAGGTGGGGCGGAGGAGTGTCAAGCCCCATAACGTCTATCGCAAAGCAACCGAGCTGGCTAGCTAGTTAGCCGGTTCTGTCATTGGCATTTTTTGGGGGGGGATAATCATTTTTACGGGAAATATCTGCTTTTAAATCTTGAACATCATTTTTTGCGATTTCGAGTTTGCACCTGGACGCAGAACGAAACAAAGCTGCAGCCGTCCATTTTATCCACAAATACATCTCCACCAACACCACGTTTTATCCACCTCTTTCCCCGGAGATAACGCTAGCAAGCTAGAACCCCCGGTTCCTGTTGGACCATGGCTGACGACGACGTGCTGTTTGAAGATGTGTACGAGCTGTGTGAGGTGATCGGGAAGTAAGTATCTCAGTACAATGACCAACTGTTCGCATTGTGTCTTTTCTCGGGTGTCAGTGGGCGATAACTTGGACATGGATGGTGGAGAAGATCCCAGTGTGCAACGCCTTGTCTGAAGTCAAATTAGCTTGAGATACACACGATTCACTTGAATAACTGTGTGTGAGGATTCATTTTTCCCCTCCCAGCATCACTCCATCTTTCAGCACTGGTACTGACTTTTTTATTCGGATTCAATTCAGTTTTATTTGCATAGTACGTTTTTAACAATGTCCCAAAGCAGCTTTAGGTTATCCCTAATGAGTGGTGACAGTGGCAAAGGACATGGAATGAGAGAGAAACCTGGAGAGGAACCAGACTCAGAAGGGAACCCATCCTCGTCTAGGTTGCACTAAATGTCCATTCATTATAGTGTCATCATTGGTGAGGTTTCTGTTCATGCAGACTACAGTCCTAGGACATTATAGCAGACTGTTGATATTATTTATCCAAATCCTTCCTCATAGTTCTTAAGTTTCTCATTGACATCATGAATCTTTAGGCTGTTGAAACCAGCTTCAGGTGAACAGAGTGGTCTCCAATCGAATCCAGAGGTAGAGCGTCTGGTTGAATCGGGCAAATCCGAAAAGAAGGAAGGGACACTGATTCCTCAGGAGCATGTTTAACACGACTGAGAGAGTGAGAGATGGAGAGTAGAGAATATTAAATATTTACACCATGAAGCAGATGAATTGATGGGTTGTACAGCTGGGTGAGGAGAGACTAAATTCAGCCCCATTCGAGCAAAGGAATAATTAATTAATATCAGTTCATGGTATTCTGTAATTGCAGACTTGTAGGTCACTAAATTGTTTCCTTGGATAGATTTATTAAGAAGATAAATGTGAATTGTTTTAAAGCAGAATTTGAGATTACACATTGTGGTGATCAAAAGGCCCTTGAGATCATCCTCAGTATTACTGATATACATACCTACAGGCCAGTTCACTTAGACTAATATTACAATCTGTAGAACTCAATTCACAGCAGTTATAACCTGCATCCAGAACCTATTACTGATTTATGTAGCTACATAACAGTCTTCCTCCAGGTGAACTATTAATGCTCCAAAATGATTTACAACGTTGCAAAAGTGAATCTGTTTTATCACGCAGACTTTTTTGGATCTTGGTTAACATGACATTATGACATTTGTATCAAGATTTTTTGCGATAAGTGCATGCTGTGTGCTATTATTTTTAGCTAGAGCGGTTGAGCTCACTCTTTTTTTTTTTTTTTCTTTTTTTTTCTTTTTTTTCTAAACTAGAAATGAATGTTTTTGTTTTTTTTGGTATGTATTATTATTATTATTATTATTATTATTATTATTATTATATATAATATGGTATTCTCCTGCTTAATGAGCGTTTTAACAGAGTTACAGATCAGTTGCACACACCATTTTAGCGAAACTACAGTATCCAACATGCATTGTGCACATACAGACTGCATCTGTCAGTAATCCCTACTGTGATCAATAGGTAATCCCTACTGGGATCAATCTGCACATGTGGTTGCCAAAAGGGCCATTGTTGCTGCAAAAACAGGAAATGCAACAAACTGGCAAGCCAATCACAGCAGTTCAATAAAAACTGCAATATGTGGAACACGGTCACCAGTTTAAGAACACATAGGCTTGCATGTAAAAACAGTGCTAGAATTTGTGGGGAAAAAAATTCACCCAAAAGTAAAAATTAAACAAAGTTAAAAGTTAAACCCACACCAGAAAAGATTTACAACAAAATGGACTTGTTTCTGTGGGATATATGATGGAAACACCTCATACGCTCTCTAAAGGTATTATTGGAGTAAAACAACCACGCACCTGTGAAATTTGTAGATGTAAAAAGTAGATGTGAATCAAAAGTAGATGTGAAACCCACGTGAATCACTAAATATGAAACTGCAGCAAAAAAGCCTTAGGAGTCGCAGAAAATGGAAAACTATTTCTATTCTTACTCAAGAAAATAATCACACTTTTTCAATTTTCCGATGCATGTGCATCTACAAATCACAAATTAATTTAATATGCTCACATTTTTGCCATTGTTGCAGCAGTGAATTATTGGCATATTCAAATATATGCAAATCAGTATATTTATGCAATGAGAGTTGCACAATATTTTCTCATGTATTCATCTCTGGTCAATGTGAAGCAAAAGTAGTTTTGGGGTATGCACTGTTTGAACCTTTGGCCAACCATTGGTGCTCGTTTGGGCTTCTGTCCCTTCGGAGCTTGAACAAGGTAAAAAAAAAAAAAAAAAAAAACGTCAAGCAGCTGTTTCTTCTTAAACTGGCACCTGATAATGTACATAGGTTTTTTAATTTTAAATTTTTTTAATGTCATCCACCAGCTACTTCACAAACTGTAGTGCGAGGTGACAGTGTGACCATTGCTGTGTTGAGAAAGGAAAACAAACACACCAAAAAAAAAAAAAAACAGTTTTGAAACCTACAAATTTATTGAATGACATTTTCTGCTACAATTCCACTGTCACAAGTGCTTAATTGTTTTGCTCGAGTAATAACATTAGAGTTATTACATTACATAAATGAATCACCTGACCAGTGTGTCATTAGTAGCATTAGTAACATTAGTAGCTGTTAGTAGCATTATTTAATCATGTAATAAAAAACTTGCATGAAACATGAAGAAGCTCGTGATACTTGTTTCTAATAAGGTCAAAACTGTTAACTTGTTTTTCAAATTGTTCACCCATGCATTTCTATCACATGTAACTTAAAAACATTTTAAATACGTTGTAAACTATTTTAGCTTTTTTCTGTGTTTTTCGCTTGTCAGTTTGAAGCTGATTCTGAACACTATAAAACATTTTTTTGCATTTGGCCACATTGGTTTTGAACCAGGTTATGTCTGTCACAAGGTTGCCAGAATTTTCTAAAATGTCATTTTGTTCTGATAGGTTTCAGAATCAGAAACATTTTCACATATTATTTGTTCCCACGTATTATTGACAACAGTTGAAGGAAAGGTAACACTGTTAGTGTCAGGTTGCTAGGCAAAACAGGCCTTTTTGAAAACAAACACCAATGTTCTCTTTACACCAGCAAAGTGTGTAGCCAGCACATCAATCTGGAGGAAAATGAAAGACACCTGACTACTGAATTTCTTGAGAGTTTCTGTTTCTCCCACAGTGATGGACAGTAACGGAGTAAATGTAATTTGTTACTGTAATTAAGTAGCTTTTTCATGTATCTGTACTTTACTGAAGTATTTTCATTTAGGGAGTCTTTTACTTTAACTTCACTACATTTCAAAGTCAAATATCTTTTTATTCAACTACACTTTGTGAAATAAGTCGTTCCTTTTTTTGTAAGTGGACAGAAATGTAATTATTACTATTCATTTTTGGATTTTATTAATAGTGAGTGAAGTTTTAAGTCATCGAGGATGTACTGCAGCTTTAAATAAGAGTCAGGGGTGACAGGAGTGTGACAAGAAAGAGAGAATGAGAATGGTATAAAAGGACATTATAGCCATAATATATCATAGTACTTTGGATACGTGAATACATTTAAAGGCAAACACTTTTATACTTTTACTCAAGTGAAGGTTTAAAGGAAGCAATTTAATAGACTAATATTGTACCTAGTGGATCTCTACTTTAACTCGAGTACATGCTTTGTGTACTTTGTCCACCACTGGTTTCCCATCTGATTTTGTGAGACTGTGGAGGGTGAACCTCTAACTCTCTTGTGACATGACTCAAAATTAGAACATTTTGTACAATTTAAAGGTAAACATATCAATGTAGTGCAATTTAGGAGTAAAATTAAGAGGTAAGGTTTATAAGGAACTTAATCATAAATATATTGGTTATTTAGATATGAATGGTGAGGACACAACAGAAACGATTCCAAATTTCTTTTTGACTAATATATGTATGCATGTATGCTTTCTTTTTATTTTAGTATAAGTATATTTAGTATATTAGTATATTTAGTATAAGAACTTTGGTTGCCAATTCATGTGTGAAAATTGCTCCTCGTACTCCCTGACCCATGCTTTCAACAACTTAAACCTGATAAATCTTGGCATTATCATCCTGAAATATGCCTATGCCATCAGGCAAGGAAAAAAAAGTCCACTGTCAGCATGGTCATTCTATGCATTTAGGTACTCAGCTGAGATAATTTTATTGCCACATAATGTTGCTGAGTCGACAACTGATCAACTAAAGCAACACCAGATCATAAAACTGCCTCAAGAGGTTTGTACAGTAGGCAGTATTTATGAATGATTCGTCACTTCATGAACCTCTCTTACCCTAATGCACCTATCATTATGGAAATGGTTAAATCTGGACTCATTAGACCACATGACCTTTTTCATTGCTTCACAGACCAATTGTTTATGCTGTTTAGCAAATAAAAAATTTATTTTTTCCCCAATTAGCCTCAATAACATTTGGCTTTCTTGTGGCTACACAGCTTTTGGGATTTTTCTCAATCCTCTAAATTGCATTGTGCATAGGGCAGTCCTGTTACAGATGCCATTGCAACATGGTGGCAACGGGTAAAAACTAAATGTGATTAAGGTTAAATTTCTATTTTAAATATTGCATTAATTGTCATGATGCACAATATTTTGGACAACTTGACATTTTTATTAGACAACCAATGGGTTTGGAAAAGATTCGTAACACTTCACTTTATACATAATTTATTATGGTAAAAATGAAATCTAGAAAAATAAGGTAGAGTGCATCAGTGTCTTAAAATTATTTCAGACTTATTATAGGTCTTCCAATTTGGTATTGATACTCCACAAAATATATGGTAGTATTTGAGGTGCTATGTACGCTGCTTTTGTTTATTTTAATTACAAATTTTAGGTATTCAGCATAGCTGTGTTTTTAGAAAAGTTTCTTTACCATGATTGACTGATGAGCTTATATGTTTTGGATCATTAGCAGATTATGGCTGTCATGAACACTTGTATTTGGTATAATCAGGTACCCTATAATTAATAATCCTTGCTGAAAATATCACAAAATTACATATTCAGGAAATCTTAATCCACAAGGAGGTGATAATGCACAGCATAATTGACAAATGACAAATTGTAAGCAAGACTGATCGGTTTCATTGTGGAAATAAAATTGCAAGAGGCTGGATCGCAGCAAGAAGAGGTGCAGAAAATGACTTAAGAATATTATACTTTTCTCTGCACATATAATTCTTGTTTGCTGTATAAATACACCCACATGCAGGCATGCAGAGGATTAAAGATACTGAGGGTGAATAAAACATAGTGTCAGCATTGTTTTTGATTAAATGATAATTGAAATGCAATGTTTAATTTTCAATTTGTAATTATGTTCAGCCAGCCAGTATAAAGCTGCTTTTAAGTGGCTAAAGATCGAACGTGGCATCATGCTTTGTGAAAATGCTACAGTACAGTATTCATTATCTGAATATATGAGTCTTACACTAATTATTCACATACCTGTACCGAGTAACACCTAACACTTGAGAATCTAACCACCTCAGACAGCTAAAAAAAAGAATAATTATTGTTATGGAAAATAAAATTGTTTTTGTAGTAGCATCAATATATAACGGTGAAGGCTTGTTGAAGGATTTTAAGTTTAATTTAACTTGTACCTAAAACAAATTTGTGTAAATATCTAATAAAGGATTCGTATTTTAAACTGAGGTTAGAAATGTATATTATGCCATTATATATATATTTTTAAATGGAGTTCGTTTTGTCTATGCACTAAACTAGGTAAAAGGCAAAAACACACAAGGATTGAACAGTGAATGATTGGAAGGAGGTTCTGTGAACCGATGAGTCCAAAATTAAAATTTATGGTTTAACTAAGATGAAGAACAGAAAAGAATATGCTACTTTACATGCTGTTGATGGGAATGTGTGGCACAGCATTTTTGCCATGTTAAAGGAACAACTACAGCACTCTTTGATTTAATAGATGATTCTTTTTAAATTTCAAATTAAATTGCTTTAGGCGGACATGAAGATGAGGAGACTCTTTACTGTCTTTGGTGTTTTTAAATCAGTTGATTAAAAGACTAAAATGAAGCAACTTGTAAATTTCGAATAACATTTTACAGCTGATGGTTATTTATCAAGTGCTTCATGATGGTTACATAGAAGGGGCTGTAAATCTCAATGTGGAGCCTAATGGATTTTTTTTTCTGTTTTTATGTCTGCAACACATCTGCAATTTGGAGGATGGAATTTATGTTCATTGACAGCAGGCCAATGACATGATTGGTTATTAAAAAAGAGTATTTTAGAGTGGCAGGGTCTCTCCGAGGTAAAGATGGGCAGAGGTTCACCAATCTATGAAAAACTGTCTACTGTGTGTCTGGACCAAAGCTCATTTAAAATTGTCTGTGGAAAAGTGGAGAACTCCGTTATTACCATTGTTTGAGTTCCTTATGTAGAAGCCTGTGAATTATGCATTGTAGTGCACTGACAACATTCTATCTATGCTTGCATTATAGTAGCTCTTCATTGGGTTCAGACCAGATGAGCTAGCATATATTTCACTGTGCATCAGTAAGCTTTGGGCACACATGATCCTGCTCATTGATTACTGGTTGTCCTTTGTTGGACCACTTTTGACATGGACTCATTAGACCTGTAGTTTTGGAGATGTTTTGACTAGTAGTCTAGCCATCACATTTATATTTGCCAGACCTTCTTATTGGGAGTTAATTTCAAATGTGCTTTGAAGTCTCAATCAATAAATCCATTCTATTGCGGGTTCATTAGGAAATTTTTGGAGATACTTTTGGAAAAATAGGTTAAATAAAAGCTTTTAATTTAAGAACTGCTGGAAAAGGTAGATTTTTAGACGTTGTGTGAAGCCAGCTAGAGACTCAGTTGAACATCAACTAGCAGTTTGCTTTAATACGTAGGTTTAAAAAAGGTCTTGCAGCATGTCTTCCGTGTATTCTGAGAGATGGTGGGACCAGTCGAACAGTGGTTAGAATCTGGGGAAGCATAATGCTTTGAGGGTGAGACAAGTGCTCTGATGTTGAGAGGTGTCTGGTATGTTTTTGGCTTTGCTGGTGAGCATCTCATGAGGCTACCTACAGGAAGCCAGTAGAGGGAAGGGAGAAAACCTAGAAACTGCCAGCATTGAGTTGCAGTAGCTCAGTCTTAAGATGACAAGAGATTGAGTATAATTGTAGAACAGGAGAGGACTGAGCTTGAAACCATTGCAAAGCTGGACCATAAATTCTAAAATTCTTAATGATGGATAAGAGTTTTGTGGTTGACCGTGTTGAATGCTGTGGAAAGGTCAAGAAAGACGGATATCTGTTTTTTGTCAAAGTTGCTCAGACCCTTATGCTTTTAATTATTCATATTTTAACATGTACAGTGGGGGAAATAATTATTTGATCCTCTGGTGATTTTGTAAATTTACCAATTACAATGAAATTTCTAGAATTGTTATGGTCGGTTTATTTTAACAGAAAGAGAAAGAATATTAAAATAAAAATCCAGAGAAAATAAATTATTATATATAAACTATTTTGTATCTGATCAAGTGAAATAAGTATTTGATCCTATACCAACCAGCAAGAATTTGACTTCCACACACCCAAAGTCCTGTACCTTTAAGAAAGAACTACCAATACCAACTCGTTTAAATAAAGACACCAGTCACAGAATCAACCTTTTCCATTCAAACCTCTCCACCACCATGGAAAGGACCATTTTAGGGACAAGATTGTAGACTTGCACAAGGCTGGAATGGGCTACAAGACCAACAGCAAGAAGCTTGGTAAGCAATAATTTGAGAAAGGAAATAAAGGATGATCCCATCGGCTTCGCTCTGGCGCTCCATGCGAAATCTCATCTCATGGGGTAAGGAAGATTCTGAGAAAGGTGAGGGATCAACCCAGAATTAGACTTGAGGAGCTTGTTCATGATCTCAAGTGAGCTGGGACAACAGTCACCAAGAAATCCATTGGTAACACACCAAGGATGATTCAGAGAAGAATGTAATGTGGTCAGATAAAACCAAAATTAAGCTCTTTGGCATCAATTTGGCTTGTGTTTGGAGGCAGAGAAATGCAGAATATGACCCCAAGAACACCATCCCCACTGTCAAACATGGAGGAGAAAACATTTTGCTTTAGGGCTGTTTCTCTGCTAAGGGTATAGAAAGACTTCACCACATGAACGGGGCCATGCACTGTAGAATCTTGGATAAAAACCTTCAGGCCTCAGCTAGAACACTGAAGTGTCGTGGACGGGTCTTCCAGCATGACAATGACCAAAAACATACAGCCAGGGCGACAATCTGATGGTCTTATAGCCCATTCCAGCCTTGTGCAGGTCTACAATCTTGTCCCTGATGTCATTTGACAGCTCTTTTGTCTTTTCCATGGTGGTGGAGAGGTTTGAATGGAAGAGGTTGATTCTGTGACTGGTGTCTTTTATTCACATAACGAGTTATTAGGAGTACTTTCCTAAAGGGACAGGGCTAATTTGGGTCTGTGGGAGTCAGAATTCTTGCTAATTTGGTACAGCATCAATACTTATTTCACTCGATCAGATACTATTAATTTATATTATATATATAATATATAGAAATATAACATTTTTAAATTATATATATTTTTATGGGGTTTTTTATATTCTATCTCTCTGTTTAAATAAACATTCCTTTTAGATACCAGACTGTTCTTTATAAGTGGGTAAACTCACAAAATCAGCAGGGGATCAAATAATTATTTCCCCCACTGTACACTGTCTCCTCACTTGTTGCCTGATATGTCCCACACATGTCAATGTAAACACTGTTATTCACTTAATCTGTAAGAGGTGTTAGTTGTGATTGATCTGTGTATATAAAAATAAGTGTAAGTGTGGTAGTACAGTGGGATGTGAATGTTGCTGATAGAAGTAGCAGAGTGGTACTCCAGTGCTTCACAGCAGGTACTCAAATATGAAGGTTCCCAGCTGCAAAAACGAAGGTCTGTCTGACAGGGATCCAGAAGCTCTTAGATGTGGATCCCACTTGTCCTCCTTCTTTTAGAAGGAAGGTTTAAGAGGAATATGAGTAATTTTATATGCTCTTGAGAAATTGAGAATCCCAGTGATTCTCGGTTTGCTGGTGGTGTAATCCAGATGGGCCTTTTGCAAAAGGCGTACATTATGACTGTATCATCCACGTCTACCTGTGGCTTGTAGGCAAACCGCCAGGTTTCCAGAAAAGTGCTCACTTGTGATCCGATATAGAACATCCTTAATGTCTGCAGGATCTTCCTGCAATGGAATGTGAGGGCTAATGTTTTATAACAGTGCACAATGTTTCCAGCTCTGCTCTTTTCCTGTGGAAGGGTCAGGTAGATATGGTGCTGAAGGATCTAAAACAGCTTTACCAAGTTTTAGTATCTTAAACTGTCTCCTCACCTAAGTGGTAGTGAAAGATAGGCTGGGTTGTGAGTCTTCTAAAGAAGGCTTGGTATAAGGTAGTGGATGAATGCATGATGAGCCGGGGAGAATTGGTGTTAACAACAGGGTGGGAGAAGATATTTAATTTTGAAGGGAGTGGAAGAGATAGTGGTGAGGGTGTGGAGGAGATTGGGGGGTGGTGGGCTGTGCTGAACTCAACGAAGGACAAATTCAGCTTGTTTGTTCCCTCGAGAATGACCTCCCTGTAGAGACACAGACAAATTTTGCTTTGATGCAAATCTACCATCATCTACTTCATGCCAGCCCACCCCTCATTTGTGTTGTTTTGCTGATGCCTGCTCTCAAGCTTCATTCTGTAGGTTTCTTTTTTCAGTCTCACCTTTAACTCTTTCTGCATCCTTCTCATCTGTTGTGCCTGATTGCCTGCTTCTTTTTATTCTGCAGTCCCTTCAAGTCCTTGGTGATCTAGGGTTTATTATCCAAACAATGCACCCTTCTGACTGGAATTATAGTGTTCATGCAGAAAATGATGTAGTGCATTCTGTAGTCTGCCATGTTGGTAATGTCTTCCCCTGATGCTCCACATTACACTTCTCAGTTGGTGGCCTTTAAGCAAATCAGCAGAGCTTCCTTGGCTTCTTGTGACCATCGTCTTATGGTCTTCAGTGTCACAGACTCTGTATGTAGTTGAAAATAGACCCAAGCTGTGGTCAAATCTTCGAAGTGGAGGCAAAGCAGATTGTTTATGGTACCTTTGAGTCCCTTTGGAATATTCCTGTGCTGCCATGTCTGAGTAACAAATTACATTGCACTCCTGATACTCTTTTTAGGTCCTGATCAGATGAGTTTACAGTGTCTCCTCTTTACCTTTGTCTTAACCTTTGTTTTTGGATCCACCTCCCTTTAGATTCTCCCTATGCTAGGCTTGTCAGACCATGTCTATCATCCTATCACCAATTTGCAATAGCTTCACTGGTGGCATTGGTGGTGTGAAACCAATGTGTGTGGGCACAGGGTATTGCTGCAGCAATGCAAGGGGGGTAATTTTATTAATTACTTAATAACAAGGCCAGAAATGCTTGCTAATCTAAAGGTGAAACCATAAGTAAACCAAAAAAGTTTATGATAAAACAGCAGTAATGATATTGAATTCTTTGAATGTGAAGTATACCGGATCAAATTCCCTTCATTTAAATGTTCTTTCATGTTTTGCAAGCAAAGTCTTTGATGGTTTCATCTATTCAGCATGGAAGTAAAAGAAAGCTGAATTGCACCAGAAAAAACTGCCCTCTGATCTCCCTAAGTTATTCTGTGCCTAAGGTTCCCAAAACCTGTAACCCAATCAATTTTGACAGGTTCACTAATACCTGCTGTTTTGAAGACATCTGTTAATTGAATCGGGGGTCGGGTTCGATTCCTGTCATTCAGATGCCGCCTTATTCCAATTTTACACTTCAATTGTCAGAACCCATGCTTGTTCAGTGAGTCCTGGGTTCCTTCTGGTGCATGACATTGCCCAACCTCATGGCCAGTCTATGTAGGCAGTTACTGTTGAAGGCATTAATTTTGTTGACTTGCCCTTGCATCCCCAGGCCTGAATCTAATTGTGAAACTCTGGGAAGTTATGTATAGGAGCATCTGAAGTTGTCTAATAGCACCACAAACTGTCCAAGAACTTAATAACACCCTGATAAAAGTCTGAGAGTTGACCCCACGCACCAACTAGAATTTGGACCAACCTGTAATAATAAAAAAAATATTTGTTTTGATTTTCAATGTGAATTTTAATAAAGGTATTTGAGGGTGTTATTTTTTTATGATATGCATGTTTTGAACTGGTGGAATTCTCTGTAGGATACAAGATAAAACAAGGTGGAAATGTGACAATTTGAAGAAAATAAATTTAAAGGCACTTATCATGCTATTGAAACTTTGTCCAGTAGATGGCATGAAATTTGTTGCTGAGCCTCAGGTTTTCATTTTAACAATGTCTACATACCTGTGTTTTGTCAGCGTGGAACATTTTTCATGTCCTGTTTGGATTTTCAAAACTCAAGGGTGGCCTGCCGATGTTGTATGCTGTTCCAATGAATAAGAACTAAAATACTACAGTAGAAAAAGACAATTGTGTGTTTTTAGCTATGTGCCAGAAGGCCTAGATACGGGTTTGATGGTTAAAAAAAAAAAAATCCACAAACATAGAGTGAATAATTTACGGTGTCACCACCATGCAATGTTTTTTTCTTTTTCTCAGAAACAGCATGCCGCATGACTTTATTGAGAGTAATGTATAACTTTCATTCATATGTAATTGATATGAAAGATTTCTAACAAGATTACTGGACTGGTTGACAAATTTGTATTGTGAAAAGCAACTCTGGATAACTTTTATAGAGGTAACTGTGGTTACCTCTATAAAATTAGTTTGTTTCAAGCTTGTAGAGCAAATTTGTGTGAGTGTGCCTGAAGGTTTCTGTTCTATTCCTTTAATGAGCGTTAATTTGTTATTGTTTTTGTACAATGTTTTGCATGAAAAAGGCCTGGCTTGGGACTGGAGGTTTATTGTAATAATTTGTGTGATGAAACGTGATGTACACGATTCACAACAAGGTATCAGAGGATTGGTTAAAATGGTTGAAGCGGTTTCGTCTAATTACCACATGGATAAGTTTAATCCCCTGAAATATATTGTTTTGAAATCCCCTTGGAATGGTTTTATACTGTGATTGTGTTGCTTCAGAAACAGGAAAAACTAAACAAATATGGCAGTAAAGACCATGATAAGGTACCACTAAGGGTGTCAAATGCTCTTAATGAGAACAATGTGGTACCATTGCATTGCAGAGCATGCTTTTGGGAAGACACTAGCTGTAGCTGAATGACTATTAAGGGGGTGTAGACCACACCACAAAAACACCTTCAACGTCATAGAAAGTTTAGCACTGAATCAGCCAGCTGCAGTCATTTGCACAATAAGATATTTCAGACAAGTTGAGATCTGACTGGAAACGAGTATCTGTAGGTGGATAGAGATAATTACTTGAGTGTCCCCTGCAAACCAATAGTATGAAAATCTTGGGTCCTGGCACCTTGTTCATTTGGAATAGTACACTGGATGGTTTCATCTAGGGATGCTGGTTGGAAGGTAGTGAGCCCACATGAACTGCTCTACTATTCCAAAAATTTGTTGTGTCTCACTCCTCAATCAACTTCTTCCACCAACAGGAATTCCTGACTTTCAACACAAACATGAAAGGTGACCCATATTTGGAAGTTTTCAATTTCATTACAGCACCTCCTTCTTTATGGTGTGGTACTCCAGCTGCACACAGAGGAGCAGCTGTTGTGAGGTGATCTGGGCTCTGCCTGAAAGCCAGCCATAGGGCCCACTCTTCCTCTGGCCTTCCCCGTGCAACTGCTACACACTGGAAGAGCACCACAAAGGCCTTTGGATCATCCTTGCAGGAAACCTTTGTGAGCAACATGGCTGAAATGGCTCTGCAGTTGAAAGCATTGAAGCTGGAGGTTTGGCTGGTTGGAAAAACACATAGAGCACCTGATGTTTCCTGCTCCTGAACAGTGTTTTTAAATTGCTACACTTAATGGAGCAGATTCAGTTTAGATTGCTACATTGTTGTGGCATGTGTTTTGCTCCAAGTTCTCGCATAGTGTTCTAGCCTTGTTTTATAGTGTTATAGTTTTGTATTAATAGTTTGAAGATCGCTTGACTCTGATCCCTCTTGACTACACATTTTGCTTCACATTTTATATTTCTCTGTTCTAGATTTAATAAGCAATCACTTTTAGGTTCACAGTGTGCAAAGCAAACAAAAAATATATAAATTATATTGATTTCCCAATTATAAGCCTGTGCTCCTATACTGAAAAATAGGTGGGTTGAATAACTGTGAGTACAGAGTGGGGTGAACATAGCTTCAGTATCGCTCAACAAGGCGCAGCTTGTGGTTAAGACCCTGAATGGTCAATCTCTTGGTAGACTTCACATACACACACACACACAAGAACACAAAATAAGAGTGTGCATCCATGCTACACAGTGACTTTTGTTGGGGGCTTGTTTCTGCTTGTCTGTCACATACAATAATTGTGAATTATTCAGTTATTTTTCAATAAAAGATTAGAACGGTCAGCTCCTGCTAACCAGAAGGATGTTTTTAAATTGTTCTTTAAAATCTTTTGTGCTAGCACACTGTAGCACACACTGTTAACGGACTGGTTAACAATTAAATGTGACGACTTGAGCAGAAACAATTTACATGTACATTTACATGTATTTACCAACATGTAGGTTTTTGCAGAGATTTCTGACATACCGGTGCAGTTATGTCCAACAGTCCCTAATTCCTCATGTCCTGTGCTTCCCAGGGGGCCATTTAGTGTGGTGCGCAGATGCATTAACCGGGACACGGGACAGCAGTTTGCTGTGAAGATTGTGGATGTGGCCAGTTTCACCTCCAGCCCTGGACTCAGCACAGAAGGTGAGTTTTTATATAGGAAAGACACATCCGGGACAATCTGAAACGTGATTGGGTTAGGTAAGTTATATAGTCTTTATTTGCATAATGTAATGTAATATAGCAAAATACATAACTTAAGCATTTTGTATTGTGTTGCCCTTATAAAAACAACAGAATGATTTCTTCTCCAAAAACAAACAAATAGGGCAAATCTAATACAGTAATCCCCCGTTTATCTCGGTGGTTACGTTTCAAAACCGCCCGCGATAAACGGACGCCGCCCCAAAAATGCTATTTTCTGTATACTGTACTGTATTAACATTTCATAAAATTTTATAATAAGTATACTTTTGTTGATACATTTCATTATTTCAACATAAAACTCTATTAAAACTATCCCCTTTAAGTTTTTTGGTCTATTGTGTTATTCGCGAGAGACTGGGAAAATCAGCCAAACAAATTACCGGTAGTTATGTGGCAAATGCAATTCCGCGATAAACCGGGGGCACGACATTTGAACCGCGGTAAAGCGGGGGATTACTGTATTTTCAAATATTACTGGTATTAGTATGTTTAGTATTAGTATGTAGAATATGCGCTTTGCATTGGGCCAGGGTGCCTTAACCCAAGCTTTAACTTCCTGGTCTTGTCCCCCAGTTATGTTTTGTATGTATGATCCCATTGTACCAAATTGCTACCTGTTCAATTCCTTGGCTACTTGGCAAGTTTCTGAAGTCTTGTGCCATCTATGTGTAAGTTCCTGAGCCTCATTTTCCAAGTTATATTTGTTTCAGCCTCTGTGTTTTCCCGTTTACCTTTTCATGGTTACTTGTAGGTTTTGACTTTCACTTGGTATACTGTTTACGATTATGCAACAAATATATTCCGTTTTTAACAAATTCTGGAATCAACACAACTCATGAAGCTAATACAGAATAAAATACATGTCTACGTCATTGGCTAAAAAGGAAAAAACTCACCGTATTGAAAAAATTTAGATCAGTCATGTAGCTCATGTGTGTAAGTCTGTGTGCAATGCTATCCTGGGCATTATCCTGCTGATTTGGCACAGTTCAGGGTTTTGGCCATAGCACATTGCCATCTGTGAGTTTGTGTGCCCAGTGGGAACAGGCCAACACAGAGATGTTAAGAAGGATGAAGCTCAGGCTGTGCTAGTCTGAAGAAATTTGTGACAAGCTTTTAATCATGAATTAAAACATTCTAAGCATATCATTTTCTCTGTAAATGATTTGTTTAAATATGCTCATGTTGAAAGGTAGTCAACATACCTAGTAGCCATACTGCTGCTGCATGTCGCTTTGCAAAAGAGAAAATATCACCATCTACTTGAAAAGACTCTACTTTGGGCAACAGCTCCCTGCACAAATTACATTCTGAGCACAGCTTAAACATGAAGACATATGAAAGGACACAATTTTGGTATTAATGCAGATGTGTGCTTAACTCTATATTGACTTTCTTTCATGGTTTGTTGAATTTGAAAGTAATCAGGATCATCTGCATTGAACACTTGCCTACTGTTTTTTATTTAAATAGTTATATATTGAACACTGGTGTCAAATAAAGGTGTGTAAGTCAAACAGAGATCATTGCCTTGCTTCATTTAGTGCAAAAAAAAAAAGAGTTCATTGTAACTACTGTAACCTGTCTAGAATTCACCTGAGACCTGTATGTGATTATTGCCTAAGATTAGTATATGCCACTGTACAGCACACTTGGGCTCACATCTTGCAGTGCTGAAATGATGCAAGTCAAGCTCAATGAATGAGTGTGACACTATTTGTATAAAAGCTGCATTAAACATCAAACTAGTGAAACTGGGTAAATGTCATGAAGTTGAATTTAGGTTCAAGTACTGTGTGAAATCTGTTGAGTTTAGACATTTCCTGTCATCTGTGGTTTCCTGTGGACATAAATCTTTTTTTAAATCATTTGCAACATTTCACATGAATACTGAAGACAGCCACACTATGAAAACACGTATGGAATTATGTATTAAACAAAAAAAAAAGTGTTAAACAACCAAAAATATTTTTTATATTTTAGATTGTCCAAAGCAGCTTTATATAGGGCTGATGACAATTTGGCAAACTCATGGCATTCTCTCATCAGATTCACAAGGTAGTCACCTGAAATGGTATTTAATTCACAGGTGTGCCTTGTCAAGAGTTCATTTGTGACATTTCTTGCCTTCTTGAAGTGTTTACACTATTAATTGTCTTGTGCAGAGTTAAGGGTGAGTACAGAGTCAATAGTCCCTATTAATGCTACTACAGCTACTGTACAAATCCATATTATGGCAGGAAACACTGTTAAATAAATACAGTAAATCAATACATTTAGAAATGAAGCTTAGTCAAACCAAAAAATAAATACATTGTAAATGTATTGCCCAAATGTAGTCGCCAAAACCATCAAACTTTATGACAGTGTCTCATGAGGACCATCTCAGGAAAGAGTAAGATAGATAGACTAAGAGCTACCTCTGCTGCTGAGGATGAGTTTATTCAAAGTCCCAGCCTGAGAAACTGCCTATTTACATTAATGCATCTCTGAGTTCAAATGACACATTTTAACATCCGCTGTTCAGTGGAGACTTAGATTAGTGGAAAACTGTAGTTTGGTCTAAAGAGTCCAAATTTGAGAAAAAAAAATGAGTGGTGGTGTGCTGCATTAGTTGACTTGGCATCCAAACTCACCCAATCTAACTCTAGTTGTGATGGTTTGGGATAAGTTTGGACTGAATAGTGAAGGAAAAGCAGCCAACAAGCACTCAACACCTCTGGGAACTCCTCAAGATTGTTGAAAAACCATTCTACTGTGGGTGACAACCTCATGAGGCTGACTAAGAGAATGCCAAGAGTGTGCAAAAGGATTTATTTTTTTACATAATTCTATTCATGTTGTTTTATAGTTTGGATGTCTTCCATATTACTGTACAATGTTGGCAATAATAAAAATACAGTTCGACCACTAAAGGAGAAGGTCTGTCCAAACAATGCATTACTAAACTCTCGGTTTTTTTTGCATATAAACATGAACGTGCATGTGCCTCAAAAAAAAATCTCACCTCCCACCTTCTACCAGGTGGTCCGCCAGAATATTTTTTACAACGAAACTGGTCTGTGGTGTTCAAACGTTTAGAAACCCCTGTCTTGTATGCAAAATTCAGACATTTAAATAAGGCAGGCAGACAAACCTTATACCAATGAAAACATTTGGGGAAAAAAAACAAACAAAAAAAACATTCACCCTCTAGGAAGGCAGTTTGACTCCCTCAGCACAGTGAAATAAAGGTGTTTTTTTTTTTTGTTTTTTTATGAACAAAGAAAATTGTATCAAAAGAATAAAAAAAATATTAATGAAGACCTCATAGGAAGCCTTTTCTTAGTTTTCTATTTTACACTATGATTTGCGCCATGACACATCTTTTACAAAACATGCTCCCTCTAGTGTCCCTTTAGGGAAGAAGAAAGTGACGTCAGCCTGTCTGGCTTAAGCACAAAAGAGCTGAAGATGTATGTCATGCAGGCTGCTCCTGTATTCACTCTGAGGAATCCCTTTCTCACAACACACTCACACATGCAAGGACCATTTTATGATAAAATAAGCAATGAGTAAATAAGCAGTTACAATGAAGAAGTGTACAATTTGCAAACCAATAAAATTTATTTAACTGGTATTGTAATGTATGTTCTTTTGTTTGTTTGTTTTTGTTTTTTTTTGTTGCTATGTATAGATCTGAAGCGAGAGGCTAGTATCTGCCACATGTTGAAGCACCCTCACATTGTAGAACTCCTGGAAACCTACAGCTCAGATGGAATGCTCTACATGGTTTTTGAGTTGTAAGTGCGTGTGCGTGTGTGTGTGTGTGCGTGTGTTTGTGCACATTGTGTAAATTTATTTTAGTATTGGTAACGTGTAAAATTCCCCCCCCCCCCAAACTCCTTTTCTTCTTCTTGTAGTATGGATGGTGCAGATCTTTGCTTTGAGATAGTGAAGAGGGCAGATGCAGGGTTTGTCTACAGTGAGGCTGTGGCCAGGTATGCAACCCCCCTGAGTGGGAAATCTGATTTCTCATCGCAAGTCTCTGTACAATGTAAAGCTTTTTTTTTTTTTTTTAACTTTATAATTTTCACCCTCCTCAGTCACTACATGCGCCAGATCTTAGAAGCACTGCGCTACTGCCATGACAACAATGTTATTCATCGAGATGTCAAGGTAAGGTGTTCATTCAGCCCTTTTATATATGTTCATTACTTTAGTGACCTTTGTATTGCATTATTAGTTTCAAAAGATTTTCTTTTTTTGAAGACTAAATTGGCCCATCAAGAAGTGTAACAATTTTCCATCAGTAATTTATTTTTATTACAATTTAATGTTGTGGAATGTGTGTAAAATAAGCTGCTTCTGGGTATCACTTTTGTTTTAAATGCTATGAGCTTTTGTTTCCTCAGCTGCTTTTTTTTTTTTTTCGTACAGTATGCAGACTCTTCTGCTATAAATGTTATATAAGCATATGCTTACAAAAAGCATCATATCAAAAATTATATGATATTATAATAAAAAACGGTTTATTATTTTGGCTTGGATTATATTAAGTGCCCACTCTACATGCGAATTCTTGTGAATGACCTGTTGTAACTAGTTATCTATGGTTAGGTTTGGGACAGTAGTTAATGAGTTCAATAGTATAAACCTGTGATTTACCTTGTAGTCAGCAATCCCGGGTCAACTTTTTCATGAATTGTGAATTAACCTGGTCTGTCAGAATCAAGAATTCTTCAGTACTGTTAATTAGAATAATAATAAAAATGACTTTATAACAGTGGAACCCAAACAAGGACTAGATCCTGTTAGAAAATGGCTATGTGATAGGAAATGTGGTGAAAGATTCTGCTGTAGAGTTGTGTTTAGGCTATTCTTGGTGGAGTGATGTTTGTAAAATCTACTTTGTAATTTATTTTGAATACCATCCAAAATATGCACCTAGCTTTAACACTCACAGAGTTGTTAACAATCAAGGAAGGAGACGCGTTAACATTTCTGTTCTGCCTGACCTTAGCACTGACCCCGAACTTCAGAAACTAAATATGAAACTGTTTTAAAATGGGTCACAGTATAACACCCCTTGTTTGTGTAGAGTAGTGGTTATTTCGTTCCTTGAACTGCTGACAGCACATTTTTAAGATATTTCTGTACTTTTGTGCAGCAGTGACACTGACCACATCCTTTCTGTGTACGTGTTGCGATCTTGAGATGTCCTGTGCTGTATAATTGTGCATGTGCAACTTTGCACAGTGAATGCTTGTGATTTCATATAACTTACCATATAACTTATCTTTCTAATCATATAACTATTCGAAGCACAGGTTTTGGGGGTTTTATTTACAACATGAAATAAAACACCCGATTGCTTAAAATGTCCTTTTACGTTTCAACACGTTAACATAGTCTGTAAGTCTGCTAAAGATCACTACTAGAATTCAAGCACTCCTCTTAAAATAATTACTGTTCCTGAAAATAGAAAACTTTACCTGAAAAATGTCAGTGTTTTTTTCTTTCCCCAGTTTTATTTCGTAATATCAGTTGTGGAGGACAGGATGAACGTGATTTTTATTTTTTTTTTACTATAGTGTAACACCCTGAGGCCTGGATACCAAAAAAAAGAATATGTATCATATGTTTTTCTGTTGCATTACCCTATATGCTTCACATTTTATGCTAAGCAAAATAATTTGATTGTTTGTGTGTAGGTAGTATCTAAAGTAGTACTGTAAAACAGCCAAATTAATCCCTTTCCAATGTGCCAGACATCTGTGATTAAAATGGGATTACTGTTAGAGACTCACCCAAGGGTTAGCACAGATGGGCAGTTTCACACCACCACAGATCAGCATTATATACAGAGTTTGTTTAATTTAGTTTAACAAACACTACTCAATAGCCTTTGTGTATATCATGTAATGGTGTAGTTTGTGAAGCCATTTGTCTCAAGGCACTGTTTTTTGTGTGTGCTTCTGTGTAGCTCTGTGTTTTGTTTACAGCTTTGATTGTTAAACACAATTCATTTTATTATAATTATCATAATGCTTATAATCACCTTAATAAAAATCTGTACAGTCTTGACCTTATCATATTCTCACAAAGAAAATTTTACAAGAAAATGTTCAAAAGTAATATCATCTATGTAATACATACATTGAATTTTATTTAAGGGATCTTTTAGCTTCAATATTGACTGAGCATTGTTTTTCCTCATCATCCATCTGTTGTCATTGTCAAAATAGTCTTGCCACTTTCATTCATGGTAAGGCTTTCTATATTCTTAGAGGACATAAATTATATGGTCAAAAGTGTATGGACACACCCATATATGATTTTCTTTCCCAAGGTCTGTGTGGAAGAAATAGAATCCTCACCTCAATCCAACTTGAACACCTTGGCAATGAATCAGTCTGATTTCACTGCTTGACCTCTCCAATTAATGTATTGAATGGGTGCAAATCTTTTACCTCTGTTCCTGGAAAACATTGTAACCTAATATTGAGGTCTGGGCACGACCCAATAAGTAATGGTTACATAGACTTTTATATAGCAGAGGTTACCCACAACCTTCCACATGCTGAAATGTAAGGGTCAGTTGTTGTTATATCTTCTTATCCCAGAAGATTGAATGCTGTTATTACTGTAAAAGGTGGACTGACTCCATATTAATTCCCAGGGATTTGCAATATGCAGTCCAAAAAGCACATGTGGGTGTGATGGTCTGTCCTGCACATTCTTTTGTTTGTATAATGTACCTCTGTTTGCATAAAGGCAAGTTTATGCATCGTTTTTAGGATGGGTGGTCATTAGGAAATGAATGGGACGCATACTTCCATGGTTAACAATTGCAGGGGTGGAGGCCTGGGATAAAGATGTCCGGTGAAACTCCGTTGTAGAGCTGTTGATGATGGGATGGTTGCGCACACAGAACACCCGGGAAATAGCACTTATTGTGGTTTTGCGCACAGAAGCCGATAACACGAAGTACATAATGGGGTCCAGGCAGCTGTTGAGAGCTGAGAGAAGCAGCATAACTTCATTTGCCTGGTCTATTTGACGGCGAATCTCGCAGGGGGTCTCAGTAAGTTGAGACTGCACATACACTCCTCTGAAGGCATGGTAGGGAACGAAGCAGACTGTGAACAGGAAAAGTACCACAAAAGACTTCTTAGCAGCACGGGAGTAGTGCAGTGCATTGGGCAGGTCTGGTTTGTCACGGGATGCTTTCAAAAGGCGCCAGGCAATCTGTCCATATGACACTACCAGAAGTAAGAACACTAACCAGAAACCCCCCACCAAAAAAAGGTTAAAATATGCCTTACTGTAAGCCTGTTTTCGGGACTTGTACTGGAAGCACTTGCCCTGCTCCTCATTTCCTTCAGATAGAGCGATCATAGGCACCACAGCCAGCAGCGAGGCTATCCACAATACACTGCATGCCACCACACTCCATCTGTTCCCTTTCATCCAGCGGTGACAGCAGGATGCTGCGGAAGGCAAACCTTGTATCTTTACGTAGCGATCCAGACTAATAAGACCTAGCAGGGTGATGCTTACATACATGTTCATATAGAAGAGGTTGCCCACAGTCTTGCACATTCTGGACCCTAAGGGCCAGTAGTTGCCCAGAAAGTGGTAGATGATGCGGAATGGCAGGCAGGCTACAAGCACAAGGTCAGCCAGTGCCACGTTTATGAGGAAGATGCGGACCGAGTTATGGCGTGAGTGGAGAAAGATGAAAACCCAGAGGGCCAACAGGTTTCCTCCCAAGCCGAACAGGAATATGAGTGAATAGAGGATGGCAAATGGTAAGCGCTGGGCTTCCTCCTGAGAACATGAATAGTTAAGTTCTGAGAGTGTATTTTGATAGATGAAAGAGATGTTTGACATCATGTCTGTTCAGTGAGCAGTGGTCATTGAGTCAACTTGTATTTTGGGCCCTGTGGAAGAGGAGAAAAACATTCTCAGCAATAGCAAGTGCCGATCTTAATATAGAAAAAGTAGAGGACTTTGACACAGACTTAAATAAAAACGACTAATAAATAATTACAATGGTAACTATGAATACAAAATTCTTAACTCATTCATTCATTCATTTTCTTCCGCTTATCCGTAATTCGGGTCGCGGGGGCAGCAGTCTAAGCAGGCCCCCGCCTTCGACTGCTGCCCAATCCTCACAGCACCGTCCCTTACGGTCCCTCCTGCAGGTGGTGAGCCCACGGGAAGGCGGCCCCACGTCACTCCGACGTCACGGACCTTGATATTTCCCTCGTAAGGGACCCCCGGAGCATAGAGGGTTAAGGGCCTTGCTCAAGGGCCCAAGAGTGGGAGCTTGGCGATACCGGGGCTTGAACCCCAGACCTTCCGATCTGCAACCCAGCGCCTTAACCGCTGGAGCCACCACTCCCCCTAAAATTCTTAACTGTTTTTATCAAATGCTATTATTTTATGGATAATCTTTAACCTATTCACAGAATACCAGGTGCAAGACAGGGAGACACCATGTTTAAGTCACTAGTCCATTACAGAGCACCATCCATACACTGGCATTTACTTTTTCTTATACGTGTATATGCAATTTACTGCCATGTTTTTGAAAACCAAGGCAAACATGGGGAGAACTTGTGACACTATTCACAGAAATTAACTCAAGTGAAATTTCAAACTGCTTTTAGCACCAATAGAAGTCTTGTTGGAATAAGGAAGGAAGTGACACGTTTACCATTGTGTTAAATGTACTTTTTTATATCTTTTTTTTTTTTATATTCCCCTAAAAAACAGTATTCATTTAATGCAGATGCAAGTATTTTGTATAGGCTATACATTACCACAGACTGTATTGCACAAATTGCACTTTGCATAAGGCTGCAAGCACAGGAACCAAAAGTTTTGATTTAAGTAATCTTTGTATTTTAACTTAGATCAATATTTTGGTGCATTTGAACTTTTATGATGTGATCCCACATGCTCTGGGCCTATATGAAAAACGAATTGGCCTTGAGTCTGGTAGAAAACTGTTAGAAAAATACATGCTCTCTTATTTAGATCTTTACTGTCAGTGCAAGTAAAAAAAAAAAAAAAAGAAACACAAATGTTCCAGAATGCTGTTCCAATAAAATAATAGACATTAAAAGTCATGTACTCTTTCACATTGTTGTTTCTAAAAAGTTTCAAAAATGCATGCAAAAATATTAACTCACCACAATTCAAAGTGCATTTCACTTTCTCTCCACGAAACGTTCACTTCAAATGTCAGTTAAAATGTTTTATTTCATCCCAGACTTTTTGCCTATTAATTAGTAATTTATTTTACCTTTTGCTCTGTCTTTCAGTTATGATGCTGTTATCTGTGCTATATTTAACATGCCTTTTTTCTTTTGCCTTTTTGTTGGTCTTCCTTCCTTTTCTCTTTGCAAATGCATCTGTTCTGTTCTCACTAGGCGGAGTTGCAGTCATAGGAACAACCACAAAAAAAAAAAAAGTTTTGAATCTGCTCATTAGCTGTAGTAAGAAAATAAGGAATATCAAAAAAGCTTTATTTAGTCAAATTAAACTTGCATTAATAAAACCGAACAGAAAATGATGTACAAATACAATGAAATATAATGAAACTTTAAAAACATTTATTTATGAATACATTTAATACATATTTATCAAAATGGTAACTTTAGATACACTTGCATACATAAAAGGTGACGGACAACAATTGTGTTGTGCAGTCTAAATAGTATAAAGGCGTTAAAATTCCAAAATTGATTAAATTACAACAATTGGACAATTAACTGTTCAGCTGTTCAATGGTAAATGTGTATTTTACTTACATGTAATAATGTATTTCAGTTGGCAAGTATAAAAATGCAAGCAGAATAAACAGACAATTCATAATATTTTTTTATTATTTGGGGGGGGGGTTATTATTTATGAAATATTATAAAATAATACTAATTTATTTAATTTTTTTTCAAACTACATAAAACCCTAATTCAGGGTATTCATACTTCTTTCTGTAAAAAAAAAACAAAAAAAAACCCCATTTGAGTATGCAAGGTGAAGCGATTTACAAAAATCGGTGATTCGCATCGGTGCATAGCCATTAATTTTGCATATAATGCCTATGCACCGATGCGAATCAATGAATCCTACTATCCTTAGTATATGGGCTGTTTCTCGGTTTATGAGAAAGTACCTTATTTATCTATGTTTACATACTATCAGCTTCAAAATAGTCTCCTTGCACAGCTGAAAGTCTTCTTTTCGAAGAGTTTCAAGCACTTTCTGCTATTCGTGCTGGAACTGCGCAATGCTGTCAAAAACGATGACCTTTGCGCTTCATCTTCATCTTCGGAAAGAGGCCGCAGGACAGCAGGAGCCAAATCTGGCGAGTAGGGTGTGTGCTGAAGTGAGGTCATGTTCTTTCCGGCACAAAACTTGTAGGAAGAGCTCGGTGACAGGGTGTGGATGTGGTCAGAATAGCAGACATGGTCACGCATGTGGCCAGACTAGTACCAGCTGCACAGCTGCCGATGTACACAGGACAATGTCTTTTGGTACACTGACTTCGGTGCTCCCTGTGAATGTGCGTGCAGCCTTTAGCCATCTGTTGGCGTGTTACAAATCTATACAGCTGCCAAGACATTGTTCTGGTGGTCACTCGAAAATATCTCCTTTTAAAGGTAAAATGAGTGTTCTTGCTTCGGGACAAATAATGGAATTAAGCTTTCATTTCTGTGCATCAATGAAATGAAGTGAATGATCATGACAATAATGAGAATGTAACTTGATTAAACTTGCTGATTTATTTCCATGTCTTAGAATTTCTTTCAGATAGCTAAAAGTTCTGAGGGCACAGGTTGTAGTGGGCATTTAGGAGTGCATTTATAGTGCATTATTTGCTCCTTTTTAACACTTGTTTGACTGCTTATGTTACGCTTCGTCTTATTTGATAGCTTACCTTTCTAACTGCTGCTTTATCCTTAAAGCCTCACTGTGTGCTCCTGGCATCTAAAGAGAACTCTGCTCCTGTTAAGCTGGGTGGTTTTGGGGTGGCCATTCAGCTGGGCGAGTCTGGCTTGGTGGCTGGAGGTATGTATGTATGAATGTGGGTGCATATGTATGTTACACTCTTATTTGTTGATAGAATATTAAACAGAACATCATTCAGGAGTTACCCATCTCCCATTAATTGTCTTAATAATTATTACTAAATGCAGTTTTCTGTGTTTTCTTTTTCTGTGTATGTAGGACGGGTAGGGACACCTCACTTCATGGCCCCTGAAGTAGTTAAGAGGGAGCCATATGGGAAGCCTGTGGATGTGTGGGGCTGCGGTGTCATCCTCTTCATCCTGCTCAGTGGCTGCCTTCCTTTCTATGGTACTAAGGAGCGCCTGTTTGAGGGCATTATTAAAGGCAAATACAAGGTAGTGCTTCTTTTGTTAAATTCCATAAGCATGCAGCCCAAACTAGAGCTAGTTAAACCTTCTGGATTTTTTAATTGTGCCAAAAGTAAAAATTGCTGAACATGTAAGAATTAATTTTAATGATGTATAAATTGTTCTTTTTTTTTTTTTTTTTAGTTATAGTTAGTTATTAAAGGGGGTTTTAAAGAACATTATCAAAGAAAAAAGACCTAGAAGTAAAATGAAGGGTTGTGTTAATGTTTATTAATTACCGTAATTTCTGGACTATAAAGCGCATCCATATATAAGCCGCACCCACTGAATTTTACAAATATATATATATTTTTTAACATAAATAAGCTGCACCTGTCTATAAGCCGCAGTCTACACTAATGTACTTTACACAGGCTTTAACGAAAGACACGTTACACACAGTGAAATATGTTGCGCTTCCTTTAGGAGCATATCGGTATTTTGGGAATAGCATACCAGAAGCGAGCTCTCCCTTTACCCAGACTCAACGCGTTACAACGGCTTGTATCTAAACAGTAGCCTACCAAGAAAGTCATTGTTTACTGTCTTCCTCCTTCCTTTCACAACTATTTCTCTCGAGATGCCGTGCAGCTCAGAACACAGGTGAAGTGTGTGTTTTTTCATGCCCGGTTGTTTTCAGAGTGAATTTCATTAGTTCACCTTAAACCGTTCGGCAATTTCATTAGTCTAATGTTATGGGGCTCAGTTTTTTGGCTTGAATCTTGAGAAACCGGGTAAAAACCCAAGAAAAATCCATATATTAGCCGCTGCATTGTTTAAGCCATGGGGATTAAAGCATGGGGGAAAAGTAGCGGCTTATAGTTCGGAAAATACGGTATATATATTATGATGCCTGTTTGGTAATGAGCATGATTACGACTGGGTCAGGATGACTTACCAGCTCACGTTTCTACAGCTTTTGATGATATGTTTATAAAAATACAGATTCTTTATTTAGTAATTTAGTAGGATTATACCGTAATCATAATCATCCAGCTCATATAGGCATATATATTACATATGTCAATGCAAGAATATATAGGAACAAAAAGAGACCAAGTTTAACTGAAATTGGTCTGATCTTTGTCTGTGTTTACATCAGATGAACCCTCGGCAGTGGAGCCATATTTCAGAGAGTGCCAAAGACTTGGTGCGGCGCATGCTTATGCTGGACCCTGCTGAGAGGATTACCGTCTATGAAGCCCTCAACCACCCTTGGCTAAAAGTAAAGTATAGATATGTATTGTCATAGTAAATGTCAAGAGATATTTGGTTCTAAGTTTATTATATTAATTAGAAGTTAAAATAAAATAGTCATATAACCCTTCAAACATAACTGTCAAATGCAAACCCACGGATGTGGATTGCATAAATGCAGATAACTACTCTCAAAACCACAATACAAATGTGATGCCACTAAAGAAGAAAAAAGTGTGACCGTCTTCTGCCAAAGTTGTTGCATGCACACCTGAATAACTTTATATACAACTGACTTTCATTGTTTAGTGTGGGTTTTTTCCTGCTTTGTGTAGATTTTGAACAAATTATTTATTTCTTATTGTTTCTATAGGAGAGGGATCGCTATGCCTACAAGATCCACCTGCCTGAGACTGTGGAACAACTGAGGAAGTTTAATGCCAGGAGAAAGCTAAAGGTTCAATAGTTTGTGGTTATTATCTTGCATAGGATATCTGTTTACCATTTATGTACAGCTCATGTTACATATCACTTTACGTTCATTTATGTAATCATATATTAAGTCCTAAAAGATAAATGATAAAAATAAGGAATCATAAAAATGACATTTTAGAGTATCCACGCATGCAAACAGAATGCTGCCGATTTAGGTTAATGAATATAAAGTTCAGCTTCAAAGAGACAGCAGCTCTTGTTTGTTATCATAGAAGGCAATTGATATGCAGCAAAAACAAGTACAGTCAGTCCAATCCTAAAACTTGGTAAACATGCTTTTCCGTTTTGACTTTTTTGTCTGTATAAAGGTGAATATATGTGGTTTGATGCGACATTGTTTGTCTTTTTTTTTAGGGGAAATGTCAGACCCTAGGGTCCCCCTCAGCTTCAGTGATATTTAATTGAAGTGTCATTGATGCAGTATTTTATGCCATTGTGTAATTTGACAAATGCATCATGTTGCATTAATTGTGTTTTTTAAATCAAGGACTGAAACATTTTTTTGTTTTGTTGTTAGGGAGCAGTGCTGGCTGCTGTATCCAGCCATAAATTCAACTCTTTCTATGGTGACCCCCCAGAGGAACTTCATGATTTTACAGAGGATCCCACCTCCTCAGGTAGGAGGTTATACACTTATTTCAAGTGTTTAATTGCAGTTTAATCAGTCACATCTGACATTTAGTATAGAGTGATATGGAAAGGTCATAAAAATCCATGTGTATATACACATGGTGTATCTTTGTGTATAAATATATATAAGTATTTGATCGAGTGAAATAAGTATTTGATCCCATACCAACCAGCAAGAATTCTGACTCACACACACCAAATTAGTCCTTTACCTTTTAGGAAAGTATCCTAATATTAACTCCTTATGTGTATAAAAGACACCAGTCACAGAATCAAGAGTACTTTCCCCTAGTGTGTGTGTGTGTGTGTGTGTGTGTGTGTGTGTGTGTGTGTGTGTGTGTGTGTGTGTGTGTGTGTGTGTGTGTGTGTGTGTGTGTGTGTGTGATTTATTTAGATAGATAGATAGATAGATAGATAGATAGATAGATAGATAGATAGATAGATAGATAGATAGATAGATAGATAGATAGATATCTTTTCATTATTTACTCCTTAAGCTTTAGGAAGCAGTAACGACTCATTCTCTTATGGATTTTTTATAGTAACCACTGACAAAAGCCATATATTGAGAAAGAAGCGTGCAACATATTGTGAAATAGTTTCCACTTCCCTGTCTGAGAAGTCAATTTTTAGATGCTGCTGAGAGAACGAGATACACAGGTAGCTGTTAGAGTTAGCTGTTCTATGGACTATTCTATGTTCTACTAGTTCCTGGACTATTCCTAAGCTGATACTAAACTGCCATTTGGTAATCAGGCTCAAACCTGGGTCAATTGTTTGTAACTGCCCTGGAAGACTATTTGTGATGTTTCCTGGTTAAACCTGAATAAAATATTTTAACATTTTTTGCATTTACGTTTATGTTGATAAAATTAGTTGTATAAATATATAGGTTTAAACTGTGTAAATTAAAAGAAAGGAAAAAAAGTAAATTGAAATGTTGAAATGTTGTGTAACTCCACTAATAGTTATTGTTCTTCAATTGTTTTTGTTAAATAAAAAAAGATTTTGAATTTGTAATTTAAACACATTTATTTTTCTTTCTGTTGAGATTATTTTTTTATATCGTATGTTTAATTAATAACAAGTTATGCAGCTTCATATGGCTCTCGTGTGTACAATTTTCGAGGCTTTTTGCATTTTTGTTTTTTTTTTTTCCTTTTTTTGGTCTGCTTCTTTTTTGGATGTTTTCTCTTTGGTCACTTTTTTTTATTTTTAATTTTTTTAAACTGTTGTTTGTTTGTTTGTTTCTGGTCTGTTATTCTCTCTCTTCTCTTATTTCCTAACTCATTTGTTCTAATGCTGCCTCCCTGTAGGATTGCTTGCTGCAGAAAGTAGGTATCCCATGGATTCAGACATCACTGCCCCTGCTCTTATTTGTATTGTCCTGTCAGTTTTTCACCTCAGTGCTTACCCCCTGCTATTATTCCATCTAAGCATCTTCAGGCTGAGACTATACATTTAAATGCATGTGTGATTTAACATTGACTCTGCAAGGTCATTAAGAATGTGTTCTTCCAGTTCGTACATTGACAGTAGTTTTAAAAACACTTTTATTTTAATATAGTCTTCCAAATTTGAATACTCTGTTGTACATACTGTATCATGACCCTGCATGTGGGCTCCTTGAAAAAACAAAGCAAAACAAAAAACAAATGCCTATTTTTGTGGCTTATTCCTATTGCCTGTGTTTTATTTCCACAGTTATGTGTGTGATTAAATTTTTGGTGTGTGTTTAAGCTAGATGTTGCCATTTATTGTCTATTTTGTTGTGTGTGTTTTTTAAATGTGTATGTGCATTCATATTTCTATGTTTGTGTGCATTTCAATTTATAGGAGCAGTTTCTCAGGTTCTGGATAGTCTTGAAGAGATCCATGCCCTGACTGATTGTAGTGAGAAAGATTTGGATTTCCTACACAGCGTTTTCCAGGACCAACATTTGCACACATTGTTGGATGTAAGAACCTTGAACATTATACATATTACATATAAATGTATTGCTTGCAATCTTATTATTGTGCACTCTCTTGTGCATCAATTATGTCAAACGTGCAGGCAGTGTTGTGGCACATGCTTCTACAGTATGGCTGCCAATGCAACTCAGTCACTGGTGTATATATTTATTATTTGCCAGCAGATAGGAGTAGCAGGATGCATTCTGAACTGATGGCGGCACATTCTGCTTAGATTCAATCAAAAACTGCAAAACCAGTGGCATAACACTTCACAGTAAATATATCTAAAATCAAAAAGTACAGAAAAAAAAGCAGTAAAACGCAACCCGGGAGGTTCCTAAGGTGAAGAAAGGTATTGTTTGAGTCCTCAAACTTCAGCCCCATGAGCTTTTCACTTATTGAAGTCGGAAATGAAAGTATAAATTACTGTAAACCAGCAGCAAATGAAGGCGGCGGAGTTAAAAGGCTTGGCACCTGTAGGAAGAAAATGTGTTATTTGGTGATTTTCATGGGTTCCAAATTTCATTGAATTGTCATTAAATGCAAACAATTTGCATTCAAGTTTATATTTGTCAAAAACAAACAACAACAAAAAAAAAACTTAATTTGGGAGAACAATGGTAAAAGATAGACCTGACAAGGTCCAGATAGAAATGGAAAATAGACAGAGCCTCCGGCCAGGATGCACACCACAATACTGGATCACTCTGTACCTGAACTCATACCTGAATTTTGCTCATGCTGGTCCAAATCAATGCTATTCCTCAAAACCCACCCCAGCCTACTAGGAAACAAATCCAGTGGTCTAAAATGAACAGCATGAAAAGAGTTGATGTGGTCTGAGACATAATGATAACATTTTTGAGGTTGTATAACCAGGCAGAATAGAAAATGGACACCCTATCAATCGCATTAATTTAGAAAAAGAACCGATTGTATTGGAGCTTTATTTAAGCGAACAGTACACCTCAGCAATGATTGAACGGTCACCCAGATGAGTATAGATTTAAATCTGGTTTAGCTGAAGGTTTCTTTCTTATACGATCTCAGGGAGTTTTTCCTTGCCACAGTCACCAAAAATTAAGTCAGTCAGAAGAAGAAAATGGAAAAGTGTTTGAATTCCAATGGCAGAGGAAGAAGCTGGTGGTATCAAAAAGTTTCGAGACAAGTTTTGTAACATGGCAACAGAAGTCTGCACGCACAGTGGTGCTATTCTTACCATGTGTGTTACCAGGTCTGCTATTTTAAATCACGTGCGCACCCTGTCACCAAACTCTCATCACATGTGAGTTTCTCGCCAGAACATGCATTACAACATGCTCTCACTTCGGGCACCCATCCTACTCACCATATTTGACTCCTGCGGACTTCACCCTTTTTACTGAGATGAAGATTCGGCTCAAAGGTCACCGTTTTGACACCATTGTGGTGATCCAGCAAAAATTAGTTGAGGGATTTTGGCCTTTACAGTGACAGCTTCACAGGGCTGGGAGTTAAACTTACAACCTTCTGATCAGAAGTTTGGTGTATTAACCACTAGGTTGACTTGGCCAACTCCTATGGCTTTACCAGCATTGCCTGCTGCCAAGAATGATGTAGCTGCTGCCATCGTACAATTTTGGTGCAGATAGCATCGTGATCTATCCTATGAATGCTTCTATATATCCTTGAGAAAGATAGACCAGATATAAACAAAGCAAAGCTTTCCACATGGCCTTTCTTGTCAAGGGCAAAGACTTAAGATCAAAGTTCATCCAGACCTAGCATATGTAAGTTGGACAGAGGATGTGAAATGAAATTCCCACTCTAGGAAAGAATCTTCTGTTCTCAGAAGTTATACTTTTCACTACAATGAGTTCAGATGTGGTAGACTGAATTGAAGAAAATCTTATTTGTTGAATTGACTGTACCATGGAAGGGTGCTGTTAAGAAGCACTTGGTTTAGAAACAGAGCACATTATAACATCTTGTCAAATGACTGCTGAAAATAAAAGATTGGTTGGCCTGGCTGATTCCAGTGGCAGGGATTTCCTGCACAATGTGTGTGGTTTCTGCTTACTAGTATATGAAAGAGACCCCCCACTTGAAGGTTGGGCACTACCTGATATCATCTCCTGCTACATCCAGACTAGATGGATGTATGAAGTGCAACTGATTTGTACTTTCCATGATTGTAACAAAAAAAATAAAAAATAATAATGTATCTCGCATAGAGGTTGACTGATATAATGGATTAATCGGCACCAATAGTTGATAGCTGCTAAATGCTTTGTGCTAAAGCGCAAACATCATTAGCCAGTAATGTTTGTGAATAAAAAATATTTTGCAGTTAAATGTTATTACACACACACACACACACCCACAGACACACACACGTACACACATTACACGTACACACACAGGTCAAAATAGCAAACAATGAAAATGAAATTAAAATAAAAATTTATATAAAAAAAGGAAAATCTGTTTTGTTTGAAATCTGTAAGTTTTTGAACTTAATATTTTAATGGGAACTATAAATGTGTATATTAAGTAAACATAAATTAATAGTATTTTGTTCTGAAATGATTTCATGTCTGTTGCAGCTTTATGACAAGATCAACACAAGGTCTTCACCGCAGATCAGAAATCCACCCAGCGATGCTGTTCAGAGAGCCAAAGAGGTGTTGGAGACAATCTCCTGTTACCCAGAAAACATGGAGGCTAAAGAGTTGAGGCGAATTCTCACACAGCCTCATTTTATGGTGAGTTACAGAGACAAAAGTGTACTATAGAAGCAAATTACGTGCGATGGGCATCCACACTAGGTGCCAACTTGGTCGCTCAGGGCTTATTCAGGGGTTTCTTTTGATATGTCGCTCAGGGCTAATGACTCTCGTGTCAAGTTCCCTTGACTATTAAACATATATTAAACATGTTTACAAGGGATCTTGTATGTAATGTAATGGATTTGACGCCGACCCCATGTCCATCATGTTTATAGCCCCGATGCTAACATGATGTTATAGCTTAATAAACAAAGAAACATGCAATGGGCAGGCCACATAATCCATTGGATAATATGTATTCATGTGGCTATTCACTGAGCCATTTATAAAGCTTTTATGAGGAGCTCAGTAGTTCAGCAGCAATCTGCTAACCCACCTTAGGGTAATGGTGTTACCATGGCAACACAGAGCATTCAGGCACAGAATGGGATAAGGCACAATGTAGGAGAAGGAGGGATATGACAAGGTAGTTTTTAAAGTAATGTGGAACAAAAAGTGACACATCCTTTATTTTAAGTGAAAGTCTCTCAACATTGAGTGGGTTGGATTGAGCTTATAGAATCAAGTCAAGTCAAGTTTATTTGTATAGCGCTTTTCACAACAGACATTGTCTCAAAGCAGCTTTACACAAATCAACAGTTAAGGTGAATGCTGTGAATTTGTCCCTGATGAGCAAGCTGCTGGCGATTGTGGCAAGGAAAAACTCCCTTAGATGTTATGAGGAAGAAACCTTGAGAGGAACCGGACTCAAAAGGGGAACCCATCCTCATTTGGGTGACATCAAGAGTTTGATCATAAATCTTTCAACAATACAGAACACTGGAGAGTGAGAACTAACATGATTACTGGAGTATAAGATTATAAGTGATGTTCTTTCTGCAGTCTTATACAGTCTATATGGTTAGTAGCTCCTAGTTTTATAAGCTCAGCATTTGTGATCATCACAGATCCAGCATCAGCTTCTCCATGCCAGAGCCTTTAAACACTCCAGGAGGTCCAATGTCAAACTCCACACATGTAGCGGGATCCAAATAGCACTGGTACGTCTCTAGATGGTTCGGGATGTTTGCGAGTTCTGCATCTACTTCTTCAAAGGTCCGTAATCATCACGAGGTGGGAGGTGACTGAAGCTGGCCAAACCTCAGGGTGTCTCGGGATGGGGAGAGAAAGAGAAGCAGTGGAGAGGAATTAGCGTAACTGCTGTTCATGATATTAACAGCACAAGTTGATAATGTGCATGTGATCAGATGTTCTGGAGCACAAAGTTATGATATGTGATGTGTTATGTTAAGGCTTTGCTGAAAAGATATGTTTTTAATCTGCACTTAAACTGGTTGAGTGTATCTGAACCCCGAACACTGTCAGGAAGACTATTCCAGAGTTTAGGAGCCAAATGTGAAAATGCTCTACTACCTTTAGTGGACTTTGCTATTCTAGGAACTACTAAAAGCCCAGAGTTTTGAGATCTCAGGGAGCGTGGCGGATTGTAGCGTGTTAAAAGACTGGATAGATACATAGGAGCCAAACCATTTAGTGCTTTATAAGTGAGAAGTAATAGTTTGTAGTCTATTCGAAACTTAACAGGAAGGCAGTCTAGGGACGATAAGATTGGGGTTATGTGATCATATTTTCTTGACCTTGTGAGAAGTCTGGCTGCTGCATTCTGAACTAACTGAAGCTTGTTTATTAATGATGCAGGACATCCACCTAGTAATGCATTACAGTAGTCTATTCTGGAGGTCATAAACGCATGGACGAGCTTCTCTGCATTGGATATAGACAACATGTTTCTTAACTTAGAAATATTTCTAAGGTGAAAGAAGGCTGTTTTTGTAACTTGGTTGATATGATATTTGAAAGACAAGTTGCTGTCTAAAATAACTCCCAGGTCTTTTACCGTTGAACTAGTGGTTACAGAACATCCGTCTAAATGCAAGTTGAGATGCTGGAGCTTCTGTATACTAGTTTTTGGGCCGATGAGCAAAATCTCAGTCTTATCAGAATTTAATAGCAGAAAGTTATGGGTAATCCAATCTCTTATTTCCTTAACACACTCAGTTATCCGAGTTAATTGAGCTGTATCGCCTGGTTTAGATGAGATATATAGCTGAGTATCATCAGCATAACAATGGAAGCTAATTCCATGCCTTCTAATAATATTTCCTAACGGAAGCATGTATATTGTGAAGAGCAGGGGTCCTAGAACTGAACCTTGCGGCACGCCATAATTTACTAGCATTATCCTGGATAGCTCTCCATTTAAATCTACGAAATGGTAACGATCGGACAGGTAGGATTTAAACCAGCTTAATGCCTGTCCCTGAATGCCGATGTAATTTTGTAATCGATCTAGGAGGAGATCATGGTCTATAGTGTCGAATGCAGCACTAAGATCTAGTAGAACCAACAACGAGATGAAGCCTTGGTCTGAAGCTAAAAACAGGTCATTAGTGATTTTAACTAGAGCAGTTTCTGTGCTATGATTGGGCCTGAAACCTGACTGAAATTCTTAAAAGATATTGTTCTCTTGCAGGTAGGAACATAACTGGGCAGCGACAATCTTTTCTAAAATCTTAGACATAAATGGGAGATTTGAAATTGGTCTGTAATTCGATAGCGTGTTTGGATCCAGATTAGGTTTTTTAATGAGGGGCTTAATAACTGCTAACTTGAGGGATTTAGGGACATGTCCTAACGATAGTGAAGAGTTAATAATATTCAGAAGAGGTTCACCAGTTGTATATAACACTTCCTTCAGTAATTTAGTAGGAATGGGATCTAACTGACATGTTGTCGATTTAGCTTTGGCAATAACATCATACAGCTCTTCCTGTCCTATACATGTAAAACAGTGGAGTTGTGGGGTTGAAGGTAACACTGTCTCAGGAGATGGTGTCAGAGGTTGAACTGCCACAATTGTTTTTCTAATGTTATCTATTTTTTCAGTGAAGAAATTCATAAAGTCTTCACTACTAAACTGTGATGGAACACAATTTTTAGAGCCCTGATTTGTAGTTAGTTTAGCTACAGTACTGAAAAGGAACCTGGGATTGTTTTTGTCATTATATGTTTGCACAGCAATTAGCCATAACATTTATCCACCTGCCAAATATTTTGTAACTCTTCCTTGTGTTCCCTTGAGTGAAAAAATCTGTAAGACCTCTGAACGTATGCTGTGGCACTCAGCACTAAGGCATTAGCATCAGATTTGTTTTTGCATGTTGAGGCCTCAATGGATTCGACATGTGTCCAGCACATCCCATGCTTGTTCGGCTTGAGATCTGAGGTCACCTTCCTCCATTAATCCATGTTTTAGTTTTGATGCACACTTGCCCCTTTGTAGGTGCGTTTGGTGTTGAACAGGGAACAGTGTGGGCACTTTGGCATGCACTATATTCAGCAAGGGACTTTATTTCAAGCTGGCTGGTTTGAGCTGAAACATTTGATGTTGGTGTTTTTTTTCTTGTTTTTGTTTGTTTGTTTACAGCAAGGAGAGATTAGTGACTAATTGCATCAGGTTTAATTTCATTGTAAATTTAAAATGTAGCTTGTAATAAATAGTATACTAGGAAATTAGTTTAATTAGATATTAATCTTGATGTCATTAGTGCAGGCCTGTATTTTTTTTTTTCAATAAAATTTAGATTTAACTGAAGGGTAATTTGTATATACAGTAATAGATGTATCTTTTGAAACTGTTGCAGCATTGAATTGAAATTGGAATTTATAGATAAGGTCCAGGAAGAGTTGTTTCGTTTCGTTTCGTTTCTTTTTTTTTTTTTTTTTGGTCTGACTCCTTTTCCTTTTTCCATGTAGGTTTCACATGGAAAAAGATAACTTTTTGTTTTGTATTTGTTGCTTAATCTGTACTTATGAAACAATGTTTGTCACAGTGTGTTCTATATCTAAAGATCTTCAGTTTTATGATGCAGTGCTCAGGTAATAACACTGAAAATATGTCTAAAGATGTTCCCATTCTTTTACAATTCAACAAAACAAAGGCAATATGCTTAGGTTAAATCTAACAGTGTTAGTATGCTATAAGATGTGAAATAACTTGAGAATCTCTGAACTGAGGAACAAGTCTGAGATGGTGTTAAGGTGCAACTTAAGGAAATGAGTTGCCTGGTTGTCTTGCCTCTGGTTTAAGCTACAGCAAGCAGATTTCCTTCTCTTTCTTAGTTTCCGGTGTTAAAGCTCCACTTCTGGCTTTTCTGCCAGATTGCCAGTTTGATCTCTGACATAGTCACTAGAAGAACATATATGTATGCCACCAGGCTCCGAAGTAACCTGCACTTGTGCAAATATAAGTGTGCACACATGCAGAGAGAAAATAACTCCAAAAAATAAAAAAAATGTCTAACTCCAGCTTAGTATATAGTAATGGGTACTATATACTAAGCTGGAGTTAGACATTTTTTTTATTTTTTGGAGTTATTTTCTCTCTGCATGTGTGCACACTTATATTTGCACAAGTGCAGGTTACTTCGGAGCCTGGTGGCATACATATATGTTCTTCTAGTGACTACCATTGAGCATATTTATTTACTGTGCATGCAAGAAAAAAACAAAATCCTTTTCTTATTTTGTTTGCATTAGCCTAATGTAGATGTTGAGTTAAACAGCTTCTGAGGTATCAGTGATCCTATCTCTTTCTTCTTTATGGACCTGTTTATTTCATCCTGAAGCCCTAACTCTGGATAGAGTTCTTTTCAATTGGAGACCAGTTTTTGCTGCTGAAGATGGTTCCGTATGAACAGTCAAGATTCATGAAGTCGCTGAGCAGGATTCAACTTAAGGAGCAGGAAGATAGATTTTAACTGTAATAATTTAGTGTTTTCTTCAATGGTTTTAGGACTACAGTTGCCATGAACAGTTTTGCATTTAGGCGTTCTTCAGTTGATAACCTCAACAATGTTGACTATAATGAATGGACAATCTGTGTTACCCACATGAGGATGGGTTTCCATCTGAGTCTGACTCCTCTCAGGGTTTCTTCTTCATAACATCTCACAGTTTGCCATTGTTGCCACTTGATGGCTCATTGCTTATTAGGGATAAACTTATATGGACCGATTTATACATTAAAATACATTTTAATTATATATTTAAATATCTTTGGGACAATAGCCAATGTTAAAAGCACTATACAAATACAATGTAATTGAATCTGCTGTTCATGGATAAAAAAATGTATATACTAATATAATTTAATATACTTTATTGCATTAACTACATTAAGCGGTAAACCATTGACATTACAGAACTGCTACAGTTGTTTTTTGTGGTGCTTTTCCAAGCTTGTACCACACCTGCTTTTTGTTTTGGGGGCTCTTGAGGCCATATTTATTTGAAAACGCATATTCTGCGCTCCGTTTTGGCCTTCGCCACACTGAGATTACGAACCATTACGCATTTTTAGTCATGTGACCGTGTCTGTCCTCACAATTGCCGTGAAGTTTTAAAGAGCAGGGAAAGTAAACGAACGGTAGGTGAAAACAATGCGCAGGTCAAAACATTTTAAGTTTTGCTAATGCGCAGTAGAGGGACATAAACACGTTCAGACATTTCAGTGTGAATGGAAATTATTGAAAATGAAAGTGCAGAAACACCATTTCCAAATTTATCCGGATTAGTAATGTTGCCTTGGTCTCTATTTCAGGAAGTAAAGTGCATGCTCATATATGCTGTGTAGGTTTGGTGATCACTGTTGTTTTTTGTTTGATCAAGAGCTCTCACAGTGTTTCTGACATCATCTGCAGCTGTTTTTCTTAGCCAGCTTATTACATGTATGATTTTTAAGATATTCCAAAATGTGGTATTGGCTTTGCTTGTGCTTTCTTTTCTAATTGTCACAGTGGTTGTATCGTCTCTCATAGTCACCTGTCTGAGCTTCATGCTGGTTTATTCTTTTTAACAACAAATGTAGTCCTCACAGGTAAAAACAAACCCAGAGGCTTAGCCCCAGAGTAGACATTCAGAGTAATTAATTGCTTGCACAATTAATCAAACATGGTGCACCTGCACAGCAAGATACACCTGTCAGTCACATGTTCCAGCATTTCAGATCCACTCAGGAGTGTCTCATGAGTTTCTGCTTTTTTGTTGTATATAAAATCCAACGTTCTGGAGATAAAATAAAGGATCACTTCATTTAAACATACATGACTGTAAGGCAAGCATTACTTGTGTTTGTCAATGAGACTTAAAAACTGCTTGATGTATAATATTCCTGTTAGAGAAGGTACACAAAAATACATGGATCTTGTATGCCACTGCTGTTAGGAATTATTTCTGTTTGAGTGATGATAATGATGTGATGTTTCTTTGTGACAGGCATTGTTGCAAACACATGATGTTGTGGCTCATGAAGTGTACAGTGATGAGGCACTGAGGGTCACCCCCCCTCCAACTTCACCATACCTGAATGGAGATTCGCCTGAGAGTGTCAATGGAGACATGGATCTTGAGAATGTCACCCGCGTTCGGCTGGTGCAATTCCAGAAGAACACCGATGAACCTATGGTATTTACCCACACAGACATGCACAATACACACAATTTGAATGAAATGGCCTTTAGAACAGATCAGAGAGCCCTGATCTGTGTTTACACTTTACAAAATATAAAACCAAAATGATACATCTGTATGGGACTGTTGAAACCACCACATTTTGCATCATGAGATAAAAATACTTGAACATTACCTGAAGAATATATTTAAGCAATTAGCATTAGTTACCCACATACCAGATCATAGTTTTCTTGCCCGTTTTGAGTTACTGTCGTGATTTGTAAATCTGCTACACTTTATGCAAGAAATAATAGTCTCTGAACCTTGCTGTTACATGAAATGTTTGTTTCCTGGAGGTGTTGAGGTTTAGGGATTGATGTTGCTTAATGCCCAATTGTAATAGTCCCCTGTAGTGCATTATTTTTATTTAAGCATGATTTAGAGTGTGTTGTCCGTAGCCAACAGTTACAATTGATGCATAGATTTATTGATGTATGAAACATCACATATGTTAGTGGTTTGTAGTTAGATTTAATGTTGTTGACTAGTGAGGAGAGTGTGTTGAGAAGGTGGAGGGAATATTTTCAGCAGCTGATGAATGAGGAAAATGAGAGAGAAAGGAGGAAGTGAGAGCAGCGATTAAGAGGATGAAGAGTGGAAAGTCGGTTGGACCAGATGACATACCAGTAGAAGCATGGAGATGTTTAGGAGAGATAGTAGTGGAGTTTTTATCCAGTTTTCAATAAGATTTTGGAAGGTGAGAGGATGCCTGAGGAGTAGAGAAAGTGTGTGCTGGTACCGATTTTTAAGAATAAGGGCGATGTGCAGACTAAAGTTGGGGAATAAAGTTGATCAGTAACACCATGAAGTTATGGGAAAGAGTAGTGGAAGACAGGCTGAGGGAAGAGGTGATCATCTGTGAGCAACAGTATGGTT
>NC_139575.1:31051450-31331450 GCF_946808225.1 Silurus aristotelis
TCCAGCCAATGTGAGCTTTCTTATACTGTGACGTGTGTGTGTGTGTGTGTGTGTGTGTGTGTGTGTGTGTGTGTGTGTGTGTGTGCGCGTGCGCGTGCGTGTGCGTGTGTGTGCGTGATCCTTTGAACCCTTAGATCTCCAGACCTGCAATCAAGGATAAAATGTCCATGAAGGTATGTATCTTCAGAACAGATTTGATTACCGTAGTCCTTCTCACTCAACGTTATTACAGTGAACACTATCTCACCCTGCTGGCTCTAACCATTTTTTTGCTTTTGTTGCACCCAGTTGCAACAGGTCTGCTTCATAAGGCTTTGCTTCTGTAGGTGTAGCTTATTGTATTTTATAGTCCCCATAAAAAGAAATGGGTTTTGCCCATCTTTATGCCTTAGTGGTATTGCCGTTTTCAGAGTCTGTTTAAAACAGGCATGCTGCTTTGTGCTAGTGTGTGTGTGTGTGTGTGTGTGTGTGTGTGTGTGTGTGTGTGTGTGTGTGTGTGTGTGTGTGTGTGTGTGTGTGTGTGTGTGTGTGTGTGAGAGAGACAATATGGCGTCATGACTGTGGTTTTAAAAGGCTATGATTGATAGCCTTTTAAAATGTTAACCTTTGTCCCCAGATATTCGTACGTGCACAGTTTGAGTATGACCCTGCCAAAGATGACCTCATCCCATGTAAAGAAGCGGGCATTCGCTTCCGGGTTGGTGACATAATCCAGATCATCAGTAAGGATGACCACAACTGGTGGCAGGGCAAGCTGGAGAACATGAAAAATGGTACAGCTGGACTCATTCCATCCCCTGAGCTGCAGGAGTGGTGAGCTTCATATACTAGATGTGATGTGATGTGTTGTGTATGTATCTGCACACAGCTTCCATGTGAACAGCATTTACACATTTACGTGGTAAAAAAATTTCCTAGGGAAGGATGCTAAAAGCCAAAACATGCCTAACATTTCCATGTCACTGTAAAAGTGCATTTAAAAAATTCAATTATTACAAACAGCCTATACATATATTTGCAACTGTTTTAAAGATTAAGGATTTCTTAAGGATTTTTATGTGTTTGAGAGGTAAAATGGCCTTTTTTTTTGTTGTTGTTAATTTCTTATAAATATGGATGTAAGTTTTAACCACATCATTGAGCTTGTAAAAGAAAACATGATTGATCAGCTTAGGCACTTTCTTCCATTGGTCCAAGGTCTAGTGCTTACTCTGCACATTGCAGGTGGTTTTGGTGGTGGACAGGGGTCAACAAGCTTATCGGTCTGAAGCTGTGAGGCACTGTGTGTTTTGACACCTCAATATCATATCCTGCATTAATTTATTCAGCTATTTGTGCTTCATTAGCTTTTCTGTGGGAACGAACCAGCTAACCTTCGCTCCCTTGGAGCTGGTTGTCCTTCCTTAGACCACTTTTGATAGTTATTAACCAATATTTAGACTTGTCATATTATAGATGCTCTGACCCAGTTGGTGAGCCATCACAAATTGGCCTTGCTCAGTTTCTTGTTCATGCTAACTTTTCTCCGCTTTTAACACATCAACTTTGAGAACTGAATTTTCATTGCTGCATAATAAATCCCAACCCTTGACAGGTGCCACGATAATGAGGTGGTCAGTGTTATTCACCTCACCTCTCAGTAGGTTTAATGTTATGGCTTATCCATTTTCTGTTTTCTCATAATACAGCACACAATTAACAAGTTTAAGCTAGCTTTAGCTTTTCATATTTCACAAGAAAAGATGCCTGGCAGACTATAGAGCATATAATCTGTTGCGTAGTATTATTTATTCTTGTGTACAAAACAATCTAAAACATTTTTTGGGGAAAAGTATAGAATTGGATATAGAAAAAGGTTAAAATAACCTGGTACACACCCTTTTAGAATTTGGAGTGTGACTGTGTTCAGAGTGAATCGATCACATTCAATCCCATGTTTAAGAGTATTTATAAGACAGCATTATTTTGATTAATCCTAAATAAAGAGAAGCTGTTTTGTTGGATCCTCTTTCAAAAAAAAAAATTTAAATAAATCATCACCCCCCAAAACCAGGTTGCAAATGTGTTATGGTCTTCTTCTTTTAACTTCTCTTATTAGTGGTCGCCACAGCAGATCATCCGTCTCTATAACCCTCTGTCCTCTACATCTGCCTCTTTCAACCCAACTACCTGCATATCTTCTCTCACCCCATCCATAAACCACCACTACTTCCTGGTGGCTCCATCCTCAGCATTCTTCTACTGATGTACCCCCTGTCCCTACTCTGCACATGTCCAAACCATCTCAATCTCGCCTCCCTTACCTTGTCTCCAAAACGTCCTAAATGCGCTGTCCCTCTAATAAATTTGTTTCTAATCTTGTCCATAGTCGTCACTCCCAACAAAAACCTCAACATCTTCAGCTCTGCTACCTCCAGCTTCACCTCCTGTCTTTTACTCAATGCCACTGTCTCTAATCCATACAACATCGCAGGTCTCACCACAGTCCTATAAACTTTCCCTTTCACTCTCGCAGATACTCTACTATCAAAAATCACTCATGCTATCACTCTTCTCCACCCACTCCACCCTGCCTGTACTCTTTTCTTTACTTCTCTAACACACTCTCCATTACTTTGCACTGTTGACCCCAGGTACCTGAACTCCTCCACCTTCTCCACCTCTTCTCCCTGCAACCGCACCACTCCGCTGCCCTCCCTCTCATTCACACACATGTACTCTGTCTTACTCCTACTGACTTTCATTCCCCTTCTCTCCAGCGCGTACCTCCACCTCTCCAAGCTCTTCTCAACCTGCTCCCTACTCTCACCACAAATCACAATATTCTCTGCAAACATCATAGTCCATGGACAGGATGGTGTACTAAAATAAAAATGTTCTTTAACAAAGTGTTAGTTTAGAGCTGTTCATGCTTATTCTACAAGGTTATTGCAGGTTTTTTTTTCTTTTAAATATTTTCAAAACAGATTATTTTCCCCCTTAGATTTCATTTGTCCTAACATTGAAGGTGGAAAAAGTTCTGACATGATTTATCTTTTTCTTTTTTAACAGGGGTGTGTAGACATTTTATATATTTTGAACCATTTATTGTTAGCTAATGATGCTTGTGAAGAAATAAATTCACAAAAGAATGAGACTATTTTATATTAGTTTATTTTGAGTCGTCGTGTCTCCCCCCCCAAAGGTTGTTTAAGAACTATTTATTTTTAATTTTTTGAAAGAACTTTAATGTTGCACTATTATTTCGCTAGTTTTATAACGCACAACATATGAAAAATATGCATATTGTCTCTTCTTGCATGAAGTTACCCACGGTGTATAAGGTAACTGCAGTTGTATTATGTCTTAGGCGTGTGGCCTGCTTAGCGATGGAGAAAACCAAGCAGGAGCAGCAGGCCAGTTGTACCTGGTTTGGCAAGAAGAAGAAACAGTACAAAGACAAATACCTAGCTAAGCATAATGCAGGTAGGTCAAGATTAACTTAATTGGGCTAATGGGTTCAAAATAAATGGTTATTTTAGTAGCTGGAACATTCATGCACTATTCTTACACATGGGAATACTGAAAATGATCCAAATCATGGTTTTTATATGAAGTAGGTTTGTATCCATCTTTTATACTTCTAAATCGAACATCAGTGTGATTTCATCTGCTACGGTTGCTATTGTAATTAAGATGCAAAAGTGTGGCTTCCAAAATAAAAATCGTTTAGAATCTTTAAAATTTTTACCCAATCAATCATTTAGTAGCTATTAGAAAAATTTGGTAATTATAGCAGGGCTTCAAGGCCCATCACCATACTGCCATTATCATTATCCTTAATTCTGTTTTTTTTTACAGGGGCAATGCATGACCCCTGCTTACAAGCTAAAATATGCATAGAACAAAATTATACTATAAAATAATGTTCGACAGAAATATTTTCTTTCTTAGAATATTCTAATATGCTGTGTGGTACGTAACTATAGAGACTCTAAGTTTACCAGTTTCCATATAGATATGGAAACTGGTAAACTTGCTGGGTAATTTATTCAACAAATATACTTTTTTTAATGCAGCAGGTTTAAAAAGTATTCAGACCCCTTCAGTTTTGCACACTTTTTGATATAGATTTCACTTAAAAAAAAAAAAAAAAAAGGGACTGGCTTTTACTTTTTAAAATTTTGCTATCAATCTATAATGGGTAAACACAGAATAGCAATACGATGATGAAAACAATTAAATCTTTAAGTATTCCACCTAAGTGTTCAGACTCTTTGCTAACACACATCAATTGAGCTCAGGTGCATTCTGTTTGCTTTTTTTGTGATGTTTCTGGAGCTTGATTGGAGTCCAGCTCTGGCAAATTTTATTAACTTATTGGAGAAGATTGAGAAAGATACAAAGGTGTGTGTAAAAATTCACTTAATTAAATGCAAGATCAAAGAAAAAGCCATGAAACATTCATTTGATATTGTTTCATGTTGAAACAAATTCTGCATTTATATGTTAGCTGCACATTCATGCTGTGAAACTTCTGTATGGCTCAATGAAACCCCTATTAGATTCAGGTTTGCTGACTCATGAAACCACAGGACCTACACTGAACTCATTATGTTGATGAAACCAGATTGAGATAACTCTCCTTTGTGACAAAAAGCATATATTACTCTGCTCTCAACAATACTCTCAAAAGGCATTTGCGACGTGTTAGCGAAGATTTAACTCCTAATTCCTGTTCGTGCCTAAAAAATGAATGGAACCTAACTTCTTTTGCAGGAGGGAAAAATATTTTGGGGTTCGGGGTTACATTGATCACCTCATTAAATACCCTTATAAAAAAATAAAACTGTTTTGAACATGTTAATGATATTTATTTTGTAATGTTTGTTGAAATTAGCATCAATGACTACAATACACACCGAGAACAATATAGTTTGAATAAATTGTTCTAACATCTTGATGACTTTTGCTTGTAGAGCAACGTTATACTTTCTTGCCACACGTTGCTGTCAGTAGCCAGACACACAGCACAGGCCTAATCCAACCTCACTCTCCACTAATTAACCATAACATTAATTTAATATTGTGGGGATTCCCTTTTTGTTACCAAAACAGCTCTGACCCTTTGAGGCTGGTACATGAGCAGCATATCCTGTATGTCCTGTAAAGTTATAAAATGAGGCCACCATGCATCTGACCTTCGAGTACATCCTGCTGATGCGTAATCGGATTGAGATTCAAGGATTATGAAAAGCACGTGAACATCTTGAATTATTTGTAATGTTCCTCAAACAATTCCTGAACAATACTATGAAACTCTTAAATTCATGTGAATATTTAAATGTTTCACTCAAGTTGTCAAAAATATAATTTGTCAATTGTTGTAGTAGATTAAAAAAATTATGTAAAATATATAAGAAAATTTCACTAGTTGAGGCTTTTGTATCCCACTGTGTAAAAATACTCTGATCAGCTATAACATTAAAACCACCTGTTGGCTCAGAATAGATGCTCTAACCTCTGGCACCTCACACATCAGTGGGCCTTGGGTTTCCATGAGCCTTTTGCTAGTTCGCTGGTTGTCCGTGGGACACTTTTGGTAGGCGCTGACCACAAAATACAGAGGGCATCTAAAAAATCTGCTACCTTGCTAATTTCTGATGCAGTTGTCTAGCCATCACATTATGACCAATTTCCAAGTTGGTCAGATCCATATTCACAACAACTTTGGTAGCTGACTATTTACTTGCTGCCCTATACTGTATATCCCACTCCCTGACAGGTTCTACTGTAATAAGATGATTAATTTTTTTAACTTTGCCCTTCAGTGGTTTAAATGGTGTGTGTGTGTGTGTGTGTGTGTGTGTGTGTGTGTGTGTGTGTGTGTGTGTGTGTGTGTGTGTGTGTGTGTGTGTGTGTGTGTGTGTGTGTGTGTGTGTGTGTGTGTGTGTGTGTGTGTGTGTGTGTGTCTGTGTGTGTGTGTGTGTGTGTGGGCACATACTCTGTGTGTATGGTTTTCAACGAGTTTGAATCAAAAGATAAATATGATACAATAGCTAGAATTTTATTTTCTGATATTTACATCTTAATGTGTTAAACAATTTGAAACATGGCACATTTAGTTTTTACCCACCCATTTTTCAATTAATCAGAAATATTAGAAATCTCTCCAACAGTCTTCCTGGGCAGGAAAAATGATATCACAAATTCAAAGAAGACTTTAAGAAATATAGAGGTTATGCCACAATAGCCAAACTGTTAACAGTAGAGGTCAGCACCAATAGTCGATTGCTGGAATTATCGGCTTTCTGCAAAAATACATACTGATAGTTTTTCCGGCTTCCAGTCCGCTGTTATTATGAGAGTGGCCTCTAGAGGCAAATCACTGATGCCACGTGCTGTTTATTTTTACACCCGAGACTGTGCGCGGCACAAAGATCGTACATGGCCTGGAGAAAGCACTATATTATATTTATTATTGTTTATTTATTTATTTAATAATTATACTTATTCATTAATATATTTATTTATTTTAACACATTATGATTCAGTAGTGTTTTTTTATATTTTTTTATTTTTGTAATAAAGTTCAGTACTATTTTACATGGGGTGTTTTTTTTATCCAGTAACCATTTAAAAACATCTATTGGTTGATCAATCTGTTATAGGCAAGTATGATCCAACTATCAGTATCAGTCAAATCGGTCAACCTCTAATCAGCAGTAAGAATCTGAAGGCCAGATTAGAGATCACACAGAAATACAGAAAGTAAAAGTTAATCTTAGTTTTTGATAGCTTATACCCAAGTTATAGTGACGTGAAAGTGTGTTGAAATTGGTAGTGGTAGCAGTAGAATTAATTAAAGAGTCTACAGAAGCATTATCTACTAATATTTGAAGATGTTAAGAAAAAACAACCAAAGTTTGAGCGCTATTTACTTTGTGTAGTTTTTGTCCAGTGCTTTTGCTCACATAAAAATTGGGTGATCTGCCACCAATGGTGCTATGTTCTTAAGTTATTTAGCACATGTAGATGCAGACAGAAAATTAATTCTGGATTTCTGATTTATCAATTCATATTCATCTTTTGTTCTGAAACCCAATTGTGGGTTGTCAGTGTATAGCACAGACAAAAGAACAGACCTTGTTTTCTTGTTAACTGTTTGATTCGACTGAGTGTGCATGGCTTTGTGCTGTCCTTTCCAGCAGTGTGCTATTGTCTGTTTTCTTTGCGCCTGCAAATACAGCAGCAGGCAATGTTGCTATGGCAGCTCAGTTATGGTGTCTGTTTAACCAATTTTGATGCCCCACTCCTTTTACCTTGTCCATTTTTCATGCTTTCTCTCCTTAATGGCCCTCTTGCATGTAAGTACAACAGACTAATGCCTCCATTTTTGTTTTGTTTTTTATTTGTAATTTTAACATAATTGTTCAGTAATCTAAAGGGAAAGCAGGTGTGGACACATCATAACTATTATCTAGACCAAAAAAGCTACAGTGTTCCGATTAGTGATAATAGTATTATGGTTGCACCACTCTGGAGTGCATTAAATGTAATTGTTAGACCTACTCATCCCCTAAATATAAAGCTAATTTCCCTGAAAGTGATTTGTCCACCCCTGGTAAGAACTTGTGCATGTCACAGGTAAGACAACAATGCAGTGTGTTTATTATTCCCCACCCTTTTTTTTCCTCTGTTGTCTGTGTTGTAATGTTTTATTTTATCATAGCAATCAAAAGGATGCTGAAAGCAGTAACCACATTTTCTTACAGGAATGCATGTTTTTTTTTCCCTCATTCAGCATCTATTATATATAGAAAATACATACATATTACTTTGTTTAGCTCTCATGTATAAACACTCATGTAGAATGCAAGTTTATGATGACATTTTAAGATACCCATCTCCAGACCTCATATATTTTCTTTAAAAAAAAAAAAAAGGTATAGATGTGCTCTAGAAGTAATAAGTCTTAAAATACAAAGCTCTAGAGTTAGGCTCTTTTGGACAGATCCTATATTTTCAGAAATAATGCATATTTACTGCCTACCACATCACGTTTCCGTTATTTGATACGGTTAATGAGTTGAATTTAGCAGGATAAATGAATATTGAAAATGTAACATTTTCTAAATCAATTTAAATTATATGACATTCTCGGCCTAAAATACATTAGTGGAGTGTAGCGGAAAATAGAGCACAATCTATTAATCATACTATTACAGTCTATTTTGCAATCTAATACAAACCCCAGTACTGGTATGTTTTTCTTTTTTTTTTTTCTTTTTTTTTTTTTTTTTTTTATTGTTCTCTTTTGAGCCAGACACTTTGAATCCACACAAAAAAGGATTTTTCATTTAGTTGACATCCAGGCTTATTGCCTAACTGCTTCAACATTGTTTCACACAGTCCTACGTCTTCTCACCTCTCCGTTCTCCTCTAGTGTTCGACCAACTAGATCTTGTCACGTATGAAGAAGTTGTTAAGTTGCCTGCTTTCAAGAGAAAAACACTGGTCTTATTAGGTATGTGGCTGTATACTATTTTCTGTAGGCATTTCTGGATTCTCTGTTCTCCTTCTATAACCTGTTTCTTTCTGCAGGAGCCCATGGTGTTGGCAGACGACATATAAAGAATACACTTATCGCAAAGCACCCAAACAGATTTGCTTATCCCATCCCACGTGAGTCACATACTATAGATAATACCTACCAAATATTTGCTGGATGACATCGCTATCAGTAGCAAGGAAAGAAATATAGTGCTTTTTGTATAGTTAAGGATTGTATAGTGATGCGCAGCAGCATTTGTCAGCTTTCATGCTCATAAGGACAGATTACAAAATGAAAGGTATTTAACTGAGTTAAAAAAAAAAGATAGATCATATTATGTATCCTGAATTAATAGTAGACAATAGCTAATATACAGTATATCACATAATGGCTAATATTTTATATAACACAGTAGAGTGTAAACAGCACGAGTAGGGTAAGTACCCTGGTGATTCTGCCCATTCTCGGTGAAACAAAAGATTTAATCATTTTTATGTATTTTCTACTAATTCATGTTTTGGACAGTACCCCCTTGGGCACTATATGTTGTCAAAACCAGTGCAATTGCTGATGCTTATAAATTTGTGGCTGCAGCTATATAAATCATTAGGTTTGATGTACTCTTGAGTGCTGTTCCTCTACACTTTCTTAGACACAACCAGACCCCCTAAAAAGGATGAGGAAAATGGCAAGAATTACTACTTTGTGTCACATGACCAGATGATGCAGGACATCTCAAACAACGAGTACCTGGAGTATGGGAGCCATGAGGATGCGATGTATGGTACACGTCTGGAAACCATCCGAAAGATTCACGAGCAGGGCATGATCTCCATTCTGGATGTAGAGCCACAGGTCCTAGACAAATCCGTATCTGATTGTACTGTTCATTATGTTGCTTTGGCTGTGTTACTGATGATTCTGTTCTTTTTGACAGGCACTGAAAGTGCTGCGGACAGCTGAATTTGCTCCCTATGTCGTTTTTATCGCTGCGCCAACGGTCACCCCTGGTATGAATGAGGTGGGCATGATTTTCCTCTAATAACTCACATAAATAATACATATATCCTTTAATTTTTTTTTTTTACAATTCCCAGTTAGCTCACATTTCTCAAGTTTAAGCTTGTTTACCTTCTTTTCTTTAATTTCAGGTATGTTTCATGTCTGCTTTTAGCTGCATTTAATCTTTCATTATTTTTTTCATGATTTCTACTACAATTTATTCTTTCTAACCTCAAAGTTCTGTACTTCCTTGTGGCTCATTGCATGCTGCATTTGTCAGTCATTTTGCATGTTGTTTCTATATGACTCTTTTCCTTGCCATTTCTCGTCACTGCACTCAGCTTCCAAGGTGGTGCAGAAAACTGCCTGTAAGTACATGACCTGTTGTAGGGTCTATGCCAGTGATTACAACTAAGCCTCTCTAAATCAAATGTATTCATGCTTATGCACAAAGATCCATTGTGGCACCAGGCTTTTATTCCAGCCAGAGGGGAGGCACTGATGGCTAAGATAAACTGATTAAATGAGCAGAAACAAGTATGGCTTTAACTTGATTGGAATGAAAGCCTGCAACCACGCCAGCCTTTTGAGGATAAGAATGATGACCCCTGATTTGCCACCAATATGCATAGGTCATGGCTCGTGTTTGTACCATTTACAATTTAGTTCAAAAGTTTGCCCGCTTCAATTTGCCCTATAGATGTTTAATTTTCCCCTTTTGTGCAAAGAAAGAGCAATAAAACTCAACAATGCATTAAATCCCAGAATCAGCTGTATCTGGGAGTTCAGCAGAGCAAAATTGGCCATGCTCTCTGAGGAGCAGGGATGTCCTACTTTGAGTAAGTCCTTTGAGTGGGTTCTTCTGCCCTGTAATGCAAAATTAACAGCAATTTAAAAATGTGTGGTTAACTGGCTTCAATGGTCTTGGATGAAGAAATTGCTAGCCTTCACCCTCCCTGGTTGGCAGCTGTTGCATGATGGGAAAAGCTGACTGGTTTAGGGGGAAATTAGGGATTTTTTTGTTGTTGTAAAGTAAAATTTCAAAAACTATTGGCAAACTTTTGTCCACAATTGTAATGTAGTCTGTTTTATCTGTGCCCCTGCAATCAATAGAAAAAAAAGTTTAACCTGTGCAGAAGTAACGTCTAGGATTTCCCGGAAATGATTTTCAGAATAAGGTTAATCCAGAGCTACCAAAATAAACTATAATCAGGTGTTTTAATTTTTTTATTTTATCACTAAGCATTACAGAATAATATTCATAAGATAGAATTTCTTACAGAGTTTGTCACTGGCGATTTCTAGCATTTTGCTTTCGTCCATTCAGGTCGTCCAAGCAGTAAAACAAGTTATGGCATTTCAAACCTTGGCTCATCATCATTAATGATGATTAGATTTTAATAAATGTTTGAAATCTGAATTATAGCAATGCAATAATCATTGAATTTTATTTAACTTGTTTAAAACTACATTATTTCACTGTTACTAAAGTACTTTGCTTGTAGCAATGGACAGTTTGGCTCATTATTATTAACGATTATATCATATCCATATCCTGACTTATGTAACACAGGCCTAGGTCAAACTTCATCACAAAACACAAGCAAGCTTTCTGCATGTAACTCTGTATACTCTTAGCTCATTCTGGTTCTTCTTCCCCTCCTTTCCTGAATCAGGACGAGTCTCTGCAAAGGCTGCAGAAAGAGTCAGAGGCCCTGCAGAAATCCTATGCTCACTACTTCGACATGACCATCATCAACAACGAGATCGATGAAACCATCCGGCTACTAGAGGAGGCCATTGATGTAGTTTCTACCACCGCTCAGTGGGTGCCTGTATCTTGGGTCTACTAGCATCTCCTATAGGCCACAGTTTTACACCAGTGTGGCCCAGGCTATTCCTCTTCCTCAAAAGAAAAAAGAACCACACACATTCATTTCGAACAGACTCACAAACCACTAGTCCATGTGTTGATATCATCAAGACCCTCCTGTGGGACTGCAAAAGCATAGTGCTGTACATATCGAAACATATAAATATATAAATATTAATATAAAAAGAATAAATATGGTCCTGTACTTATAGCTAGGGGTTGGACATTTTGTACTTTGTTTTTCGGAATGAAAGAGACGGCATCTTAGAGCAATGACGAGCACAGTAATCAGTCAGTGATTGGGTGTGGGTTGTTGAATGACAGGAGGGTTTGAGAGGATGAGTCCATACACAGATTAAATACTGTAATTGGGCACAGCCTGATCGGGCAGAAGAGAAACCTTGTTCCTTGTCTCACCCCACCGGTCTAACTCAGTTCAATGTCACATTTCCTGGACATGTTCACAGTGGCTTGTCCATGGGCAGTTGATAAGCACAGTTGGCTTGAGTGCGCCAAAATTCTATATAATTTATTTTTCAAAGGGTACTTGACTGAACATGTTGGAAGTTTGGTAACTTTAGCCTGTGCTGGTCTCTTACCCTTTCCTGTTACTTTCTCTGTTTGTTTAGCACTCTTAATTTGCACAATGGACAATAGAGGGGATGGGTGCTCTCTCTCTCTCTCTCTCTCTCTCTCTCTCTCTCTCTCTCTCTCTCTCTCTCTCTCTCTCTCTCTCTCTCTCTCTCTCTCTCTCAATTTCTCCTTGTTTTTATTTCTCCAAGTGAAAAATTCCAAATGGTTCAAGAGTGCAGTGTGTTTGGTGTTACAGTATCATACTCTCATCTTCTAAAAAAGAAAAACAAAAAAGTACGTAAAAAAAAAAAAAAAAAAAGATGTTGGGGGAAACGGACACCTATGCACATCCTTGTAACTCTGGAACACTGGTTAACCCTCTGAGTGGACAACCTTTTTCATGGCCTGTCAAGTGATGTGTTTGTAAATTTTGTCTGAATTTTATTTGTCTTGTGGGTTGGGTGGGTGGGGGGTGATAAGAATTTCCTGGATCTGCCATTCCAGAAATGTGGTGTCTTAAGAGTATTATTGTTTTATGTTTCTCCCAGAAAGATTGAGACCGAGGGGATTTTATTGTGTCTACCTGTTTCACTGGTACATGCGTTCTTCTGAAATGGAAGAATTGTTGTGTGCATAGACATAAATGAATTCAGTGTGACAGACTTTTCATTTCATATCTCCCTTGTGTAAATTTCTCTAAAAAATAAGTTACTCCTCAGTATGGCTTTTGTAAATAGATTTCCTTTCATGTGTTGGGGAAAAAGTAAACTGCCTTTGAATTCATGCAAAATTTGTTATTCATTGTCTCTTCTTACAATATTAAAACAAGTCATTTTAACTTGCAAGAGCATTGTCGGTATAGCATCAGTATCAGTCTGGAATCAATGCCATGGTGCATACCCTATAAATGCCCTAGTAACCAGGTTGGTATTCTATTGAAATATTGATTATTCAACTCGGTCAGAATATCTGTTTTGGAATTTCAGTTTATGAAAAGAAATGGGGACATATTTCCATAAAGTTTTGGTGATCTATATTAAATTATTGTTTAAATAAAAAAAAAACTTCCATGTAAAAAAGAAATGTGAAAGAGAGAGTCTTGTCAAATTAACCTTTGCGAGGTACACACATTTTGGTTCAGATGCTTAATGTAAGAGAGCATGAAAAGTATTTTTCCCTTCAGTCAATATTTTCAGTAATCAACTTGATACCTCAGTATTTAAGATGTTGGACTATGGATTGGAACATCAAAGTTGGCACTCCTGTGCCGTTGTGCAAGGCCCTACCCCTGAACTGTTCAGTTGTATATATTAGACAATTGTAAGTCACTCTTTATAAGCGTGTCTGCTAAGTGCCATAAATGTAAATTAACAATATCAATCTTGCAGCGTTCTCCTATAGGAAGCCTGTCTGTAGATAATGACCTACTGCTATCTTTCACAAACAAATTATTTTTAATTACTAAACATATTATTTTGGTTTGCTTATTTATACTAAGAATAATAAATACTTAAGTAAAATTAAAAGAAAATAAACATACTTTTTACACTTCACATTGTATCAATAAAGTACAAGCAACAATTTTCAAGATTCTTTTTCTTTTATCCTGCCAAAACCTGTCTAAATGCCAATTCATTGGGAACAGCTTATCATCCAGTCAGGTTCAGCAATGTAGAAAAAAAAACTGATGTGTAAAGTTGAGTATGAACATGCCTCCATGTACCTCAGTATAAATCTGCTATAGCAAGCGACGACTTATAAAAATAAAAATTTTTATTTCAGTCCAAAATAGGATGAAGTCCGCATGTTGTAGTAGGTTTTGTCAATTTGCAAATCCTATGCTATATTTTTCCAAAGTTTGCCTCTGTTTAATGCCAGGATCAACTAGCATCAATGTTGTGTGGAAATAAGAGTACACCACATTTGAAATCTGTAGTTTTACATATCAGGAAAGAATAATAATCATCTGGTCCCTTTTAGGTCTTAAACTGAAATACAACCTCAGAGAAATGACACCTGACATAATGTCACGTGGTTCTCTGAGGTTGTATTTCATTTTTATTTCATTTCATTTTGAGACCATGTGTCTTTTCTTTATCATTTTTTTTACTTGAAGTAATTGTTTTGTATGATTTTAACAGTCTTGCACATTGTTGTGGAGGAATTCTGGAGGAATTTCTAAGGTTGCTTCAGTTAATTGTGGTTTGTGGGCATTTGTGTTCACACAGCTCTCTTATGGTTCTACAACAGCATTTCAGTCGGATTGAGGTCCTGAGCTTGACTGGGCCATTGCAACATCTTGTTCTGGTCCTTTTAGCCATTCCGTTGTAGACATGCTGGTGTTCATTAGATTGTTGTCCTTTTGCATGGCCTCACATTTAACTCTTTTTGGTTCTTATGTTACTTAAGTTTTGTACTTTGTCCACCCCTAGTAAATGCATACACATTTCTGAGCATAACATCTATTAGTAAAGTGTAATAGGGCACACCTGGGCAAAAGAAACTGATCTAATGGCTCATGTTCTAAAAGATCAAAATATCATTGTGTAGAAAATCAAAATAAGTCATAACACTTTTTGAGTGGATTGTGTACATAGATTGTGTAAATAGTCACTGTCCAGCTCAGACTCACGGCACTTCGTAATATACTGTAGTCACGAAATATACTGTGTCACCGGATGTAATGAGGATGTAATGCCTTTCAATACAAAATATTTTTTGGTGCCTCTGCCAAAATTTCTCTTTCTGTCAATGGATACCACAGATGCTGTATTTTTATCTTTATTTTTATATAGATTTTTTTGTTTGTTGTAGATTTTTTTCATCTTCAAACACTATTACTCAAGATTTAAACAGGAGATTTCATCCTTGTTTTTACTGCTTCATATTCGGTAAGCTACACGTCATTATAAACCATTGTCAGTGGTTCCTTCCAGTCAAAATACAGTAAATATATTCTACTGGTTAAATAAGGCGTTAATTAGAGACACACATTTATTACACTATATCTCTTACCCTTACCATATATTCTTTGCCTTATTCTCTCATAAAAAAAGAAAAGCTGGAAAAAAGATTACACTTTGCATTTCTGTCAACATTACCCATGATCCTGTGCCTCCGTTGCTATGGAGACGGAGCCTGACTGAGGCAGTTGTGCTGAGTGACATGAAAAATTTCCACTTGAACTAAGAGACCCAAACCTGTTCCAGCATGTCAATGCATGTGTGCTCCATTAGCATACAGGTGCATCTCAATAAATTAGAATATCATTAAAAAGTTGATTTATTTTAGTAATTAAATACAAAAAGTGAACCTCATATATTATATAGATTCATCACACACATACTGATATATTTCAAGTGTTTCTGTCTTTTAATTGTGATGATTTGGGCTCACATTTAATAAAATCCCACCAGTTCATTATGTAAAAAAATGAGAATAAAAAAAAACATTTTTAGTGAATTGTTGGCCTTCTGGAAATGTTCATTTATTGTATATGTACTCAATACTTGGTAGAGGCTCCTTTTGCTTTAATTACTGCCTGAATTCAGCATGGCATGGAGGTGATCAGTCTGTGGCACTGCTGAGGTGGTATGGAAACCCGGGTTTCTCTACAGTGGCCTTCAGCTCATTTTGCATTTTTTGGTCTCTTGTTTCTGATTTTCCTCTTGACGATAACCCACAGATTCTCTATGGGGTTCAGGTCTGGTGAGTTTGCTGGCCAGTCAAGCACACCAACACCATGGTCATTTAACCAACTTTTGGTGCTTTTGGCAGTGTGGTCAGGTGCCAAACCCTGCTGGAAAATTAAATCAGCATCTCCATAAAACTGGTCAGCAGAGAGAAGCATGAAGTGCTCTTCCTGGTAGACGGCTGTGCTGACCTTGGACCGGATATAAAACAGTGGAGCAACACCAGCAGATCACATGACTCGCCAAACCACCACTGACTGTGCAATCCTTACACTGGACCTCAAGCGACTTGGATTCTGTGCCTCTCCTCTCTTCTTCCAGACTCTGCGACCAAAATTTTTTTTCCTTATATCTGAAAAGACAACTTTGGCCCACTGAGCAACACTCTAGTCCTTTTTGTCCTTTGCCCAGATAAGACACCTCCGATGTATCTGGTTCAGGAATGACTTGACACAAGGAATGCATCAGTTGTAGTCAGTTGTTTTCCCTGAGCATTAAATGGTCTGAGAGACAGAATTTGCTAAGAAACCCACTGGCTGGTGTCCTTTCTTTCTGCCATTCTGTAGACATCTTTGTGCTCTGGAACACTAAACTGCTGGAGGTCCTCTGCTGATCGAGGTAGCCACACTTCTTGATAAATGTATCTTGTGTATTTCATTTGTAACATCTAGCTGTGTAATCATTATGAAAATCAATTTAAAACAACTATCCACATATTGAAATATGCATTTTTTTTTTCCATCTTAGGTTATTTATAGAACATTGTGAGCACCACAAGCACTGATAAAATCAGAATTTAGGAACATTTGACTTTTACCACAATAGCATAGTTATCTAGAAGACAATGAAATATATGGTCAAAATTATTGACTCCAAAGGAGTGGCTCTTTCAAAATATTTTCAATATACTATACTTCAAGGATTTTCTCTGCTCTGGCCGAGGTATTGGAATGAACTTCCCCTAGATGTCCGTACAGCGGAGTCCCTGGTTATCTTCAAGTGACGATTGAAGATCTACCTCTTCCTGAAACAATTAATTAGCACTTTCCAAGTTTGCTTTGAAGAATTAAAAAGTAATATTTATATTAAGTTTGTAATCTGGCAGTGTAGATTTATTTATTGTTAGAGACTCAAAGCACTTTTGTACGTCGCTCTGGATAAGGGCGTCTGCTAAATGCCGCAAATGTAAATGTAAATCTTTCATTCCCTGTTTGCAACACTACCATTACAGTAAGCAGGCCCCCAAGGCATATGAACTTATGGACCATAAACCAATGGTTTTTTAATTAATGGTCCTGTTGACAGGTTCGGTGGTCATGTGATGTGGATGAAGGTTTGTAATGCAACCAACCACCACAGAGTAAATGTGATCGATCTCTCTCTCTCTCTCTCTCTCTCTCTCTCTCTCTCTCTCTCTCTCTCTCTCTCTCTCTCTCTCTCTCACATATATATTTATATATATATATATATATATATATATATATATATATATATATATATATATATATATATATATATATATATATATATATATATATATCCAAAGTCTTGACAGGTGCCATTGTACTTTATTACAAAGTCAGCATGTATAGACTGACCATGTATAATAAAGCCCATGCCTATGTACAGGGCTGTGTGGTGGTGTGACAAATTCATCATGACCCCAGTTCCAGTGCTGGTCATGCTATTTTATTTAAAAAAACTTCTTTTGGCTTCTCCCATTAGGGGTCGCCACAGCGGATCCTCCGCACGTTTGATTTGGCACATGTTTTACGCTGGATGCCCTTCCTAACGCAACCCTCCCCAATTTATCCGGGCTTGGGACCGGCACTGAGAGTGGCTGGGGATGGTTCCCTGACCGGGGATCGAACCCGGGTCGCAGCGGTGAGAGCGCTGCATCTTAACCACTTAACCGAGGACCACCAGGGGACCTCGTGCTATTTTATTTGAAAGAATGGACTTAATTAATAGTTTATTATCTTTAATGACATTTACTACATAGTTTAATAAACATCGAAATAAAAACAACTAAATGAGAAGAACAACTAAAATGTATATTTTGTATACTTGATAACTTGTTAAGTAGGCAATTGGCCAGTCATGTGACAGCAGCAGCACAGTGAAATCATAGGTAAAGATTAGAGCTTCAGGTAATGAAGCAGCATGGGGAAAAGGTGTGAACTTTGTGAATATACCTGAGGCATGGTTGTTCATACCAGATAGACTGATTTGAAAAAATTACACTGTCTTTTGTTGATGAGCGAAGTCTGAGAAGAATAACCAGGCAGGTTTGATGAGCGAAAACTGAGAAGAATAACCAGGCAGGTTTGATGAGCGAAAACTGAGAAGAATGACCAGGCAGGTTTGATTTGACAGGGAGTCAGCTTAAACCAAGTAGTAGTACACTATACTAACGCAAACAAGGACGCTAGCTTACAATATCCAACCCCAATCGCTTTCCCAATATAATAATGAAAGGTTACCTTCTAGACAGGCTGCAGAAGAAACAGATATTGTACAAGACATTTTCTATAAACTAATTTTGGTAAGAAGTATACACAAAGTGGTTAGGTTTAGGGAAACACTAAAACCACGTTGGAAAACGTTTGTGATTGCCTTCCATTAGAAGAAAAATATTACTATGTAAGAAAAGACATTTTCAAGTTATACAAAAATAGCATTTCTGACCACTCATGCATCGCAGAAGGTAAAAATTGAACAAAAAAAATTGACCAGCTGCAGTGACAGAAACTACTTGCAAATCACCACCTTTCCACTGATAAAAGTAAAAAAAAAAAAAGAAAAAAAGGGAAATAAACTGATATTTAAAGGCAGAATAAGATATGTGACAGTGACTATCCCAAGTCACTGCTCAGGATGAAGGGCAGGCCAAGGTGAAGTGAAATCCAAAAGTGAGTAAGCACCAAACGTAAAACCTGGCAGCTGGAGAGAAACGATATCGTTAACTAATGTAGTAGCATGCGATGTCCAAAAGCAACCACATGATGGCAGCAGAGACATTAAGGAAGATTATTTCTCTTCAAGTTATGTCCCCTGGTGGTCTAGTGGTTAAGATGCAGCGCTCTCACCGCTGCGACCCGGGTTCGATTCCCGGTCAGTGAACCATCCCCAGCCACTCTTAGTGCCGGTCCCAAGCCCGGATAAATTGGGGAGGGTTGCGTTAGGAAGGGCATCCAGTGTAAAACATGTGCCAAATCAAACATGCGGAGGATCCGCTGTGGCGACCCCTAACGGGAGAAGCCGAAAAGAAAGTTTATTTCTCTTCAAGTTATACAGGTTAAACCAAGCAACAAATCGTAATGAAGCGGTGGAAAATAAAAGTTTGAAGACAAAACAGAAAACATGGATTCTATGACAATGTTAAGGGCACAAACAGCAGGGTAGTGCCTGACCCTGTGAGACATCAAATTCATATGAATGTATGTAGCAAGAAAAGGAATGCCTGAAATAAAATTTTCATGTAAGCCAGTCTGTCAACGGTTATTCATATAAATCAATGTCGAACCTTTTATTCTGCACAGGAATGTATTTTGGGACATAAGGAAACAATACCCCCACTGAAAGAGACCCATCAGGATTGGAAAACAGCAGAAAATGCAGACATCCTGGATTTTTAAAGCAAATGGAAACGAGAGACTATTAATCCATGCAAACACAGCAACAGCCAGGAAACAAGAGCACTGTTTATATTGTCCATAATAAAGACTCTACATCAAAATGTTAATGTAAAGTCTTTGACTTGTGGGCCTGGACAAGAAACTAAAGAAAATGAAAAGAGGTCATCCACTAACCTGTCAACAGATCACAGACAAACAATAAGAGAAATATAAGGACTCTGGAACTGTTAATGATTCCATTTATCCCCACACCATTTCTAATACAATAAATACCAAAAAAGGACTTGATCTTCTATTATAAACCTTCTCCATCTAAAATGCACAAGTGAACTGGGAGATTCTGAACCGGTACTTTTAAAGCATCTTTCACTGGGAATCCTTTTTAAGAGCAATTTCCAATCTTCTAGTTGCACCGACATATCAGATGCCCGTGCAAGGGTAGAAAAAAACCCCATGCACTCCAAATGAGCAACTGTCAAAAAGAGTATGTCAGCATTGGAAACTGCAACTGGAGGTGATCAGTTACCTGGGAATGAGTAGTCTATTGTCTTGTCTACAAAATAGAGGTTGAGAAATCATCTAGTGGTAATATAAAGAAATTCTAGTGACCTCTGACATCATTTTGTTGCCAGGAAAAGAATGTCCTTCTACCCATGGCTGGTTTTAAGAATTGACCAGAATGTGTTCATCTTGGGCGTGATTTGTCATGTTTATATTTACAGTATGTTTGTGTAGCTAAATACTTTTATTGCGACATGTCTCTTTAAAGCAATACACACTTGTGCATACTGGGTAACAGGAAGTTATCTAGTTCATGATGCTGTGACCTTACATGGCCCTCTGACTAAATCTAAAATCATCCTATATTCGAAAGACCTTAAAACCCCTTCACTCTATTCAACTGTTCATTGTCCAATTAAGGAATAAAACATGCGATCAATCACAAGATGGCAATAGGCATGAGAAGTGCTTATTCATAGTTTTAAATAGTGGTTTTTAAATAATCTCCTAAGATGATTTTCCTTTGTTTAACATTCTTTTCTTTTTTTTTTTATCACAAAATGAGAGTATTCAGTTTAAATTTCTTTTTTTTCTTTTCAAATGGGGGAAATGCAGTGACAGCACATGGTGACTGAGTCTCTTAAGTTCTAACTGAATATAAAAAGGGCAGGATTGGGGACAAGTAGAAGTGGAAAAGTGAGCCGGAGTGTTTCCCACAAGCCCCTGCATGTCACTAATCACTTGCACCTGATTCCAATTCAAGCTGGTAGGACTTGTAGACACAACAAAGTTTTCACAACACTCATCGTCCCCTGTTTTGCTCAAATGGTGGTTGATGTTGTTTTTGCTCATGCTTAGGGTTCTGTCTCATATTATTTGGCATCTTGTTACTTTGTTTTAAAAAATTTGGAATTGAATTAAAATGATCTGCATTGTGTCGGTTCCTTCGATGGCAAAAAATCATATAGATTTTGCACTATATAGGAGTGTGTATAAATTATATTATATTTAAAAAATGACTCACTATCTACCCTCCTCCTTCTGCTGTAAACAGAGGACGGGATCTGCCTGTCTCTTGATTTACTTTATATACACAAAATACTTAACTAAAGACACACAAGTCAAATCCACAGATTTCACCATGGTTTATGAAGATAAAGATGATACTGACATTGCAGTGAAATATATTTATTGTTTTCTTATACAAGTGCCTTTACTGAAAGACGAGTGCTGCTGGACTGCCAAAGCTGAGTTCTGTCAAAATGTGATATTTATTTGATTGATTGATTTATTTTAAGTAGTAGAGAGAGAGAGACATTCATTTGTCTCATTTACATTAAAGGACGTTTATCCCATATCCCAGCTTGTTTGGAATCTAGGGTCACCAATGTTACAATGCCCCCTGGAGGAAAGAGGGCTAAGGGTCTTGCTCATGGGCCCAACAGTGGGAGTCCTTAAGTTCTTATTGGGGAGATGGATGTTTGTATGGTGCTTGTGGCCCTGATTTATACCATTCATATCATGTGTTACCATGTGAAAATAACTGAGTTCTTTAATCCAGTGTTTTGGATTCCTCTCTTGCAGGGGCATGTCGAAAATTGTATATATCAGATGGCTGGGGGGGTGAGATGGAAGAGTAGAATGAGGGGTGTCAAAAATAAACTACATAGGTTAAGTGAAGCTTAAGTTATACAGAATGTTTCATGTCTTTGGGACGGTTTCAAACACTATATCAACAATGATTTAAAGATATAAAATCTGTGTTGCTGACAAATGCAGAACAGCCAAAAGCTGTCAGACAGCAAGGGACTTCACAAAGTACCTACCTGCAGCATTTTAGTCAGTATAAATCTTACCAGCACAGGATTCTATACTACAGCCTATCTGATGGCTATGGAAAAAAAGATGCTTCAATTACATTACATTTAAATGTATGCCATTTGGTAGACATCCTTATCTAAACCAACTTACAAAGAGGTTTAATGCCTTTATCAATAAATAAATCCTTATACTATCATTAGGTCACAGACTTAAATGAATCTAGCAATGACCTGCATCACTTAGTTACTAGGACAAAATACAAAAACTACATAATCATTAGAGAGAAAGAAAGAGAGAAAAACAGAGCTCTTCTCTCACACTCAAAGCACTTTATAGTGTGTACCACAAAATGCACAAATAATCTCCCAAACCCATATTTTATTCACTACATAGAACATATAAACATAGAAAGAACATGTTTAAACTGTGGAAATGTAAGATCTTTATAAAGTTGATGGCTGCAACATGTCTCAAAAAAGGTCAGAACAAGGTCATGTTTATCTCTGTGTAGCATCCCTTCACTTCTTTTAACAAAAGAAGTCCGTATACATTTGGAAACTGAGGAGACCAGGTGCTGGAGTTTTGAAAGAGGCCTATTTGTGTCCAACATAGGATTCTAGCTGCCTAACAATCCTGGGCCTCTTTGTCGTATTTTTTTTCTTTAATCATGTACCAAATGTTTTTAATTGGAGTCTGGAGTGCAGGCAGGCAGGCCAGTTCAGTTCAGGTTGTCACTTATCCATTATGACATTAAATTACGATCGATTGCTACACTGCTGTTGTATTAGATGCAGTATGCGGTTTAGCTTTGTTTTGCTGAAATATGCAATACTTTCCCTGAAAAAGATGTCATCTGGATGGAGACATATGTCCAGCCTTTTAATGCCCAGCCCCAACATTTTTAATTCCTGTTGCAGCCATCAAATTCAAATTTCAAGTTGCACATGCTCTTGAGGTACTAGTGACCAGTGTTCCTGCCCCTCTCCTCTCCTCGGATTTGTCCGCTTTGTCACGGCCTGCCTCTGGATGGTGCTCTTTTCGATTGGAGGCCACTCTGTGCAGCTGGGGATGTTTCTCATCAACAGCCTGAGGATCCTTAAAATTACGGAGCAACACAGGAGCTTTGAGGATAGATTTGGACTGTACTTAATGTCAACAGTCTGAGTCAGGACTACAGTTTGCATTTGATCACCATCACTGCACACCTCAATATTATTTATCTGTAATAAATGGACATTCTGGTTCTTTTCAGTGTTTCTTTTATATGCCATCTCTGAGAGGTTTTCCTTGCCACTGTCACCTCGCTCTTTAAGGACACACTTACACTTATAAAAAACAATCGTATTCATTCTTTATTACCATATAATCTGCGCAAAGCAGTTTTGAGACAATGCCTGTTAAAAGCGCTATACAAATAAAAATTAACTGAATTGCATAATTCTATGAGGTATTTTTGCACAAACCAATACACATAGCATCATCTATGGAAACCACTCTTACAGTGATGCATGGTGGGGGTAGCATTATGATTTGGGGCTGCTTCTCTTCAGCTGGGCCATGGGCATCTTCAAGATAGATGGGAAAATTAATAGCTTCAAATACCAAGATATTTTGGCACAAACACCTTCTGTACTCTGTCAAAAAGCAAAAGATGAAGAGGAATTTCAACATGACAATTACTCAAAGCACATAAAAAATTAACAAAGACATGGCTTTAGATAATTATACCCAAAGTCCTGGAATGGCCCAGCTCAATGGCCGTATTGAAAACCTATGGAACAATCTAAAAACATGTACACTTGTACACATGGATACTATCATTTGAAGAATGGGATACAATTTCAAAGTAAAGAACAATTTGGTGTTTATAGTGACTTATTTACAAAGACTTGATGTCATAATAAAGGCAAAAGGTGCTTCCACAAAGTATTAGTTAGTTATTAGTCAAGTCGAGGTTGAAAACATATTTATTCAGTCAAGCCTTTAATCAGTAGATTTTTTCTCAGGTAAAGGCTCAGATCTGGAGGGAACATTGATATAGAGTGTTTGGTGAACTGGGATATTTGTACGCTGTCGTCCCCTCACATTCACGTGTTCACTCAGGTTTGTTGAGGGTGGTGTGGTGGGCCGTCTCTTATCCCAGAGATCCCTCATGTCTGTGTTGCCTTCTGGTTCTCCCTTTTAGTTATGCTGCTATAGCGAGTCTTGCCGGAGTCCAAACTGCACAGTGACTTTAACTCTCATGCAACAATAGGTACACTTAATAATCCATATCCTTCTCTTCCTGTCACCCTCTTCTCTCTCTCTCTCTCTCTCTCTCTCTCTCTCTCTCTCTCTCTCTCTCTCTCTCTCTCTCGGACGAGTTAAACATGCTCCTGAGGCTCCAGTGACCACTGTTCCTGCCCCTCTCCCCCCCGTGGATCTTCCCACTTCATCCAGGCCTGCCTGGATTGGATGTCAACAGTCTCCTACACTGATGTCAACAGTCTCCTACACTGACTCAGAAATACACTTCGCTTTTGATCATCATCACTGCACCCCGCAACATTGTATACCCGCCACAAATGGACATTCGGTGTAACCCAGATGAGGATGGGTTCCCTCTTGAGTCTGGTTCCTCTCAAGGTTTCTTCCTTATGCCATCTCGGGGAGTTTTTCCTTGCCACAGTCGCCAGTCGCCACCGGCTTGCTCATCAGGGACAAACTTACTCATAAAGAACATATTCATTTTTAATCACCGCATTATCTGTGTAAAGCTGCTTTGAGACAATGTTCATTGTTAAAAGCGCTATACAAATAAAAATGAATTGAATTGAATTGAATAGTTGGGTGGAGTGTGCAGACTTATGCAATCAAGCTGTGGTAGATTTCTTTTGTTCAAAATTTTCCCAATTATTATTATTTTTTTTTTATTCTCTGGATTTTTGTTTGTTGGAAGATCATATTAAAGATGTAACAAGTCTAACATTTATATTGTTATTTCTGTCTTTATTTTAAAAACCTGCAATTTGAAAAGGACTTATGTGTAGATGTTTTATATCCATTGTAGTACTAATCATAGGCCTAATGGGTAGTAATAGGCCTACTTAGCAAACTGGAAGTGTAAGAGTGAGGATTAAGATAAATAAGGGTGTCCAGAATAGATTCATTCTGGCTCCTTTTAGGTACATTTACACAGCTTTCTCCGAAAACTATGTAGGTCTAACGATCTTAAAAGCCAATAATGAAAGTCAACATGCGTTATACACATGATATAATCAAAAGTACATGCGATATACACCGATCAGGCATAACCTTATTGCCATTGATCAGGCATACAATTATGACCACCTGCCTAATATTGTGTTGGTACCCTTTTGCTGCTAAAACAGTCTTGACCTGTCGAGCATTAAGAGCATTAACTTCATCAGCATTTTGAGCTATAGTAGCTCGTCTGTTGAATCCGACCACACAGACAAAATATTCACTTGCTACCTAATATTTCCCACCCCACAAAAAATGCCATGATGAAGAGATAATCAGTGTTATTTACTTTAACGGTCATAATGTTATATTATCATTATGTTATGTCTGGTCAGTGTACTCCTGGTTTGCTTGTGTGCAGAATAAAAATTTATGTGCAAAAACTTTTTGTAGGGATTTGAGTGGATAATAAATAAAAACCCTCTTTATTTACTTTATTCGAAATTATTTTTTTGAAAGTAAGACAGTCTTTCAATATCAGCCGATGGGAATGTTTACTAAAAGTGACCAAAACTGATAACAGTTTGTACAATAAATCAGTATGCGAGCTATGACTTATAAGACAGCTCTGGGGTGGCAAAGCTAATTTTTGCCACTCTGCTTTCCGTGGCCATGACCCTGCTTTTTTCTGCACACTTTGAACATTAGCAAATGACTGAGAGAGATTTTAATTGAACATTTAGTCACAATTTTGAAGAAGTCTCTTTCACAGTAATCAGCAATACATATCATAAATCTAATAAAAATAGAGTTTCTCTCTAAAAGATGGCATTACATTAATTATAATAGTTCTTCATTTAATTAATATACTTTACTAGATTAAGACAGCTAGTTAGTGCCCACCACTGGCTTGTCTAAGGACGGCTTTTTCCTAAAAGAAATTTAAAGCAAAATGCCAAACGGATGATTTATAAACTATTGTAAGTCAATATGTATAAAGCCTTATATCAGGAAATAATGGACCACAATCTGATTTAATAAAAGCTGACTAATGATTACAGATATTTTAACAATGGACAATTAATACCTAAAAAACAGCCTGTCTGCAATTTATTATATAACAGTAATAATTTAATACATCTTTTATGTCTGACCTATCTTGAATTAAGCTGTTTGTACTTTATGTATAATCTGTTAAACTCTGTCTACAATGCAGAACAAGTAAATATAAATAGCCATTTCCTTTATTAGCTGGCAATCAGGCATTTACATATTGCTCCTGCTTTACCTGGATAAAGGGTTGTGTTTGGGTGCCCAGACTTATTCACAGACAGATAAACTTTAGTTACTAGACAAAAATTATTTTCTTTTAACTAAGGGGAAATGGTAACTCTGTGGTTAAAATGTTGGACATATAAACAGAAGGTCATGAGTTCAAATCCCAGCACTACTGACTAAATTGTTGGCTGCTATGGATAAGAGTATTTGTGTTTTATAAACAGTATATCATATAGGTATTTCCTTTATAAGCTTACATTCAGGCAATCCAGCAGTTTCTTTCTGTACACGTACATTACTGTTTAACCTAGATAAAGGTGTTTGTGTATCCAAAACTTAAACTCATAAACAGGTCATTAACTTCCAGTTACTAAATTAATATGATTAATGATTTCCATTAAACTTCAGGGCAATTGTAACTATGTGGTTAAAATGTTAGACTTCTAAGCAGAAGGTCGTGGGATCTATGGTATATTTGGTATATATATGTACACACATGCATGTAATATCATATCTTGGTACCTTAAATAATGAAGACTACAGCAGGGGGCAGAGCTTTTTCCAACAAAGCCCCAGAGTAATGGAATAGCCTTCCAATTAGTGTTCGGGACTCAGACACAGTGTCAGTGTTCAAGTCGCTGCTAAAAACGTATTTATTTAGTTAAAACTTTTTATCAGTAGATTTTTCTTAGGTAAAGAAGCAGATCTGAAGGGATCATGGATATTGAGTATTCAATGTACTGGGATATTTGTATGCTGTCATTCGTGGTTTGTTGATGGTGGTGTGGTGGGCCGTCTTTTATCCCAGAGATCCCTCATTTCTGTGTTACCTTCTGGGTCTTCCTTTTAGTTATGCTGCCATAGCGAGTCTTGCCTGAGTCACTAACTGCAGTGTTCTTTACTTTTATACAACAATAAGGATACTTAATAAGCCATATATTTTTCTCCTGGTCAACCCTCTTCTCTCTCTCTCTCTCTCTCTCTCTCTCTCTCTCTCTCTCTCGGTTGAGTTAAACATTCTCTTGAGGTACCAGTGACCACTGTTTCTGCCCCTCTCCTCTCCTCATATCTGCCTGCTTCGTCCTGGCCTGCCTCTGGATGATGTTCTCTTCAATTGTAGGTCACCAGCTGGGGATGGTTTCACATCACTGGCCTGGGAATCCATGAAATTACAGAGTAACACAGGAGCTTTGAGGATGAATTTGGACTGTACTTAATGTCAACAGTCTGCTACACTGACTCAGGACTACAGTTTGCATTCGATCACCATCACTGCACACCTCAAAAACGTTTATCTGCAATAAATGGACATTCGGTGCCACCCAGATGAGCATGGATTTCTTTTTGATTCTGGTTCATCTCAAGGATTCTTCAATATGCCACCTCAGGGAGTTTCTCTTTGCCACATTTGCCACCTGTTTACTCATTAGGGACAAACTCACACTTATAAAGAACAATCTTATTGATTCTTTATCACCACATTATCTGTGTAAAGCTGCTTTGAGATGAAATATGTATATATGAAAGTGTTAAGCTTTTCTGAGCTACACAATATTAGGCAGGTGGTCATAACGTTATGCCTGGTCAGTATATATTCTCTCTCTCTCTCTCTCTCTCTCTCTCTCTCTCTCTCTCTCTCTCATATATATATATATATATATATATATATATATAGCCATTGGTTACGAGAGTTCCCTAAACGGAGGAGCATCCCGGGGTTAGGTACAGAAGTACAGCAGGGGAACAACATACAGCAGAGGAACACGTGTAATGATCTCTCTCTCTCTCTCTCTCTCTCTCTCTCTCTCTCTCTCTCTCTCATATATATATATATATATATATATATATATATATATATATATATGAGAGAGAGAGAGAGAGAGAGAGAGAGAGAGAGAGAGAGAGAGAGATCATTACACGTGTTCCTCTGCTGTATGTTGTTCCCCTGCTGTACTTCTGTACCTAACCCCGGGATGCTCCTCCGTTTAGGGAACTCTCGTAACCAATGGCTGCGCCGCCGTCATGGCTAAACTGGGCGTTTACTGGAGCTTACCGGAGTCTCTTTGGCGGTCATCTGGCTGCTCTCATGTGCTTGTTACAGAAGTTACACAAGAGCTGAGGTTGCTGTTGTTTTATTTCCCTGACTAAGCGGTGTGGTACTTAGCTACAAGTCTCGATCAAAGCCGAATACAAAAAAAAAGTAATTTCAAGCCGTTTATGGAGCCGATAGGTAAAGATGCGAGGACGAATCCGGCTGCTTCGGCGAATATATTTTCTAAGATACTTTTCTGGTAAGTACAGTAATACACCGCTAACACTTGACTCGTGTAACTCGCCTCTGCCTGGTGGAGGTCTAGTTAGCAGCCTAAATACTGTAGCTAGCCGGCGAACTAGCCGGATTAGTTTAGAGGCGATGGAAGTAGCAGGTTGTGCTTCTGGGTTTAGACAGATGGAGGGGAAGCGCTCCGGGCTTTTCGTTTCAGTTCACTGCTGGTGATATTGATTTAAATGAGAAACTCGGAGGTGTAATAACATCTATGTCCCAGCAAGACTTTATGAGAAAGAGCTTATTTTTATTTTGATATCTGAACTTTTGCGCTTTAAACACGCGCTAACCCACAGTTTCACTGCATTGTGAGTCAGAAGGACCCATGTGCAGTTTCCTATTTCTAGGTGATTTGACCTATGACTTGTCACATGCGGTGAGCTCCCAAAGTCGGGAATCGGAACTGTTAACTATTGTCCACATATTTTCTTTGGCCAGGAATATTAAGACCTAACCGAAACACACCCGTTTCCTTTCAGTCTTTGGTATCAAAGGAATCCCGGGTATACAGAAGCTTTTGAATAGAGCCAAGGTCTGAGTTAATTTCCTGTTCGGTTTGTGGCTCTTTAATTGCTCCCAGGTTTTGTTGAATGTGTTTTCTTACATTTACACTTGTTTGTCCAAGTCCAAGGTTAAAAATATTTGGCGCATAATGTACTTTCCTGTCTTTTGTCCTTTTGCTCAGTTGGTTAAATCCCCTGTTTCGCATCGGATACAGACGAAGACTCGAGGAAGATGACATGTACAAGTTGCTCCCTTCAGATGGCTCCAAGAGACTCGGGGAAGAACTTCAGGGGTATGTCAGAAACCTAACTCTGTGTACCATGCAAACATCAAGTACAGGTCATTCAAGATTCAACCCTTGACGAGTTGATCCATGTGTGACAGGCGTTTCTTGTTTACTGAACAGGCCACCGTTATGAGATTGTCTTTTCAGGTTAAGTATCAACTCGTATATTCATGCCGCATGCTCCTACATGTTTATCTGCAGCAGCAGTTCCTAAAGCCATGCAACTTGTGCTGTCAGCTTGCCAATGAAATATATCTTCTTATCCTTATGCTCATTTTCTCTTTTTCTATTCTCACATGATATTTTAGTGTTTACTTCTCAATGTATGTACGGTGGTGTGAAAGTGTTTTCGTATTTTTTGCATGTTTGTGACACTAATGTTTCAGATCATCAAACTAATTTATATATTAGTGAAAGATAACACAAGTGAACACAACATGCAGTTTTTAAATGAAGGTTTTTATTATTGAGGGAAAACAAAATTCAAAACTACATGACCCTGTGTGAAAAAGTGTTTGCGATAACCTGCGATGGGTCTGTTACAGCGCTGTGGAGGAGTTTTGTTCCACTCATCTATGCAGAATTGTTGTAATTCAGCCACATTGAAAGGTTTTCGAGCATGAACCGTCTTTTTAAGGTCATGCCACAGCATCTCAATAGGATTCAGGTCAGGACTTTGACTAGGCCACTCCAAAGTCTTTATTTAGTTTTTCTTCAGCCATTCAGAGATGGACTTGGTGATGTGTATTTGATCAGAACCCACGTTCGCTACAGCTTGTGGTCACGATCAGATGGCTGGACATTCTCCTTCAGGATTTTTTGGTAAACAGTGGAATTCATGGTTACATTTATCACAGCAAGTCTTCCAGGCCCTGGAGCAGCAAAACAGACCCAGACCATCACACTACCACCACCATATTTTACTGTTGGTATAATGTTCTTTTTCTTCACTTTGTCAGGCAGGTCCTATTTAAGAGATTTCTTGATTGTGAACAGGTGTGGCAGAAATCAGGCCTGGGTGTGGCTAGAGAAATTTAACTCGGGTGTAATAAACCACAGTTTTAACAGGGGGGCAAACACTTTTTCACACAGGGCCATGTAGTTTTGGATTTTGTTTTCCCTCAATAATAAAAACCTTAATTTAAATACTGCATGTTGTGTTCACGTGTTATATTTTACTAATATTTTAATTAGTTTGATGATCTGAAACATTAAAGTGTAAAAAACATGCAACAAAAAAAAAAGAAATCAGCAAACACTTTTCACACCACTGTATATATATTAGTGTATATAGTTGTTTATCTTAATGTCTTTTTTTTATAAACAAAGCAACCTCTCTATGTGGTACTGTATTTTACTACAAAAGTATGCCAAATTGTGTAACAAGGTAAGAAAAATAAGTACAAAATGTAATTCAGAAACATGTAAAACCACTTTTAGCAATAATAACCTGAAATATAAATTTCTGTAAGGAAATATACGTCTCTCACATTTTTACATACTCGTCAAAGATTCTTAATGGGTTTGAGGTCAAGACCTTTGTTATTTCTTGTTTAGCCACTCAAATCTTGATTTGCTGGTGTTTGTGGATTATTGTCCTGTTGCATGTCCCAAATGTAAGCCCCACTGAAGCTGCTGGACAAATAATTTAACATATGTCTATTAATAAAGTACGTGTCCCATGTCTGACAGTTGTTTTGATGTGATTGTAGTGATACGCTGTATTTGCTTCAAATTTGGTGCTGTTCATGATAAACAAATATCTCTACCTGGGTTGCATCTGCTCAAAGGATATTGTTCCAGAACATTTGTGGTTTGCTCAGATGCAGTTTTGCATACCTAAGTTGTGCTGCTATATTCCACTTTGTGAGATGCTTTTCCCTAATAACTCTTCCACATGTTTCTCATATATTGTAGATCTTGGGTGTTTCTTTATTGCTAACTCACTTAATACATGCAACTTGTCAATTTGTAAATTTAATATTGTTTGGAGATAATATGGCCCATTTAACCCTACCCTTTATGATGAGCAGCAGTAGCTGATCCATTTTCAAATCGGATGTGTTCATCGTTTTTGCTGTGATATAACAATAACAGAACGCACATACGCACACCAGATTTGAATATTCCAGATTTAATATCTCTAGTAAAACGTTTTGTTTGGTTATAGAAGTTGGTTGGAGTTATACAATTTTTATTAAGGCCCAGATAAATACCTGAAATTAAAGGAGGGTAGACTCACTTTTTCCCTTGATGTATGTAGGTGGTCACATAGGTGACTGTTTTTAATGCATAACCCTAATGTAAGTGGCAGAAAATAAAAACTTTTGGAAAGAATGATGAAAAGAAAAGGAAAAGTTCAAGATGTCTTAAGAAAATACAAATAAAAAAAGGAAATAAAAGATGTGTACAGTATATATTGTCTATTGAAATAATTATAAGACCTATCCAATGGATACAGTCTTGAATTGAAGTTACATTTTCATCCATTTTAAACAAAGAACAAACCTGAACTTTTTCTTTTTATGAACTGTAAGGAAAGCATTAATACGGCATCAGCAATTTTATAAATGATAAAGGGTGGATGTGTACTTTGCTCTTCTCAATATACACCTGACTCTTCAGTGTATCCTAGAAAGTGTTGTATGCAAATAATGGGAAAAATCATATTGCTAATAAAAAAGTCTCCTAAAAATAAAAGGATAAGATATATATTTATTCGACCCACAGTGGGAACACTCTGATTGTATAGTCGATTAGCAGCAGGGAGAAAAGACCTTCTGTATCTTAGGATGTTTCATACAGGGGGTGAGAGTCTTTCTTCAGCAATGATGATTAGCAACCATCCTCCTTTCTCCCACCTCCTGTGCAGTGTCCAGGGGAATCCCCAGGACTGATACAGGAATAATACAAAATACATATAATCTCTGTATGTAAATGTGCAAATACTCTAATAACTCTAACTCTAATTGTTGTAGTGTGTATAGCTTTTTTATTTCTTTACCAACAATGTTGGGAGGTCATATAAAAGAAGTTACTGTGTTTCAGAAAAGGAAGATTATTAGCCTACCTCATGCAAAGAAAACATCTAAAGGTATTGCTGAATTACCACTGGAGCTGGGATAAGAACTTTCCAACACATTAATAAAACTTTTTAGGATAATGATGAACTTGAGTATGGAAAAAAATGTGGACAGGAAAATCTTGAAACATTGCATTTCTTGTTGAAGTCATAATATAAAAATTTGACAGTAGAACTCTACACAGTCTACACAACTCTACACAAGTCTACACAGCCCTGTTAAAATGGCAGGTTGTTGTAATAGACGTAAATTAAATATATTATGACAGAATTTTCCCCACCATTATTATAAAATTGCAACCTAAATATTAAAATAAAAAAACAATATTCATTTTAGTGAAAACAAAAAAAATTACGTTCACCCTTTTGTTCACACCCTCTTAGAATCAAGAATGTAGTAGTGTTCAGAATCAACTAATAACATTAAACTTAGTTTGAATACCAAATCAGGTATTAGATCTTATTGTTAATAATATAATTTAGGAGAGGCTTACAAACATTGTCCAAAACATTCAATATACCATGGAACCTTGTAAAGACAGTAACCAAGAAGAGAAAATCTGCCACAATAGTTATCAATAAAATAGGAGGCCCCCTCAAAATGTATAAGAAGACCAGGAACAAACTGACCAGGGAGGCTGCTAAGAGGCCTACAGCAACTTTGAAAGATTTGCAGCAATTTCTGCCAAGTACTGGTTGGTCTCTACATCTGACAACAATCGTCTGAATTCTTTAGATGTCTAGGCTATGGACTTTTTTTTATTAAGCAAAAAATCATCCAAGCCTTGCTAAAATACAACATCTTTCAAAAACAGGGAATAATGTGCTATAGTCTGAACATTTTTGCCATAATTCCAAATGATATGTTTGGTGCTTTCTCTTTCCCATTCTTAGCTAGAACTGCTTTATTCATAGCTCCAAATAGCAGTCAATTTTGGCACAAAACCTTTCTGCTAAAACACTTTTACAATGAATAGGAATTTCACCTTTCAGACTGATGACGACTCAAGGCACATCTTCCAAAATCTGTCTACAACAAAACACAATCAAGGTTCAGATATAAATCCATTTGAAAATCTGTGGATTGACCTGAGTGCGATGTGCTTAAGAGAAGCCCAGCCAATCTGATAGAAATAGGATGCTTTTGCCAGGAAGAGTTGCAAAAATAAAAAGTCAAAAATGTGCCAAACCGAGTGACTCACCTCTTCCCTCATCTTTTTAACTTCATGGTGTGACTGATCATTTTTATTCCCCTGTAGTTACTGCAGGTCTGCACTCCCCTTATCAAAAACCGGTACCAGCAAACTCCTTCTCCATTCCTCAGGCATCCTCTCATCTTCCAAAATCTTTTAAACAATCTAGTTAAAATATATTTATGTATATTTACCCTCTAAAAATTTTTCTTATATTATATATAATTCTTATTCTTATATTTAGGTTGCGATTTTACAATAAAGGTGGAAAAGGATCAGACATGATTCACAAAAACCTGCCATTTTAACCCATTATATAAACCTTATGTTCAATAGTGAAAGTCACCGTATAATTGGGCTGCAACTAACGTTAATTTTGATAATTTTTTAATTCGGACGATTATTATTATTTTAATTATGTTTTTCGATTAATCAGATAAAAGATATATTTTTAATTGGATGTTTTGCTAATTATAACTATATTAAACCCCAATTCAGGGTTCAGCATATGTATGTATAAAAGTGTACTTAAAAATGCAAAAGCCACATATTGAGTTTTTAATGTTGACATTTCAAAGCTTATAGTAGCAGCTTGTTAGGGAGGGCATGGGGGATTTCTCCTTTGAACAAATTCATTCATGCAAACAGCATTTGAGTATGCATGGTGAAGCAATTTGTGTAAATCAAAATTTGTACTGTATTTTGCTGATCAGTTGACAACCATGCTTAAAAAAATCTATATAAAATATAGTAAACATTTTTGTACACATTTTGTTCATTTGTGAAGATATAAGCATTTAGAATATATAATTAAATACATTTTGTGCAATAATTAAATGTTATATGCATAGATTAAATATACAAACATATGGAAACGGAATAAGGCCACAGTAAATCACGTTTGAAAACAGATAAGTGTTGTAGTGTGTACTGTAAGTTAATGGCTGTGTTATCTAACCCTCACGCTAGACCGAAAGTTTAGCAGCCCAACTAATCGATATTGATTATAATTGATTTTATCAATTAGTTGTTGCTGCCTTACAGTATATACACACATGCAGTGCAATAGAACATGTGGTCTGATGAGTCCAAGTTGACCCTGTTCCAAAGCAACGGGTATGTCAGGGTAGGACAAGAAGCGCAGGAAGCATTGGCAAGGTAGAGTGTTTTGGAGGCAGTGTACAGAGATTGGAATCATTTTCATGAATAAATAAAATGTCCACCACAGAGTCCAGACTTGCAGCCCATAGAAACTATTTGTGGAGTAGTTTGCTGCTCCCATTCTCAATACAAAACTGGTTGGAAATTAACATAATTTGCTAAAACAATGTCAGAACAACTGTGTGCCGTGATGGCGATGCATCAAAATATTATATAACACTTTTTGGCCAGGCAATGTAATTCAGTCACTGCTGATCATATACAATAGCTAATGCTAAGGATATTCTGCCTACATAAACAATGTTATTTAATTGATCTGACATTTACCCTACAAAATCATGAATTATGCACATGCGTAAAGAGCTTCTGTTTCTTCAGAATGAAGGAAAAGTGTGATCTCTGTGGCCTTGATCATGGCATGCATGTTAGTATCAGAAGGGCTGGTTTCTGTGTTTCATTTCGACTGTTTAGTTTTTATTTTACAGCTTTCTGTCGATCTGGGCATGCACAGCACGGGATGCAAACTAGGGCACCACGTGGGCCAAAGAAACTAAGAAAAGGAAGTTAATAGTGGTCTGTTCTTATTCACAAGGTCAATATTCAGTGTCAGACACAGGCCTCAACTCTTAAGCAACTATGCTGTAAAGCACTAAATTAACTTAGCTTGTTAAAAGCATAATCTTTTTGATTTTACAGAGATTTTTTTTTACTATTTTACATTGTACTCTGGGCCTGTGACAGTCATGTTACCTTTACAATAAAGTTTTATTTTTTATAGTCAATATGTAACTCAATGGAAATGACTGTGACCGTGTTAGACGTGTTGGTACTAAATCAGCATGCCAGTTCACCAAAAGTGTCATTACAGTTTAGCAATACTGTGACTTATAAAGACATGCATAGTATTTTTGTATAATAGAAAAAATTCAGCCAGTGTTATGTAATATTACAACTTGCAAGAGCAATATTTTACCAAATAGAGTAAATTCCCAAAGCTTCCCAAATCCTATGGTTGAAAGTCAAGTTCCTAGTTGCATTTAGTGCTTTACAGCATAGTTGCTTAAGAGTTGAGGCCTGTGTCTGACACTGAATATTGACCTTGTGAATAAGAACAGACCACTATTAACTTCCTTTTCTTAGTTTCTGTTGCTCAAGACAAAACTAAACTGCTAGTTCACTTTCCATTTTTTAGGTTTTAGTCTTAGTCCTGTATCACTTGTAAGTGGGGGTGTGAAAAAGAAAAAGTTTTACTTTAAGGATTGTGTGGATATTCAGTTGAACCCACAAGGGTTTAAAATGATCGTTTCACCTTCACCTCCAGACTTTAACTTGCCTTTGGTTTAACTCAAATTTCTGCCTTGATGTGCTTATGATATTGGCATAGAACCAGGGGTGCTTTATAGAAGGAGTGATTTGCCTGCAGTAGCTGTTTAGGATGTTTTATTTCTGCTGAATCTCTTTTTTTTCTTTCATAAACAAGTAGACTTTCTATAATGTAATGTGACTGTGTCGTACTGTATACTGTATATGAAGATAAAGGGTAATAGGACAGTACTGTATGCAGTAAAAAAATTTCAGACTTTTTGTTTTTATTAAATGAGGAAAAGCAAATAAAAAAAAAATAGATGTTTTACAGTTACATTCACTAAAAAGGGAAGTTAAATTCACTGTCAAGTTCACAACCTAATGTAATGCACAAATCTTTAAAAGTTTTTTTTTTTTTTTTATTACATTGATTTTTGAAATACAGGCAAATACATAGGTCTAAAAGACATACTGTTTAAACATAAGGCATAAGAATAATATGATTTTTTTTTTCTCAGCTATTGGGACCATGAAGTGGAGACGGCAGCTAAAGATCTCAGAACTCCTAAACTTACCAAAGCCATTATCAAGTGTTATTGGAAGCCATATACCCTCTTGGGTATATTCACCTTTATTGAGGTACACAGAGATTTCTTTCAAAGCGTAAGGAAGCACAAGTTTTGGCCAAGGTTGACTTCAGTGTATGAGCCATTCATTTGCTCTAATACAGTTTTTCAACAAGCATTCGGGTCTGTAAATATTTGTGCATTGACAAATGTCATTATTGTTATTTTAGCTGCTTATTAGACATATTGAAGTGGAAATTCTATAATTAAAAGGAACTCAAATGGTGGAGGGGAGCTATATAAGGTTAATAAAGTCTGAAGCTTTAGTTTGAGGATGATTGCATCCAAATCAGTTAAACAGTGTTGAAATTACATTATATTTTATGTTTTCCATATTATTTTATTATACTATGTTATGCTATCATTTCAAATTTTTCGCAGTCAATGCCTACCTAAACTTTGCAATACTAATCTCATCATGTAATATAATATACTCATTTCTTTTGACACAAAGGCAGGCATCTAATACCCAATTGAAGATGACAAAATCTTTACTTTCAAAGTCAACAATGGCTTCAAAATATGATCAACATTTTGATCCAAGATCTATTCAATTTTGGAAGATTTGCAAGGAAATGTGGATTAAAATTAACAAATCAATTTTGGTTGGTAAATGTGCTGTTTTACAAGCAGATGGTGTTTTACCAGAGTTAATGCTTGCATACAATGGTTACTAGATAAGTTAATGCTTATACAATCATGCTTTAATTCTTTAGTATTAATTTCCTTAATACTAAATATTCACAGAGCAGGTGAGCGAATGCTGAAACACATAGTGCAAAGAGGTCGCTAACTTTCTGCAGAGTCAAAAGCTACAGACCTCCAAACTTCATGTGGCCTTCAGATCAGCTCAAGAACAGTGCATAGAAAGCTTCATGGAATGGGTTTCCATGGTGGAGCAGCTACATCCAAGCCTTACATCACGAAGCGCATCGCAAAGCATCGGATGCAGTGGTGTGAAGCACGCCACCATTGGACTTTAGAGCAGTGGACACGTGTTCTCTGGAGTGACGAATCACGCTTTACTGTCTGGCAATCCGATGGACGAGTTTGGGTTTAGCGGTGTCCTGGAGATTGACACTTGTCTGACTACATTGTGGTTGATTATGATGTTGGGGTTGTTTTTTAGGAGTTGGGTTCGGCCCCTTAGTTCCAGTGAAAGAACTCTTAATGCTTCAGCATACCAAGACATTTTGGACAATTTCATGGTTCCAACTTTGTGGGAACAGTTTGGGGACGGCCCGTTCCTGTTCCAACATGACATGACAAAGAAAGGTCCATTAAGACATGAATTGGTGAGTTTGGTGTGGAAGAATTTGACTGGCCTGCACAGAGTCCTGACCTCAAACCGATAGAACACCTTTGGGATGAATTAGAGCGGTGACTGCGATCCAGGCCTTCTCGTCCAACATCAGTGTCACAAATGCACTTCTGGAAGACTGGTTCCCATAAACACTCTCCTAAATCTTGTGGAAAGCCTTTCCAGAAGAGTTGAAGCTGTTATAGCTGCAAAGGGCCAACATCATATTAAATCCTATGGATGAAGAATCAGATCATGTTCATTTGCATATGAGGGCAGACAAACCAATACTTTTGGCAATATAGTGTATATATAATGTCTAGCCTAGCTATGTATGTATCTATCAATTAATCAACAAATGGAATTCTAAATCCGTAATAGCATGTTCAACAACCACAATATAGGTGTGATTGGTCAGGTGTCCAAAAACATTCGGCAGTGTATTGTATATCAAAAGAATCCTGCAATTTTAAAGGAGATTTCAGACTTTTTATCCAAGTGAAATTATCATGAAATATCACACCAAATAGCTACATAATCAACTATTTAATTGCTTAAAAGAGGTTTGGGGTGTGGCTGGCTGTCTATATGTGTATAGTGCTGTAGTTTCTGCACCGTTTACCTGATTTGGATGTGAATAAGAATTATTTATCTATAATTTCAACTCCAATGCACTGTGGTAGACAATATAAAAAGGTTATATGGACCAGTGGACAAATGTTTACAGACCCGAGTGTATGCTCTGTCATTTTAAGCCTCGACATTGACATTTTTTATTTGGTAAAGCGTTATCAGGTATTACAAATCATGAGTAATGGGTTCAAAAGTTATTGATGTATTTAGCTGTTCTGTCTCCTTCTTTTCAGGAATGTATTAAGTTGGTGCAACCAGTGTTTCTGGGCAAGCTTATTCGATACTTTGAGAGCTATGATCCCAGTAACATGGATGCACTGTATGAGGCCTATGGCTATGCTGCTGGGGTGTCTATCTCCACACTGGGCCTTGCTTTAATGCACCACCTTTATTTCTTCCATGTCCAAAGAGCTGGCATGAGATTTCGCATTGCCATGTGCCACATGATTTACAAGAAGGTCTGTTTTTGTACTGAGTTACACATTCACCACAAAAAGAAAATAAATAAAAATTCAGTCCTCTTTTTTTAATGATTAGTCCTCATATTTAAATGTATTATTTAAACATAATGTTAAAAATGTTTTCTCCCAGTCATTGTGCCTTAATAGTGTCGCTATGGGAAAGACCACCACAGGGCAGACTGTCAACCTGTTATCAAATGATGTCCAAAAATTTGAAGAGGTATGTGACTTTGCGAACTGGCATCTCTTAATTATTTTAATTTGCTATTTAATGCTAACATTCTTCCCCTTTCCACTCTTGAAGCACTCTTTCAATCTAAATTGGTCTAAATTGATCTAAACTGGGCTAACTGGTAATTATACAGTAGTTGGATTCCAATTTCTTGGAATATTGTTGTTTTAATTTGTCCTCATCTTTTTCTTCTTCTAAACTGATCATGCAGACAATCTGTCACTGTTACAGACTTGAAATTAGCATGAAAGACTACAATGAACTTTTTTAATCATCAAAAAATAATGAGCTTTGTGAACAGTCTGACTGCTGTGCTATTCAGGTCTACAGAGATGGAACATAACTTAAATGGCCAGAATGCCTACACAACTTTTTGTAAATTTCTACCACAGGCTTTATAAAGAGAATACTTGCATACTGTATGTAATATGCTATCTGCACTGGGGAGATCTTCAAGCACTTGTTTTTAGGTACCGGTAGTTAAATCAGCACATCGCATCATAGCACTGACTCTGTATATGCTAACTGACTGCAAACAAAGGCATGCAACATCATCAGAATCCATTCATCCAGGGCACAGAATGTTTGTCCCCTTACCATCTGGAAAGGCCAATGAGTCGTCGTCCCCCCCCCGTTCAAATCAGTAATTCCACAGGCCATTTATAGCTTCTAAGGAACATTTTACACTAAGCTATTATTACCATTAGAGACTGCAATATACAATCTCCAGTGGGTTTTATTCGATGTGCAATATTACATCTCAGTACACATTTCAGTAATCAAGGCATCATACATGTGTAATCTTATTGGTACAGTGTACAGTTTATGTATTTCTAGTTCTTCTATTTAAACTTCAGAATTTTAAAGTCCATTTTTATGTTTAAATGCTAATCCTAATTGTTGTCTGAGGAAAATTTTATTTAGTTTTGCTTACAGTTAAAAAAAAAAAAATACCTTGCTTACTTATTTACATTTTACATTTACTGTACATGTATGGCATTTGGCAGAAGCCCAGAAGCCTAATTTTAAAAAGCCACAATTATATTTATCTGAATATTTAATAATACTTTTCACTGAGGATTCAAGGCTTTAGGGTCTTGCTCGAGGTAGTTTGGTGGTGCTGGGATTAAAACTCTTTTTACAATTATAATTTGAACTCATACTAGTTCTGAGCATTTTTCACATTTAGTTCAGTTAATTTGAATCATTATTGCATTTTTTTAATAAAAAATTTCTCATCAATAATGTCATGTAGATATTTAAGAGAAAAACAAGATCAACAGGCAGACACTTCATTGGGGACTGAGCTCGTTGCAACGAATCGGAGATATAGAATTGATACAGATTTGGAAAGTCAGACAAACAAGATTGAGAATCTCAGATCTGAAGAGCCATTTCTATCTTCAATGGTCACTCACTCAGTTATTTTTTTGTTTTCCATTGTATGCAAACTACTCTGAAGACTGGTATGTGTGAAAAATAATATATAAAAAAAAAAATATGGGGAAGCAGCAGATTCTAAAATTCTATTAATAAAAAAAACAAAAAAAAGCCCATCTGGTAACAAAATCCATGCCACAGTTAAAGCTGCAGAAATTATACTATTTCTTCATTCTGATTTTTGATGTGCACATTACCATACAAACAAACGTGAGCAAAAAAATATCTAATCTCAAAAATATCAGAATTGTGCAATTAAGGCTGTGAGTCATGAATGGCTACATTTGAAAGCATGAGCAAGTGCTTTACTGTCAGCCGCTGATACTTTTTGTGGAAATTCCTTGTGCTGGTTCAACAGAACCAAAATAATCCATGACAATGTTGCTGTTTTTGGCGTTTTAATGTGTGCTTGGTGCAGTAATAATCTGGTTTGTCTTATGGGCTTGTGCTTGTTTTTTAAGGTTTTTCCTCATAACACCTTTGATTATTTCAGCTTTTAGAATATAGTGGTTTGTGTAAGTATTCTGTGTACCTGGAATCGATCAGATCTAATTTTGAAACTCTTGAGTCAGTGCAGCGTGAATAAGATAGGGTCACAACTTCTAGAAAGGACTCTGCATTCTACATTCATGGAGCACCCAGACAGGGTTACTGATTGGAATGTCAGGGGTTCAAGCACCGGTATCACCAAGCTGCCACTCTATGTCAGACTCTAGATGGGTCAAAAGTTTAAATATAATTTGTTTGAATCAGGTGGCATTACCTTTTTTTTCCCCCTTTGCTTCAATTTGAATACACCACTAAGTGTAGCTCTCCACAGGCTTTTCACAATATTTAATAACTTTGCTCAGATATTCAGTTCAGTTCACAGTCACTTTCACTTTGACATCTTTTATCCATAATCTTAGACTGACATGCAATTAATTTGTACATGTATATGAAATGCTTTAGAAGCATTTCACATAGGCCTGTGTGATAAAAATCTCAGTTTTACATGCTACCTTGGAAAGCTATTTTTTATTGCCTTTACCTTTAAGATCATATGAGCAAATGATTTAAATGTGTTCAAATAGATATTAAAAAAAAACCCTGAATAAATACAACGACCACAAACCTGCTTCTTCTGTGGTAATTCTGTTGATGTTCAGATGCGAGTTTTATTGCTTAGGATACACATGAAAAGTTATTACAGACGTCCCCATGACAAGCTAATAAAATCTGAATTTGGTTTAGATGCCTGTAAGATTGTGGCAATCACAATCATTTGGTGGGGGGTTAAAGCTAACAAACAAATTTACTCAGATGATAAAAATTTTTTTCCCTTATGCAGGTTGCCATATGTGTTTTTTTTTTTACCTGGTAGGAAGGAATATGTCAAACATAGAACCACCTTTAGCAACAATAAATGTGGCTCTCTCTTTATGAACTGAAGCAATATTTGAGGATGTTTGTTTATGCACAGCTATAACAAGGTTCCACTACTGAATCTGGGCTTTGACTTGACCATACCAACGTTGTCTTCAACCATTCAGAAGGTTGATTTGCTAGTATGGCTGGATTCAAGGTCCTGTTGCACGACTTAATTCTAGAACAGCTGAAGCTGCTGGACAGATGGTCTTACACTTATCTCAAGAATATTCTGGTGTAAAGTGGACTTCAATGTGGTTTGGAAGACTACAATTTCCATAGGTCTTGTGGATGCAAAACAAGCCCAAATCATCACCCTGAACCAACATGATTCACAGTGGATTTAAAGTTTTTGTACTGATTCAGTGCGTACAAATTTTGCCAGAAATGGTGCTATGCATGAAGACCAAACAACAACATTGGTCTCATTAGTCCAAAGGATATTGCTCAGGAAGTTTAGTAGGTTGTTTGGATGTATCTTTAAAAAAATCAAACTTGTCCTGCAATATTCTGTTTGTAGACACTTCTTCCTAATCATGCTTACATAAAACTTTTTCTTTCTTTAATTGTGCTGCCATACTTAATATGCCTCATGGCTGTCTACTATCTTGTCTACTAAGTCTAATTAATGTACACTTCTTTTTCAGGTGACAATTTTTTTGCACTTTCTATGGGTGGGGCCACTTCAAGCTGCAGCTGTTGTTGGACTTTTGTGGCAGGAGATTGGACCTTCATGCCTAGCGGGTATGGCAGTGCTCCTTTTTCTGCTGCCACTGCAGTCCATGTTTGGAAAACTTTTCTCTAAATTCAGGTTCGTAAACACAAGCACACTTTTCTACATAGTAAGTAAAGAGAAATGTTGATCTGAGATAGCAAGGCATAACCACCAAATAGAGATTAGATACAAGACTGTATCATTATGTATTTAATTGTGGTTTTATGGATGAATAAAAGTTTGACCAGTGAGCATGCGTGTTTTGGCTTACAAGTAGATTCAACCAACACATTGTTCTTTATATTACTTTGGTAAAGGTTTGAGTTGAATTAGTCCATTAAAAAAAAGCTGCAGCACATCACTGTATTTTATTGTGAATTTCAAACCCATATTCTGATTAATACTGCTGATGAGTGGTGTACATCAAGTGGTATGAATTTTTCCTGGCTTTCTGCACTTAAAAGGTGAGATGTTGTTAAACAAATGATGTTTCTCAACTGCTATTGTTTCACTTGGCTGCCCTATGGCCAAATCTTGTGCACTGACTCTTTTTATAACTTCAGAAAATTGTTTGCTTATCTCCTATAGACTGCACTGTAGTCTTCATATTGGTTTATACTCAACAACAAATGCAGTCAAAAAAAAAAATGACTGGTTCAAACAAAAGGTACCTGGTTGTAAGTTGTAACAACTACAGGTCAGGATGTAAATGTCAGGAAATGGAATCTCCAGCAAGCCTACCTATGAAAGCATTACTAAATGAGAGATCCAGAAAGCAAGAGGGAATTGAGCGTGCTATGGTACATTGTGCTTTATTGTCGACAAACCTGAGTGAACCCATGATGTATAATACTGGCGTGACAGCATGCAAAGATCCCAGTTTACCAAAACACACTTCTCCCAGAAAACCTCTAGGTCTGCTCTTTTACCGAAGGAAAGAAAAACATTTAAAAAAGCAAATATATTTTTTCACCTAGACATAAACAGTGTTATCTGTGGTTGAGTCCTGAAAACAAATGTAAGGCTGTTCAATAACTGTGGGTCTTTGTCAGAGAAGCTGTACACTTTGTTGTAACCCTCACTTTTCAAGGTACCAATAACCAACAAATTCTGATTCAGTAAGGCATAACTGATCATAAATTACTAAAAAGTGGCTGAGGTATTGCTGCACAAGTCCATTCAGTGCTTTAGTAGGAATTCTGGCTGCTGTTTTCTAGATTAACTGGAGCTTGTTTATGCACTTGTTGGAACATTCAGACTTTATGGCATTATGTTAATCTTGAGGTAACAAATGCATGAACTAGTTTTTCTGCATTGCGTTATTGCAGGGCCTTATGCTGATAAATATTCTAAATTCTTATGCCATAAATTAGTATAACTAATTGCAGTTATAGACAGACAGGCATTGTGATGTGGGTATGTGGATGAGAATTTTTTTGTCAAGCTTTTCCAGCACATCCAGTTTCTGCTGGTTTTTGCTAAACTGGTCAACAAGCGGGCTGTATTACGTACAGGTTCGTGTTGAGTGACATCGCGAAATTCAGAATAGTGTCCGCGTCAAGGTGAGCTATTCTCTTTAACCTATCGAATATTGAATAATTATGGTAGGGAAATTAGTGGCATCAATCCAACTAAGGGCTTCATGTGTCAAGGCGAGACTTCAGAGTAAAAATCGACAATTCCAGAGTGGTCGCTTACATTAATCGGCAGGGAGGCATACGCTCCCTTCAGTTGCATCAGTTGATGCAAGTCGACACAAGAAGGTCAGAGCCCATGTAATTGTGCAAAGCAGGAACATGTGCAATCCGTGTGTGGTCTTTATCTCCCATTGTGAAATACCAAGCGAAGTTAGAAAAGGAACGATGGGTTACTTAACGTAGTCCCTAGTTTAGCTTTGATAACAGAGTGAGGTATTTCACCAACATCTTTACCCTCCTTGCACAGGGACGAGAAGAAATCTCGCTACAGTGAGGTTGGAAGGGGTCAACCTAAGTAATAAAGGTAAGGCGGAGCCTGGTCACTGGTCAAACTATGTGTGAAGACAGACATGGTGTCATTGGAGCTTCCGTTGTTGGTCACAGCCAAAGTGATTCCTATTGTGAAACACCTCACTCTGTTATCAAAGAACACGAAATTACATGTTGTAACCCATCGTTCTTCTGTTAGAGCCTGAGTTGTCACATTTAGACTCATCTGACCACAGAACTTTCTTTCAGTATTTTACTGTCCAGTCCTTGTGTGTTTGGTTTTGTTTTGTTTTGGTCTTTTACCTAGTTTGTTGCGTATTAAAAATAAATAAAATGCATGCATGTTTATCTGCTAAAATATAACAAGCAATGCATTTAGGCATGCTTTTTTTATTAATATACTACTATAGTAACTGTAGTATTGTAGTGTAGTTATTTGTAATTATTATTTTAAATGTTTTAGCGATAGAATAAAATGTTTTTTCCAAAATATAATTCTTTCCACATTGTAAGGTGCAGAAAGTTTGTGTGGTGAAATTTCACAGGTGGATGATCGTAGGGGGTGTGCCAAGGATAAGGTGCTAAAATGGCCAGAAATTGCCCTGGTTATAGGGTCATTATGTTCCTTATCTTAACTTGTTTCCGAGATGAAAGAAGGCCATTCTCTTATCATCTATATGAGCTTCGGATGAAAAGACTGAAGCTAAGCACACCAAGGTCTTTTATTGCTGCACATGATGAAACAGAACACCCTTCCAGAGTTGCTTTGTAATCACAAAGCTTACTTCTAGCTGCATTGATCAGCATAACAGTGAAAGTGAATACCTTTGTTTTAGAGTTAGCATATAAAGTTGGCATATAAAGGAATTGCAGTGGGCCTACAATAGAACGTTGCAGAACACCAAACATTTACTGTAGTATGCAAAGAGAAATAGTTATTTACATCAACAAATTGATAGTTAGCAGCTAATAAGACCTGATCCAGAAGATAACAGGTTCCTTACTCTAATATTTTTTTGTCTGTCAAGGAGAAAAAGCAGCACTAATTTCAAGCAACACAAGACAGGAGACAATAATATAATCATATAAGGCCAGCAGTATGTAATTTACCACACTGTCTCTGTGCTAGTATAAATCCTAAATGAATCTATGTTATTACTAAGTAGGTATGAGCATAACTACTGTGCTGCAACCTTTTCTAGGACCTTGCATAGAAATGGGAGGTGTGGAAAAAGTTGGACAGCTGACAAGGATTGAGGTCAGATTTTTTTCATTAAGAGTTTTATGACTGCTAGTTTCAAAAATATAGGTAGACAGCTGGTGCTAAAAGTAGAGTTGAAGGGTTTAATTGCTTCTTGTATTATCTGAAACATGGGTATGGTAGGTAAGGGATTTGGCACACAAGTTGATCATTTTGTTTGGAGGTTTGTTCACTCTCTTTCACATGATGACATTCACTACAGAGCCAGAATACAGTATACCAATATATTTGTCAGGATTACCGGCTTTATTTAAAATATTCATTAGTTTCTACACTGAGAAGCTCTGTTTTTGAATAACACTGTCCGCCAGTATTGTGGTTGTTGTAATGAGCTGTTTCCTAGATCTAAAAGTCTGACCTCTGCTCAAAATCCATTTACTGATCTAAACAATCAAGAAGTCTGGTACATGAATTAGATCTTTTAATAGGTTTTCAATAGGATTTTATGACTAAAATGTATACATGTGTACAGAATTGTTAATACGTATTTTTTATATTCATATTTGAGGCATCATGCTAGTTTGTTCAGCAGAGGTGGATGGACAGGGAACATTTGCCAACATTTATTGCTGAAAGCGTGTACAATCTTAAATTAAATAGTAACAATTTGTCTTCATATTTAGAGTCTCATTTTAAATGTTTTTAAATTTTTAACAAACCCCGTTTGTAATTTCAATGTCATCACTTGGGTTTGATTTGTTCGCACTTTGTTGACGTGCATTCACAGTACTGTAATTCTTTAATGAAATACCTTTACTTGATATGGTAAACAGAATCAGTTAACACTAAAATTAGTTTTAGAACTGGGGTTGCTAGATGGTAGATGTAAAAAGTCCTATGTATGGCCAGTTCAAATATTCTGACCAGCTTTATGATTGATTATAGCTCTGTTTTCTGCCCTTGGTTGGAACATCTGTGCAAATAGCTACTTTGGTAATTTTTTGAAGTCTTCAGCTTCCATATGTGAGATCAGCTCTGTCTGGCCTGTTGCTGAATGAAAATACACTGAATGTGTATGTGTGCATATGTGAATACATCTAGGGGAAATGGTCTTTTCAGATTTTGTCATATTGCCAGATGTTGCGAAATGCATTGGACATCACAGATGGACAGTGACAAGAAGGTTTTGTGAGGCAAAGGTGTGGATTATTCCGCATGGCCAAGTCAGTCACCTTACCTGAATACAGTCAAGGATTTCTTTCACTTGCTGCTTCTTTGCACTGGATATCACCTAGTGATATCTATTGGTTTCAGATTTATGTCAGGAAACACTGCTTGTATTGCGTGTTACAGTGTAATTTATGATTGTTTATTTATTTTTCCTATTTGTCTATATTTTCTCTCATATTACAGCTAAACATCTGCACTTTTTCACATTATGTAATTTCAACTTTAATGTACAGTGTTTGACAGTTACTACATACAACAATTACAAAGGCTTAGCAAATGTCCAAATATTTATTAAGACAACAATATATCTTTAGGAAAGAACTACAAACTTCTTTGTTGTTTTTGCTCTGTGTTTTTATAATGGTTAAAATGGATGAAGCTTTTTCAATTATCAATCTTTTAGCAAAACTGTGTGTAATGCTAAACCAAGCTACTAAATCTTAGCTGGATTTGTGAAAGTTTTTGTTTCCCTTACTCGAATGTGTTTATTGAATTCCAATCACCCATAAATTACATTTACTTTTATTCAAAACGTATTCAAAAAATGCACCACTTGGGGATGCAGTTTCCATTCCTCTTACAGGGAGTGTCAATGAATTCATTACACTGGTTAACCAGCTTGCAGACTTAGGATACCAACTAATTTATAATAAGTATTACTAAGTATAATTAGTTATTTTAGAGGTAATAAAATGTAATTTGAAATTGAATAAATAAACTCTAAATGTAATTGCATTTTTACAAAACTCCAGAAAAAGCTAAGTTTTCAGAGTAAAATGCTGAGCAAGCAGCCGGTGGCAGTTATATAACTCCTTTATTTTAGTAAAAAATAATAATAATAAAGGATTTGGAGGTGAATGTGGGCACTATCGATCCAAGCACCTTAGCAACTTTTTCCCCTTAGACAATTCTTGCAAGCAAATGCACCCTCCTCAATCCAGTGTTGAGGGAAAAAAAGACAATAAAGATGGTTTAATATTTGACATTTGTGAGACATTCTGCACAATTCCCGGACTTTGACACACAGCACATTAGAGGGTCTAAAACATACTATCAGTCATATTCTCTGCCATGTCCTGGGCATAATAAAGTGTTGCATAATGTTCAAAGATGTCTCATGATAGTGGACCTGAATTACACACAGACTATTAGAGTCTCCTCTCCTACAGTGGTCCTAGTCTTTTTCTTTTCTCTCTCGCTTTTTCTTTTGGCATTTATTCCTTTAAACTTGCCCTATTAGGCTTTTATTTCTCCAATTAAGGTCAATATGAATCAACTGAGATGTAAAGAAGTGAAACTTTTCAAACTTAAATCCTGATTTGAATAAATATTTAATAGTTATATAACTTAATTTGCAGTTGGACAACAGGAAATCACAGGAATTGTCATTACTGGCTAAAGTTTCAGGCTCTAAATTGAAACCGGTATCATACTTCTTCCCCCACTTGTCTATGTCTCTTTTTCTTCCAGGAGTAAAACAGCAGTCCTTACTGACAGCAGAATACGCACAATGAATGAGGTAGTGTCTGGGATACGAATTATTAAGATGTATGCATGGGAAAAGCCGTTTGCAGCATTGATCAACGACCTCAGAAAGTAAGTATCTAAGTAAGAAAGTATCTCATGTCAAACGCAGTCTGTCTACATGAAGGATTTCAAAGTCAAATTCTCCCTTTGTCACATATAGCAAGAATTGTGGGGTGTTCGGGACCAATTGCTAAAAAAGTTAATAATAGCTATAATAGCAACATATGGGATTATGTAGACACAGACCGGTCATGGTCCCCATGCTGACCCCTGTCCACTTCCAAAAGCACCTACAGTAGGCATGCTGCCATTTTTTTTAATGGCAGTGGAATCTTTCAGCTGGTTAATGCTGGTATAAGTACATATGCGATGTGGTCCATGCCTTTAATGCAAATTTACAAGCGGTAGAATACTTTTATTAAATAGTTTTTTAATTTTTAATTAAACTTTTATTAAATAGTTTTTAAATAGCAAAATTTTTGAGTGTTTATATTCTTTTCTCTCTGTGTCTCACTATACTGTCATATCCAAAGGCATGCTATTAGAAGCCAGCAATATCTCTCCATCCTGTACAAGATTCTTGGCTAGTAATATTTTGAGAATCCTCAACCAGGATCTGCCTTATGAACCTTTACACGCTTCTGGCACGCTGTGAAGTGGCTGCATTATGATCTCTGAGCCTGAAGGCTTTAGTTCTCAGTGTTTATTGGGAAAGAAAAACATTTTCTTTTTCAAGTCTGGATTTGAGATGTTGGCTCTGAGAATAGAGAACACACAATGAGTACACTTCAAGCCAATTTTACTTGTAATATAATGAGTCTAAAAGTAGCTGACGTGTGTCTGTGTGTGCTTCATTGAGCTTATAATGCTCTCTCCTTCTTACAGGAAAGAAATTTCTAAAATCATGAGCAGCTCCTATCTGCGTGGCATGAACATGGCCTCCTTCTTCTCTGCAAGCAAGATAATTGAATTTGCGACATTCACTGTGTACGTCTTGGTGGGAAACAAAATCACAGCCAGCCGCGTGTTTATGGCTGTGTCGCTGTACAGTGCAGTCCGCCTCACCGTCACGCTCTTTTTCCCTGCTGCGGTAGAGAAAGTGTCTGAGGCCAGCATCAGCATCCGTAGGATCAAGGTACAGTTCCTGATTCATTTAGGTAATGCAATATAAATACGTTAGTAGTTAGACATAAAATTTTAATCTCTTCTACAGATATTTATTATATTCCATATGCTGAAATGAACCTCTGAATACAAATGCTTCTGAATTTGTATAATTCACAATACGAATAGAAATTCGTAAAAGTGTTGGTTTATCCATAAAAATTCAGAATACTAATCCTCCGAATCTTGCGGGCTAAAATTCGAAGAGACGATGGTTCTTCCGTACCTCCTCACATGCTCTCCCACGCCTCTCAACCCTCATTTAGCATTTTCAATTCATAGGGAGAGCACAACAATAATTCTCCCTTCTTCTCCTCTCAATTTCATCACCATCATCCAGCATTCACTCTTCTCAAATGTAAAGAACCCAGTAAAGATAATGTTTTTCTCTTTTAGATGTTAAGGCACCATTATGAAATGCTAAATTCTAAATCATTTTAGTGCATATTTGTTGTATTTTTATATTAATATTTGGGGTCATTCGGAACGAATTATCCCACTTTACATTATTCCTTAGGTGACATCAGTATACGAATATTTCAGAGTGCGAATTGTGTTCCAGAATGAATTAAATTCGTATTCTGAGGTACCACTGTACTAATATAGCGACAAGTAAATATCTGATTCAACCCATGATAAATTGGGCAGGCTGAACTAATCAGCATTTGGCCTAGTGTGAATGCTTCTTGGTAAGTGATATTTAATCACAAATCATTTGTCACTGAAATTATTTGATATTTTGGTAATATTTTTATATATTTTGCTGAATATGTTTTTCTTTTTACCTGTTTAAAGTTGTAACCTCGTGCTTATTTATAGTTGTTGAGCTCTTGCTCAATGCATATTTGGCATTATAATGCAAATGGTTTAATATTACTGGGTTAATAATAGATCGGTTCTCAACAGCAAACACGCTGCTGGTACAGGTTGTTCCTGTTATAATGAACCGGTCCTCAATTCTAATTAATTTATTTCCTTTATAGAAAAGAAAGTTAGGTTTAAATTAGATTACACATGCATGATTTTTTTTTTTTTTTTTTTACAAAAAGTTCAGTTCTAGCAATAGTTCATTACACTGGACCTGTTAAGTTTCATCAATACTGTAACTTTTGATCTAAATATTTTTATACCAAACTTTTGATATAAATAGTGTCATATAATGAAGATTAATAGGAAGAAGGAAATTTGTGTGCATATAGCACAGATTTAGCATTTTTGAAGGAAAAACACTGAAAGTCAAACAGTATGGGATGCGTAAACCCGTGTCCTTTGCTCACTATTGCGAATAATCTATAAACTATTAAGTAAAGTCAGACCTAAGATAAGGAATTGTATGGATTCAGTGATTGAGAGAGCTACGCAGCATCACCTGTTTTATAATTCTAATCTGACAGGTTGATAAAGATATAAGACGCTATTTCTATTTTATGTAAAGACCCTAACAAACTTGGACACCTTGCTGCACTAGTCCCCGGCAACACAACTGGTTTATTAAATAAGGGCTGGTATCAAGTTACATTCTGGTCAAGGAGGGCAACAGAACACCTGCAAACCAGTCTTTTTTTGCAGGATGAAAAACGTAAAATGTTTTAATAATATATTCAACTACGAAGCGCCAAGAAACCCACACATGCAATTCTAAATGAAACACTGGAAAGGATCGAGGTAATCTAGAGAAATGCTATGTCTGATAAGCCTAATAATACTGTGTTCAGTCACCTCCCTGAAGAAATACATGATTAAAATTATGTCCACTGCACAAGCGCTCAGCTGCAGCCCCGAAGGATGACTGTCGGGGGCAACATTTTATTAACCACTGTTACATGTAGGAGCAAATCGCCTGGTTTAAATTCTACTTAGAATGTTCAAGGATTGTGAAACCTTTATCATACACTAGCCATAGTTTATTTATTTCTTTTTACTTTGTATTTTTTCGCCTTAAAATCTTATGGCCTAGCTATATCTCTTTAAAATAACAAATCATTGCAGGCCCAATGAGCAGCAAGCTAGCCTGTTAGCTGACTAGTTGTGAGTCTGTACCTTGTATGACAACATACTGTACATCTCTTTCAACTATGGTTTCTTTAGGAACTATTTTTCTAACTATATTTCCATCTATAATCTATTTGCCATAATGTTCCGGAAATGTTAGTCAGTAAATATACATTTTTGTTCATAAAACGGCCTTGTATATTTGTAATGTACTCTCTTACTTGTACTGAACATAATCATGGCTTTGGTTGCCTACAGCCTGATATTCAGTGCGGCAGCATGATGTGGTATTGACTCATTTTATTCATTATTAGTTCAAGATATACATTATTGTTCTTATACATCAAAGTTGTATAGATATAAATAAAAGTACACTTTATAAAAGTAATATGACAAATCTTTATCATCTGCAAGGTTCCCTAGTGGATAGAATGCGGCGCGCTCTCACTGCTGCGGCCCGGGTTCGATCCCCGGTCAGGGAACCAACCCCAGCCATTAGGGTTGCACAAGCCAGTGCACTCTTAGTGCCGGTCCCAAGCCCGGATAAATGGGGAGGGTTGCGTTAGGAAGGGCATCCAGCATAAAAAACATGTGCCAAATCAAACATGCGGATGATCCACTGTGGCGACCCCTAATGGGAGAGGCCGAAAGAAATTATTTTTTATCATCTGCAAATTGTTTGCAGTTCTATTAGGCGACTGATTTACACTGAACACACCCTTAATGTATACAGGTGTAATAGCCAGTTAACAGTTCAATGGATTTTGTGTAAGTGCTTATACACTTGTACACTTAAAGTGGGTGGCAATAATAATACTACTTGCTTGCTTGCTCACCCTGTTGGTAATCTGGGTTTTAGAAGTTCCTTTTGCTGGATGAGTTGGCTAAACCCGACGCTGCCGTTTCTCAAGAGGAAAAGATTGAGGCGTCTGTGGAGATAAAGGATCTCATATGCTACTGGGAGAAGGTGAATCACATTCTATTGTATATCCACACACACCTCTTACCAGGCCAGTGACTAATGCTTCACCGCTTACACACAGAGTCTGGATGTTCCAACACTGCAAAACATATCCTTCAGAGTGAAGATGGGTCAGCTCATTACTGTTATTGGCTCTGTTGGCTCTGGAAAGGTCTGTGACTATATATTTTTTTATTTGCTTTCTACTCAGAAGAAAAGCCTTTCCTCCCTTTTTTAAAAAACATTTTCTTTGTGTTTTTCTCTGTTAGTCTTCCCTGCTCAGCACCATTCTGGGCGAGCTGCCACATGACAAAGGGATAGTGAAAGTCACTGGGAATTTGACCTATGCGTCCCAGCAGCCCTGGGTGTATCCAGGTACTATCCGCAGCAACATCCTGTTTGGAAAGGAGCTCCAGCCACAAAGATATGAGAAAGTTTTAAAGGCATGTGCTCTTAAGAAGGTATGGTCGCACTCTGACACTTTACTCTAATTCTAATACTGTGAGTTCGTAGAACACACGTAAAGAATTCTATTCCATTCACATCGGAAAGGAAAAATATACATAGAACTAGAGTGGATTAAAGTTGCTGTAACTTAGTTGCTGGTGTAAAATATAAAACTACAATGTAAAATATAATGTACTAACATGAAGCATATAGTGTTGTATGGGTTCATATTTCTGTATCCGTGGTAGGATATGGAGATACTCCCTGAGGGAGATCTGACTGTGATTGGGGACCGAGGTGCTACACTCAGTGGAGGTCAGAAGGCTCGAGTTAACCTGGCCAGGTATGATTAATAGTTTTTACACTGTTAAGTAATCTGTATACACAGTGAAGACAATGGGCCTGAAAAAAAATATCATCCTGTCCATTGTGTGTGTGTGTGTGTGTGTGTGTGTGTGTGTGTGTGTGTGTGTGTGTGTGTGTGTGTGTGTGTGTGTGTGTGTGTGTGTGTGTGTGTGTGTTGTTTGATGTTTTCCTCTTTTTGATGACTAATTGTCCATAGTGATATCAAACCTTTAATATACACTTGCAGTAGTTAAGTAATAAAGAAGGTATACTGGATATAAAAGGGCAGCAGTTCTTCAGTTTTCTGATGTATAAACTGTAATGTGAATTGTAGAGGTCCCCACAGATTTCCAAGTGAAAACCGAACCCTCGCTTTTAATCCGACCGGTTCTGTTTCATTTTAGCCAGAACCAAAAATCTCACACTCACAATAACTTTTTACATGGTCAGTAATTAAAAAAAAGTAAACAACCATAGTTTAATTAAGTCACAATGTCCCAAAATTTTTCAACATTTCCAACTATCACACTGTACCATCAGAGGCTGGGACAAAGAGCTACTGATCAGCAGTTAGTCATTAACAGTGATGATCTGTCAGTGTTTGCAAGCGCAGCACATTACACACTGATGAGTAAACCTGCTCTCGTATATCAGTATTATATCAGTAGCTCGTGAAATCAGCAGCTGTGATGTGATCTGGAGAGATGTCACAAAAGATAGTCACTATACCCATGTTCAAAAAGTCACCAGATTTATCCCTAATTTTTAACTGAAGTTCCTGAAAGGGTTTTAACATGTTAACAAATCTAGCGACATAGTCTCGAGGTTTGACAATTTATAATTTTATGTAACAGGACATAATATATAGCATGTGACCCTTATCAGGACTTAAGGGCAAGTGCTTCCTTAGATGAACAACACATGACCTCTTTTTCCCTCAAGCCATCAGGCTCCTCAACACACAGAACTGTACCAAACTCACACACACACACACACACACACACACACACACACACACACACACACACACACTCACTCACTCAACTATGTGTTACTAAACTGTTACTGTCAGGATCTTCTGCGGCGCGCACTTCCGGGTTGGCGGCCATCTTGTAATTTTTCCCACGCCTCCCGGTATTTAAGGGCACACAAGACTTTAGCTCGAGGCCAGATTATCTTACCAGCTCCTTGGCCCCTGAGATAACTCTTGCCACCCTGCCTGCTCTGGTTCCTGTTCCTGCTCCTGCTCCTGCTCCTGCTCCTGACCCCTGTTCTGCTATGCCTTCCTAATTACCTGGTTTGAACTCTGGACTGTTTATTGGTTTTTGTTTTTGCTCTGCCTATGTTTCTTTGTTGGAATTTTGGATTTTGGTTTTGGTTCTTCCCTGCATCGCCTTGTTTGCCTCTGTTTTTAACTCTGCACTGTTTTTGGACTTTGTTTTTGCCTTTGCCCCATTGCTTTGCTTACTTTTTATTATAACCTTTATTTTCCTTACTCCCCGTCGCATCCTGCATTTGGGTTCTCCCATCCACTCACCTAGTCACCCTTTCCTGACAGAACAATCTTCCCGTGCACCCAGTCCCTTGTCCCCTGCTTTCCTGACAGATACAACCCGAACTTAAACACACACTCAATAATCATTTGAATTCATAGACACCCATGTCTTCAGCACCACCCATATTATATTATAATCTTATACTGTTTACATGCTGTTTTTCACACCTATTAAATGCTGCTCTTGCTGTTTTGCAAAACATTGTGTTTATGTTTTCGAGTATACTCTTGTCTATAGTCCTCTTTTGCACATTGTACTGTATATCTATATATAATATTTATATGTTTTGTGTATCTGTTCCACACTGTTTTGTATTGTCTGGTGGTCATCTGTCTTGCACTGTTTGCACCAGGTTGCACACAATGCACTTTATGTGGCTAAGACAACTTATTTTACTCCTTAGCTCCGTGTTCTTTTATGTAGCTCCATGTTCTTTTATGTAGCTCTGTGTTCTCTTATGTAGTTTCAAGTTGTTTAATGTAGCGCCAGGGTTTTGGAGAACTTGTGTGGTGTACTGCGCCAGCTATATATAGTTGAAATGGCAATAAAAGCTTCTTGACTTGACTTGACTTAATTACACAGTGTCATTACAGTATAAAGCCAAAATAGAGAAACCATGTGTGAAAAACAAAGAACACCTTATGATACAATAACTTGTAGAAAAACCTTTAGCAGCAATAACTTCTGTATGACCTTATCAGTCTCACATCATCGTGGAAAAAATTTGTTCCACTCTTTACATTGTTGCTTTAGTTCATTTTACAGGTTTGCAGACATTTGTTTATGCACAATGGTGAATGATGGACTTCAAATTATTTGGAAATTGCCCTTCCCAGACTGACGGGTAGGAACAATTAGCTTGTCTAAGATCATTGCTGATGTCCTTCCTCCTTTGCATTGTGTTAACATGCACATGAATGCTTCAGACCAGCAAACCGCTAAAACTTCGGCTTTTATAGAAGGCAGACTTGCCACACTTACCGGTAATGATGATAATAAATTCATCAGGGATATTTGATAAATAACAAATAAAATTAAAAAAATTATATTCATAAAATAAATAATAACACGGTGTATTATGTCATGTGTTGCTGTTCATCTCAGGTTTGATTTACCTATATTTAGGACTCTGCACACTAAATCATTCAGAGATAAAGTAGAACAATAAAATTACATATATTTGGATGAATTTTGGTAAATATGAACGAGAGAAAGATTGTGTGTCAATTACTAAAGTGTCTCTGCTTTAAATTAAGCAGTTTGTGTTAATTCTTCGGTGCATTTTATTTTTTTTGGGATTTCTTTTCCTTTGTGAAGGTTTTTGTTACAGTATATTTCCCGTTTTACCCATATCTTCTCCATGTTCTACCTTGTGCTCTGTTTGCAAATTCAAATTAATTACCTTTTTGTGTGTTCATAGCAGCCAAGGTTAACAAAACCACATGTACCAACAAGTGAAAGCTAAGGTCATTGAAAAACTGACATGTCTTTTTTTTTAGGGCTGTGTATCAAGATGCTGATATTTACCTATTGGATGATCCACTAAGTGCAGTCGATGCAGAAGTGGGACGACATCTGTTCGATCGGTAAGTTTTTTTTCAAGGTTTTTTTGCAATAATAGTAGTTTTTTTTTTTGGGGGGGGGGGTTTGTTGTTTTTTTGAATGTGTTAAATTGAATTGAATGTCTCGTCCAAGTTTTCTCTGTTTTACTGCTCAGAGTGTTTTAATGCATCTGTAGTACAAAACATAAATACTGTATTTAATCATTTTATAATTAATTTCTAATTATATTTATCGCTAAGATTTTTGTAGGCCTATTTCATTTTTGCAGTGCATCCAGAAAGTATTCAGTGCTTCACTCGTACCACATTTTATGTTACAGCCTTATTCCAAAATAAATAAAATTCATTATTTTTTCTCAAAAATTCTACAAACAATAGCCCATAATGTCAACGTAAAAGAAGTTTGTTTAAAATCTTTGCATATTTTTAAAAAAAGTGTATGTACGTAAGTATTCACAGCTTTTGCTCAATACTTTTTGAAACACCTTTGGCACTAATTACAGCCTTAAGTCATTTTGAGTACGATGCTACAAGCTTGACAGACCTGTTTTTGGGCAGTTTCTTCCATTCTTCTTTGCAGAACCTCTCAAGCTCCATCAGGTTGTATGGGGAGCGTCGGTGCACATCTATTTTCAGATCTCTCCAGAGATGTTTAATCGTGTTCAAGTCTGGGCCCTGGCTGGGCCACTCAAGGACATTCACAGAGTCATCCCGTAGCCACTCCTTTGTTATCTTGGCTGTGTGCGTAGGGTTGTTGTCCTGTTGGAAGATAAACCGTCACCCCAGTCTGAGGTCCAGAGAACCCAAGGATGTCTCTGTACATTGCTGCATACATTTTCCCCTTAATCCTGACTAGTCTCCAAGTTCATGCTAAAAAAACATCCCCACAGCATGATGCTACCACCACCATGCCTTACTGTAGGGATGGTATTGGGCAGGTAATAAGTGGTGCCTGGTTTCCTCCAAACATGGCGCTTGTCATTCAGGCCAAAGAGTTAAATCTTTGTTTCTCATGGTCGGAGAGTCATTCAGGTTTTTTTTCTCAAACTCCAGGCAGGCCATCTGGCCACTCTACCATACAGGCCTGATTGGTGGAGTGCTGCAGAGATGCTTGTTGTTCTGGAAGGTTTTCCTCTCTCCACAGAGAAATGATGGAGCTCTTTGAGTGAACATTGGGTTCTTGGTCACCTTCCTGTCTATCCCCCCAATTGCTCAGTTTGACCGGGGTTCTGAATTTACCACAGGTGGACTACAAGTTGTAAAAACATCTCAAGATGATCAGTGGAAACAGGATGTACCTAAGCTCAATTTTGAATATCATGGCAAAGGCTGAGAAAACTTCTGTACATGTGATTTTTTTTTTAGTGGGGGGTTATTTTAACTAAATTTGCAAAGCTTTCAAACACACTTCAACACATTGTCATTATGGGGAATTTTTTTGTGAAATTCTGAGGAAAATAATTAATTTAATTCATTTTGGAATAAGGCTGTAACATAAAGTGTGGAAAAAGTAAAGCGCTGTGAATACTTTCCAGATGCACTGTAAGGTCAAAGTTTTCATTCTTTTTTTTTTATCATTCTTATTTATTCTTTTGTGTTTTCCACATTTGCGAACTTGGAACAATCATGTAGGGATGATAAAAATCTTTATTGTACAAGCATATTCGCCAGGGTGCCAAGTGTGTAAACATATTGTGGAAATAATAAGTAATAAATCATTAAGCAAAGATAAAAAAAAAATCAAAGTCTTCAGACATGGTGTTTTTACTCTACAGCTGTATCTGTGGCATTCTGAAGAAGAAACCAAGGATCCTGGTGACTCACCAGCTCCAGTTTCTGAAAGCAGCTGATCATATCCTGGTTTTGAAAGAGGTGTGTTCAAGAGCCAGCTGTACTACATTTCGATCATGCTAGGGCACGGTGAATACTTGCTGCAAGCTTTATTTGAGGCTTGTATTTAAAAGCACAGTTAAGGAGTGGATGCAGACAATTTGGTTAGTGCTGCTGTCAGTCAGTATTAAGCACTTAATCTCTGTGTGTAAGATTAGCTTTATGAAATTGGTTCTACTCTGTGTAGCTGTTTGTTTTATGAGGGATCATTCATCTGAGATGTTTCATGTCAAGTTCCAAATTAAACGGAAAGTGAAAATGAATTTTAATTCATTTAATTTAATAATAATCATCGTGACACCAACGCTGCCACGGCCAGCTACTGTCTGTAGTCTACATTTGAAAAAATATTTCTGAAAACTAAAAAAAAAAAAAAAAAAATCATCCATTCTAAACTAAGGCCACCTTCTTATTTTTTTCAGTTAAATGCAGAATAGCAAATTCAGCATTTAATTTAAATATCTATTAAATGTACGTATATGTCCAAATCACTTTTATAAATGTAATTATTAATCAAGGCATAAAAAAGCCAAACCATGTAAATGTGTTTGACTCATATAATAGATAATGCTAGAAAAAAGAAAAAAAACCATCTAAAAGCCACAGTTGTCCATTGTTAAAGCTGTCCCACAGTCCTGTCATATAGTGTATTTAAAAAAGCACATTTATTTGACTTTTAAAGCCTGTTGACTCCAAATGTCCAAAGTCGGTTGACTTGAAAGTGTGTGATGAAATGATATGCTGTTTTTATTTTAATATTATTCCAAAGATGACAGACATTTCTTTTTTCACCATTTTCACCATTTTTCCCATTGCAGGGTCAATTAGTGGTGCAGGGCACATACACAGAGCTTCTGAATTCAGGTGTGGACTTTACATCTCTGTTAAAAAAGGATGAGGAAGAAGAGCAGAAAGGTGGGACTGGGCCCATAGAGTCTTCTCGCAACCGAACCCTTTCACAGAACTCTGTTCGCTCGGGGACCTCATCAGTTGTGTCCAGTAAAGATGACGCAGATCAGCTGCCTGTATGCATATTAATTATTTATTGGGGAATTGTACTTCTTTGTGTAAAATGTACTGTATAATTAAATACAACTCTGGTACTGTCTGGTTAAATTATTACTTTTTTTTATCTCACATGCAAATATGAGTATATTTCATTTTATTCCCATGTGTGTTCGGTGGTGGTGATGATTCCAGGAAGAACATGTTCAGACCATGTCAGATGAGAGTCGCTCTGAGGGGAACATAGGGTTCCGCATGTACATGAAATACCTCAATGCTGGAGTCAGTGCCTTCGTGCTGCTCATCCTTGTTCTGCTTAACCTGCTTGCACAGGTACAGCATGATATAATACAGGTGCATCTCAATAAATTAGAATATCAATAAAAAGTTTATTTCTTTTAGTAATTTTATACAAAAAGTGAAACTTGTTTATTATATTGATTCGTCACACTATTGAATTTTTACCTTTCATTCAACTTTCCATTAATGTGCTTGGATACAGCACTCTGAAGAACAGCTTCTTTAGCGATGACCTTTTGTGTCTTACCCTCCATGTGCAGGGTGTCAATGATCGTCTTCTGGACAACTGTCAAGTCAGCAGTCTTCCCCATGTTTGTGTACCCTGAACCAGACTGAGACACCATTTAAAGGCTCAGGAAATCTTTACAGGTGTTAGGATTTAATTAGCTGATTAGAGTGTGACACCACGAGTCTCCAATATTGAACTTTCCACAATAGTCTAATATTCTAAAATACTGAATTTTGGGTTTTCATTGGCTGTAAGCCATAATCATCAAAATTAAAAGAATATATAAAAGAATATATATATTGATGTATATCAGTCTGTGTGTGATGAATCTATATAATATACGAGTTTCATGTTTGTATTGAATTACTAAAGTAAATCAACTTTTTAATCATATTCTAATTTATTGAGATGCACCTATACAGGGTTAGCAGATTTTTATCCATTATGTCTTTTGTAGTTTGTTAAGCTTGTGATCGCTTTCAATTAACAGACATCCTATATTCTTCAAGACTGGTGGCTTGCTTACTGGTAAGTGGAGTTTTAAAATATTTCATAATCCATAGAGGTTTTATTGACTTTTTGTAGAAGGATTCTTGGACTTTTTTCCTTTTTGTTTTATCAGGTCCTAACTAGTTATATGTGCTAAAATTTTTTTTGCTTACTCTTGCTTTAAAATCAACAGGGCTACAGCACAGGAGAAGCTAAATGTGCTAAACCAAAACCATACCTTCATCAACAGTAGCCTTAATCAGAATACCACTCTAGAACTCTCTATTGATTTCTACCTGGGCATTTATTCAGGTACAGTCAAGCACTGGTATAACAGACTGACTTACAAAGTATTTAAATGAATGTATATTTTGGACATATAATGCAATATTTTTTTCTTTGTTGCATTACTAAGTATTGATTTAGCATGGTGTTATGAACAATTACAGTATTTTTTTTTTCTCTTTAGGTTTAACAGTGACCACGATTCTCTTTGGCTTTACGCGCAGTCTGATTATGTTTAATGCTTTAGTGCGCTCTGCCCAGAAGCTCCACAATCGCATGTTCAACTGTATCCTCAGGGCCCCTGTGCGCTTCTTTGACATTAACCCTATCGGTGAGTCTGGGTGCTTTTCTCTTTTGCTTTCTTATGATGTAATTTCTTTCTCATATCAGAGCCTCCTAAAATGTCTTTTATTAAAGCCTTTTATTAGGTTGCAAAATATGAGTAAGACTTTGACTGGTTATCCAGTAGGGAGCAGTGTGACATCTCTTACAGGGGCAGCATGTCTACATAGTAACACTCAGTGTTGTAGAGCAATTCTAACAACTTTTTACTTCAGTAACTACAAAGTAACATTTTGTGATTTTAGATCCTCACATTTATAAAGAAGAAAAAATGTCCTATTACATAATTACAAACTGAGGTTTAATTATTGGAAGATTATTAGTTCGTTGATGCGAGTTATGGGCGCTCAGCAGATCATCCGTCTCCATACTACTCAGTCTTCTACATCTGCCTCTTTCAAATCAACTACCTGCATGTCTTTTCCTCCTTCGTGGTGGCTCCATCTTCAGCATTCTCCTACCGATATACCCCATGCTGCTCCTCTGCACAGGTCCAAACCACCTCAATTGAGCCTCTCGCACTTTGTCACAAAAATTTCCTACATGATCGGTTCCTCTAATGAACTTGTTTCTAATCCTGTCCATCGTCGTCACTTCCAACGAAATCCTCAACATCTTCAGCTCTGCTACCTCCAGCTCCACCACCTGTCTTTTACTCAACACCACTGTCTCTAAACCATACAACATCGCAGGTCTCACCACAGTCCTATAAATTTTCCCTTTCACTTTTGCAGATACCCTTCTATCACAAATCACTCCTGCCACACTTCTTCACCCACTCCACCCTGCTTGCACTCTTTTTCTCACTTCTATAACACACTCTCCTTTACTTTGCACTTTTGACCCCAGGTACCTAAACTCCTCCACATTCTTTACCTCTTCTCCCTGCAACTGCACCCTTCCACTGCCCTCCCTTTCATTCACACACGTCTTACTCCCACTGACTTTCATTCCCCTTCTCTCCAGCACGTACCTCCAGCTCTCCAGGCTTTTCTCAAGCTGCTCCCTATTCTCACCACAAATCACAATATCATCCGCAAACATTATAGTCCATGGAGACTCCTGTCTGAATTTGTTTGTCCACCTGTCCATCACCACTACAAACAGGAAAGGGCTCAGAGCCGATCCCTGATGCAGTCCAAACTTCTCCTTGAACCACTCTGTCGTTTCTACTGCACACTTCACTGCTGTCACACTGTCCTCATACATGTCCTGCACCTCCCTCACTTACATACCATGCACTAATTAATTAGTTAATATCCTCTATTTATTACTTTATTATTATTTTATTTGACTTGTTTGTATAGTTTTGTATATTATCATAGCACCAGCACACTTACATGTCCTGCACCACCCTCACATATTTGTCTGACACATCTAACTTCCTAATACAACACCACAACTCCTCTATCAGCACCCAATGCTCAAAGCATAAGCATTGATGACATTTATTACCACCCCTTCAACTTCCAGCTTAACAATTAGAAACTCTAATGCTGTTGCACTGTTAGAACACTAGAGGTCACAATCTGCGCAACCCACAGAGTAAAAATTAATAAAGCTCACATCATGTGACCATATACTTGCATCGACAGCCTGCCAGAGCTGCACCCAGTAGCCTAATTCCTTCCTTCACAAATGTTGGTATGATATTTCCATCAAAGATTTTACATTATAAAGATACACAACCATGACATAACAGTTAAAAACAGCTCTTAAAAATCCAAAGAAATTGGCCATTTTAGCCAAAATTGGAACTCTGACACTGTTTTTGAATCAAAACCTCTGGATATTATTATTCCTTTGTAATGAATTATCAAAATATTGTTTAAAGGATGATAATCTTACTAAGTCTAATTGTATAGTTTTGAGTCAATATTGGAATAACTGGACCAAATCAAATCAAATCAAATCAAAAATTTTTTTTACAGTACACTAAAGCCATTTGGGTTTAATCTCGAAAGATGACTGAGACAATCAAAATTTTAGCTTTACGTCTTTATGCGCGTTTTATCATGTGTAATTACTTTTCATTCTTTTTTAATTATCTTTTATCACCAAGTCAAATTCCTTGTAAGTGCAAACATTCATGGCAATCAAGCTCTTTCTGATTCTGATTACATTTAGATGTGTTAAACAACTTGGCAGCTCTGATGCTGGTATATTAAATTAAATAATCTTAAATATTTAGCTGCATATCCTGTACTTGCAATAACTGCAAAAATCGACAAGCCACTGACATCACCAACTTTTGCATTCGTGTTGCTGTTCCTAGTTTTGTAGCTCCTTTCAGTTTTTGTTGTTTTTTTTGTTGGGTTTTTCCTTTTAGTCTTCTCTTCAGGAGCTGAAATGCAGTGTGCTTTTGTCTGTAACCTGGCAGACAGAATGTTTTTATAGACTTCTGAACTAAAGGTTTGCTGCCATCATTACAATTATTAGTAATTTTCGTTACAGATCTTCTGTGCCTCATCTTTGTCTTTTATTTATTATCTGTTGTTTTGAATCTTACTACTTATGTGATTTGCTTCTTGTGCTATGGACTCTATATAATCTCAAGCAGTTTATTGTGCTCTGTGGAGATTGTCATATAAATAATTGTTGATTTTAGTGTTTTTTTTACAGCACTTACAATGTTTGTCATTAACTTCCATTGTTTTCTTAACCAACATGTTCACTGTCGGTTTTCTGTGGTTTTTTTTCAAGGACATTCCAAACTGAGGTATAAGCTGTACCTAATGCTTGTACAATGGCTCTGACTGATTTTTGTCTTCTTTTCTAAGCTTCAAAATGACTTGCCTTTCTTCCATAGACAGCTCCCTGGTTCTCATGTTGAAAGCTTTTATCTGGATGGAAATCTGCTGCCTAATATATCCCACCACTCGACTGGTGCCATTGACATAATCAGAGTTATTCCTTTCACCTGATAGTGTTTTATTATTATGACAGACTAGCGTATATGTTTAAAATGTATGTGTAATGAGTTTCAGCCCATATCTGGGAAAATAAATATGTATTCCAAATACTCTTCAGTAATGGAGAACCGTAATTTTGTTTACAAGGCCACATTTTTTATATGACAGGGACTCGTTAAAGGCTAATGATTTAAGGTACTACAAAAAAAAAGCTGCTCAGTAAAGCCATTTTGTCTTTTTTAAAAGCAATTGGTGCAATAAGTTGTGCATTACGCGTTGTTTAGCCTGCTTATCAGGGTGTTCCTTTGATAGTGTGAGCAACATCTCAATAGCATCACCATTATATGGTTGTTCAGGACACAGCCTGAGCCCATTAGTCTGCTTGGTTAATCAGTAAAGGCTACTATTAACTATATTGCACCTCTGTTTACCAATCAGTTCAGTGTTGGTCATGTTAGCTTCAGCTGACCTGTGAGCTGGTTTCCTTTTGTTGATTTTTATCTATGTTTGTGAGCAGTCAGGTAGAAGATCACTGTGCACAGATTTTTATTCTTCTCCTTAAGCCATCACTGTTATAATTATTTTTATTGTCTAAGATGAATAGCTGTTGATGTTCTATCAGAAGCAGTGTAATTGCTGATTGTGTTTTATTCCCTGGCCTCTAGAGATGCATATATGTTCATGTACAATGTGTTATTTCATGATGAGCAGATTGATTAAACCGATTAAAAATGAAACAAAAGAAGAGCTGCTCTTATGGTAGCAAATGTGCTGAGAACAATTTTCCAGTGCTGGTCAGATGAGGGTTTTTTTTTGTTTGTTTTGTTTTATGTGCGTTTTTGCATGCAACGTCATTCTTTTCTCCACATCTAATTAAAGAATTGTATAAATTTACTACATTTAGGTGACATCCGAAATCGATGAGGAGCATGTCAAGCAATGATTCACGAACATTGTAGCACTCATATGCATACGTTCTTTTTTTCACACTTCTTTAGGAAGAATTCTTAATCGGTTCGCAAAGGACATTGGTCACATAGACTCTATGTTGCCCTGGACATTTGTGGACTTTATCCAAGTAAGCGCTCTCTCTCTCTCTCTCTCTCTCTCTCTCTCTCTCTCTCTCTCTCTCTCTCTCTCTCTCTCTCTCTTTCTCTGTGTGTACCTGCTTCATGTCCACAAAGTGCCATTGTATTAATGCTTGACAGACCAAATTAAAACAGCATAATAGTCTTTCATTTAAAGCACTTTTCATTCTGTCAGAAAGGGTCAGCCTTCCTTTTCTGTTGTGTTGGCAGACTGAAAGGACTTTACCATATTGACCATTGTCACCCATTATTTTAGGGGCCTTTCTTACTGTCTGCTTCTCACTATTCTTCCCCACATTTCCAAAAAGGACAAGGGAGCCTGTAGACAATGACCGAAGCCTTCTACCTACCCTTGTATGTGGAAGGCTTAGATTTTTTTTTTCCCAGCCTGTGCAAAGACACAGTCCTTTTGAATGCCTGGGTCCCCCATTAAACCATGTAGATTCACTCTTTCTCCTTATTGGTCACACATTTTGTCAAGAGAATGACCCTTGTCTTGGCTCAGTGGACCTTGCTAAGAAAGCTTTGACACATATATCTGTGCCACCCAGATCGTGTGTTTTACTTTGCCTCATACCTAGCAGGGTGGCCAACAATGCAATTGTTTTATAACCAGGCCTGCGCTTAAAATAGAAACTCATAGAGAAAAACCTGGCTATGCTCATCGGCGCATGAGCGTAAGTGGGTAAATTAAATGGTCAGTCCCTTCAGTTATATTATGCTAGAATTGGCTAGCATGTCCTATATGCTGATTATATGTTAAAGGATCTAAGGGAGACTTGAGATAAACCATGGGATATGCCTTTATTATATGGAAACCATCCGAAACTGTCAAGTCATGGCAAAATAGACTGTGGAGATGTGTAGGTAGCCCTGAAGCTTTAACACTAAGGAGTTTTCAACATATTTTTAAAGACTCAACAGTTAACCACCATGACAAAGAGGTAATACAGTGTGTGTCTTTCTAGGTGTTTTTGCAAATCGTAGGTGTCATCGCTGTGGCTACTTCTGTCATCCCATGGATTTTGATCCCTGTGCTGCCTCTCCTAATAGTCTTCCTCTTTCTTCGGCGCTACTTCCTCCAGACCTCACGTGACATCAAACGTCTTGAAGCTACTAGTGAGTTTAAATAATTGGTTTTGGGGGTCTTGTTTACATGTCTGAATTATTGAGATTTCTATGCAAAAAATGTTTTCGAAATGAAAGAAAAATTAAACCATTCAAAAGTGAAGGTGTATTTTTTTCTTTTTCTTTTTTCCCTATAGCTCGAAGCCCTGTATTTTCTCACTTGTCATCTTCACTGCAAGGCCTAAGTACCATTCGTGCCTTTAAAGCTGAGGAAAGATTCCAGCAAACCTTTGATTCTCATCAAGACCTGCACTCAGGTACTGCAATAACTGCAGTAACACAGTGCTTTATTATATAGCAGGTGTGAAAGGGCTGCAGTTTTTTTTCCAAAACAATCACACTGATTGAATCGCAGGATCAAACGAATAAACATATGGAATCGGATGTGGTTCTATTTAGTTGTAAGAAAAACCTGCAGCCCTGGCCGCAAGACTGAACACCCTGTCATATGACCTACAGTCAATCACACAGTTTAATACTCATTGTTTGTATGCAGAGGCCTGTTTTCTATTTCTGACAACGTCACGCTGGTTTGCTGTGCGTCTGGATGGGATGTGTTCAGTGTTTGTCACCATTACAGCCTTCGGGTGCCTTGTACTGAGAAACAGTAAGAAATCACCTTTAGTACCTATAATATAACAATGTGTGTATTTTTTTCTGCAAACAACCAAAATCAATTTCCCATAGAGCAATAAAGATGTTATTGAAAGTAAAGGCTTTCCGCTTTAATTCAATAGGTTTAACAAAAAAAAAAGTGTTGCATGGAATTAGTTATTTTTACTTTCAAAAGCAAATTTTTTAGTTCTAAAAGTCACTGACTTATAAGCAGTTTAATTGTCAGGGGTTTCCTGTTTCCACCTTGTTGTATGATAAATTATGGCAATAAAAGGTGGATTCCAAATGTGTTTTTACCAATTTTTCAACATTCTGTGATATCTGTTGAGTAAATACATTTTATCTACTGTATATAATATTACGGTTCAAGCGAATAAAAAAAGGCACTATGTAAAAATGGCTGTAATTTCTTAATGCAAAATTTGTTAAATCGCTTGATTCAAAGCGGAAGTTTTATCCCTTAATCAAATCTCCATATATGGGGTCTGTTCTATGCACAGTTGCCCACTGCAGTAAAAAAGATTATTTAAAAGCCTTATATATTTTTTTAAAACTTTCAAATATTCAGACAGCTGTGTAGAATGTAATAACCAAATCTGTCATTTATTTAAATTTAGTCTTCTGCAAAAAGTGTAATGTATATTGCTTCGGTGAAAGTAGAGGTCAGTGCTGAGATGTTGGATAGAAAAATGGCTATTATAATAATGATGATATGGCTATTGCTACACTTTTTTTTTTCACAGGTTTGGATGCAGGTGCTGTTGGCTTAGCCTTGTCCTATGCAGTAACACTCATTGGAATGTTCCAGTGGGGGGTCAGACAGAGCGCTGAAGTTGAGAATCTGGTAAGACCTTTCTTTTAACCACATTAGCATGATCTTAAGAAGTAAGAGCAATTTTGGCTGATGCATCACCTGTGTGATGTTTGTACATGTACATGTAGATGACCTCGGTAGAAAGAGTGGTGGAATACACAGAGCTGGAGAATGAAGCAGCATGGGAAGCACATAAGCCTCCTCCAAAGTGGCCAAGCCAGGGATTGATCACTTTTGACCAGGTCAATTTCTCCTACAGTTCCAATGGACCACTGGTGCTGAAAAACTTAAAAGCCATGTTTAGACCCAAAGAGAAGGTAAGTCACATTATATATTCCAGTTATTATGCATCCATCATGTTTTTTTTTTTTTTTTTTGTATTTTCAATTTGTTAGCATGAAACTTGGTTTTAAATGCTTGAAGTCTTTTGGATGCTCAATTTCCTTGATATATAACATGAACTTTCTGAATTGTCACATTGGTAAGGTTGGCATCGTGGGTAGGACAGGTGCAGGAAAGAGTTCTCTGATCTCTGCACTGTTCCGCCTGGCAGAGCCACAAGGAAAGATCTACATAGATGGTGTGTCAATTGCTGATCTTGGCCTCCATGACCTTCGCCAGAAGATATCCATTATTCCACAAGATCCAGTGCTATTCACTGGCACCATGAGAAAAAACCTGGACCCCTTTCAGGAGCACTCAGACAAGGACCTATGGAATGCTTTAGAAGAGGTGCACACATTATTACATACAACTCCAAAAATAATTGGACATTGAAAAAATGATTGTTGTACAGCTGTCTACTGCAGTATACACCAAAAAACCTTATGGCCACTGATCAGGCATTACATTATGCATAACATTAAGACCACCTGCCTAATATTGTGTTGGTTCCCCTTTTTCTGCAAAAACAGTTGTGACTCATTGAGCATTAACAGCATAACTTTCTTCAGCAATTTGAGCTCCAGTGGGTCGTCCGTTGGATTGGAACACACGGACCAGCCTTCGCCCCCCACGGTCATCAATTAGCCTTGGCCACCCATGACCCCTTCACCGGTTCACCACTGTTCCTTCCTCGGACCGATTTTGTTAGATACTGACCACCGCAGACCAGGAACAGCCCACAAGAGCTGCAGTTTTGGAGATGCTCTGACCCAGTCGTCTACCCATCAAAGTTTGGCCCTTGTCAAACTCGCCCTTACGCTTGCCCATTTTTTCTGCTTCTAACACGTCAACTTTGAGAACAAAATGTTTACTTGCTGCCTAATAAATCCCACCCATTAACAGGTGCCATAATGAAGAGATAATCAGTGTTATTCACTTAACCAGTCATAATGTTATAATGTCATTATGTTATGCCTGATAGTACCTTTCATATACTGTGGTAGACTACTAAAATAATGAGAATTTCATTGTTTCAATATTAATGGAAATAAATTAAACACATGCTCAGTTAGAATAAAGCAGTCAATACATTTGTGCCCCTACCCCACCCCCATTTGTGTAACATATGTGTTCTCATGTATACACTTTCAGGTACAGCTGAAATCTGTGGTGGAGGAGTTGCCTGGTAAACTAGAGACCATTTTGGCTGAATCTGGTTCTAACTTCAGTGTTGGTCAGCGGCAGCTTGTGTGTCTTGCCAGGGCCATCTTGAGGAAGAACCGAATACTTATTATTGATGAAGCTACAGCTAACGTAGACCCCAGGTGTTCATTTGTTTATCATAAACAAAATAAATGTACTGTTTCTAACAGTTTTAAATGCAACATTATATTGCTGGCAGCTTGTGAGCAAACATATATGCGGTCTTCAAAAAACTTTATTTGAGTTTTACCTATTTGTAAGTAATTCATGGATTTTTAGAAAGTATATTTAAAGACTTTTGTTTGGCTCAAACTTTCATTCTGGTGCAACTGGTGACCAATTATTAGAGATTATAAAGTTTACTGTTTGTAAAGATAACGCACACATTTTATCGGCTCATTCGGCGGATCAGTTTGTCGTAACTACAGCAACATGGGTAACTCCTGTACTGTCTGAGAATGTGACTACTCTGAAACCTGTTGTCTCCCACAACTCATCCAACACAGGCTTGTGCGAATGCAGGAGGACACTCCTACAATGATGGCCTTGGTGATTGTCCTAAGTGCTCCACTCCATTTGATTAGATTGATCTATTAACCATAACCTACCAAGTGGACAGCAGGCAAACATATATAATTAATTGCCATTTAAGCCAAAAATATTTGCCAAATACATTTTTTTATAATGCTTCATGATAATGTTCCTGACCTGTAGAAGTAAACACATGACCTTCTGGGAAGCTGCAGGATACTTTGTGCTGAATACGTAATGTTTTGCATGTGTGCATTTTACAGAACAGATGACCTCATTCAGAAGACCATTAGGGAGAAGTTCCGTGAATGCACTGTCTTAACTATTGCCCATAGACTCAACACAATCATAGACAGTGACCGAATACTGGTAAGTGGTACAGAACAGTTTCACTTCCTGTGTTATTTTACTCAAAGGCTTTAACTGGTGCCCATACCAAAGAAGCATAGATTCAGGAGAAGGACTATAGCATGATTGTTCTGCAGTGGGTGTATACTGTATATGCTGAAATATATGCAGATTAGATTTACTCAATTAACAAATACTGACAAATAAAATATCAACTTAGAAAAGATTACAAGGCATTGAGGTGAAGTGCTTATTGTGAACCAGACTACCTTATAATGGTTATATAGTGAGGGAATGTGTGGAAACTTAAACTTAACCTCGCTGATGTGCTGAATTATCTTCGACCTTGCTATTACTGGGCTTTTTTTGTGGTTGAACAATGCCTACTGCCACAGCCCATTGGTATCAGGGTGAATTTATAACATGTTGCATGTGTCATTATGTGCCCTGTGCACATTGTCAAAGAGCTGGTGAAGCCGTAATGATCCGTGTAAATGAACAACAAGTTGTTTGTGTAAAATTGTAGGTTATTGCAATAAACATGTCAGAATTTCCTGTATATTTTCAGGACTTTTAAACTCATTGTTATCTGATAATTTCGGTAATTCCACCAGGGGCAAGTATAGGTTACATATCCTTCGGAGGTAATAAAATACCTGAATTAACTAATTATAGTTTTGAATGTCACTTTTTCCATATCGTGATACAACAACTTGAACCTTTATAGCATTTATATAGCATGAAATGCCTTTTTTGAAATGCCATCTTTATTCTCTGTACTGTTTGACTTGGCAACTAATGAATGAACAAGTAAATGAATTAGCTTATTACAAAGAGAAAGCAGAGAATGAAACTAATGTACATTTTAGTCACATCTGCTGTGTCATGGGTTTGGAAATGTAATTGCAGTTATCGAAAATCTTTTAATGTATGAGTTATATGTTCACCGTGTAGCAATTTTTCATTTCAGTATATAACAGTTCCTGTTGTGTGCTAGTTTTATTATCAGGTTACCTTTGCATCTAAGCAGCAGGGATTATGCACATGGTTTTATAGCTGCCAGAAAAGGGGATCTGGTTCTGTTTTGGGAATATAAAACATTCACACTTACTGTGCAGCATGGACACTTACATTCAGTGACATTATTTGCCCCTTCTTCATTTTTTTTTTTTTATGTTTGTAATTTCTTGTAGTACAAGAAAAATACTAAGAAAAAAGCCAGTAAAATACAGTGTTTAAACAAATTTCATTTGTTGACCAAATAAAAGCTAACCCATACTACCTGTGTACTATGTGGAAAAAGTAACTGTTATCTAAGTTGCTCAAGTAACTACAATTTAATTGATCATTAAATTCAATTAGTTTAGACTCTCCCCAGTTTTATTACTGCCAACCCTGTAAAAAGAACCATTCTAGCAATGTGATCTCAGCTTAAGTGCCTTAGTATGCTATGATATTGAAATATATTATTTTAGAAAGGGTTACTAAGGGATTCCAGCATAAGACAGAGTAATTATCTCCATATGGAGAAAACCTGGAACATTGGTGAATTTGCTAGCCTATTAGCTAAGAAGTCACAAAGACTCAAGATGATGCTCTAAAAACTGTTGTTCCTTTCCTGCTTCTTACAAATTTATTATTTGCCTAAAACCTTCCATGCTTTCTGTAATAATATTTAAAGGGCTAATAGAACTGGAACTTTCCGGAAGACATCAGTCCTGTTAAATCGAAATTAAAGCTGACACAGCATTTAACAATAAGAGTAATACTGTTATTACTGAATCATACCAATATTTAAGCATGGTGGTGGTAATGTGAGGTTATGGGGATGCTTTGCTGTTTTAGTGTCTGGACTTGATATAATTGACAGAATTATAGACAGAAAGATGCTCCCTACCAAGAAAATCTCATTGACTATCCAGTGATTAGTCCCTGATTTAAAGTACAAGCACAACTGGGTCTTTAAGACAAAGATCCCAGGTGCAAGAACAAATCCACTTCTGACTGAGTGAGCTAGTCAAAGTGCTGAAATGAACCCCACTGAGATCCGTTGGCAGAACCTTAAACAGGAAGTTCATGCTTAGAAGCCTTTCTGTATGGCTGAATTAAAGCCATCCTACAGACAGGAGTGGACCAGCATTAATCCACGATGACATCAAAGACTTATGTCTACTTGTCTGAAGCATTTAGTTATAGTGGTTTTATTACAGTGCTTTTATTACTGTACTGTAAATCATTCTCTTAAATTGGGGGTAGTTTTCAACTTCTGAACGCAGCTTATATAAACCATTTAGGCTTGAATTTTGTGTGAACACTTTGCATTATCTCTGTTGTTTCTCACCTACAAACACACAGCCCTGGTTAATCATGCTGACACGTACTACTTTCAATCTCTACCATGTGTTCAATTCACTTACACACACACACACACACACACACACACACACACACACACACACACACACACACACACACACACACACAGAGTATGACTATCTTCACATTTCATCCTTCACATAATTACTGTTTACCTCACACTAACGCCTGCTCTTACTGATGTTATTACAGCTTTCTGGCTTACTCACTGCTGTCATTACTGCTGATCAAGGTCTGAAAAGCTGACAGTGGATGCAAATATTAATCCCTGTCTATGTATGATTAGACCGTGCTTTAAATATTGTTTAGAGGTTCTTGCGTTAATCCTCTGACACAAAGTCGCTTGCTTGCAGGTTCTCGATGGGGGCCGCATACATGAATACGATGAACCCCATTTGCTGCTCCAGAACAAGGATGGAATATTTTACAAGATGGTTCAACAGACAGGAAAAGCAGAGGCTGCTTCACTGATACAGCTAGCCGAACAGGTACAGAAAATAATCGTCACACATGCATTCTTATACAGTCATACATTAGGGATGTTCATCTCCATAACTGAGGCCAATGCAATTCGTATAGCCAACAGTACAATACATTGAAGATACATAAGTAGCAGCTACTGATGCGATGCATTAAGATTCACTTCTATTGCGATGCAGTGCGATCCGATTTCGTTCAGATTCAGCACGATGTGCATCAGTGCAATACGGTGCAATGGACAAAATATGATGCTATGCAATCCAATATGGTACAGATAGTTAAATTTTTTTTTTTTATATATATTTTTTGTTTAGACAGCAAATTATAATTTTACTTAAGTACCTTCTGAATTCTAATGCATGACCCTTTCACAAACAGGACTTTGTAGTATGAAAATAAATAAAACCTGATTTTCTTTTCCTGTTCTGGCTTCAGAAAGGTGCAGCTCTACCTCTGCCATGTAATATATATTCAATGTGACTCTCAGGACACTTTTCGGTAGCAGTGGTGCTGAGAGAACGCGCTTGAGAAACAGTTTACAGACGAGAAATTAATTTAATATAAAATATCGGTCACAAATTATTGGTCACTTTCTAAATTATAAAAAATTATAATAATTATAGATAAATTGTTATTTTTGTTATTGTTTGTTTTTTACCAATGCGAATCTGTAAATCTTACCATTTCTTACATACATACATACATACATACATACACTAAGAAATATTTTATCCTATGCCGCTTGGGCAGGATTGCCTTCTGTCCCCTGGACAGGATACCCCTTAATTCAGCCTTTCCTCTCGATCTCTGCTCTCCTACGTATACAGGGAAGTCTCAATGAAACACACGAGTCAGCTTTCAGAGAGAAGTTCCAAAGTTTATTGTTTCACACATGAAGATATACTTCCAAAGAGATGAAGAGTTCTTTGTTACTTGATCTCATATATTTCACTTCATCTGAACATATGATACAGAACCAATTGAACAGCTGGGCTTTAAAATTTAGACTGGAAAACATCATTTATTCAGATGGGTCCAAAATTTTCATTGGTTCTGTACACACACGTTGCCATGAACCTTCTATTACTGCAAGAACAACAACATGTTCTCTATTCTCCCATCATGTTCTCTATCTTTGTGTCACTGTACCTGTGACAGAAGAACACAAAACTGTTTGAAAAAACTCTGGCCATTGTGCCATTACACTGTATCGGTTATCCCTCTCCTTTGGCAGGTTGATGGTGAAGTATTGTAGGAACCTTTTGCCCAACTCCACCCCAAAAACCCCCTGCCCCTGACACCCCCCAGTTTTTCTGTGGATCAGGTTCCCCTTTGCCTCCCACACTGCAGAGTTAATTCACAGAGCTAGCCCTCTGGAGATTACTGCTGAGCTTTTCAAACACACATCATCTGATACTGCACCACTCTTCCTTTGTGTCTTATGAATGCAAGCACAACTGGGAGTGCACCTGATACTGTAGCCAACTGTTTTTGCTCGCTCTTTGTGTTGTCTGGACTTTTTCTTTTCCAGTAAACTTCATTCACGTCCAATCAGTGTTCAAAGTTACAATGTAAAAGGTTTTGAGTCGTGCAAATAATGAAATTAAAGTAGGGGGAATTTTTGCAACTGGTCACTTGTCTATTGTGCACATGCCTCATGTTTAGAAGTGCTTTGCTGGTTAAAAGGAAAATGAAAGCTACATTTCATCTCCTTTCAACTCTACTAAAAGGCCCTTGTGCATATGCTTACCTCTTCACTCTCTCCACCACCTGCAGGCACATATGAACTCCCATCAGCCAAAGTTGGCCAATGGCCTGACCTCCAGCAAAGAAGCTAACCTGGTTATCTTTGAGACTGCACTGTGAGAGCCTAGTGCAATTATGTTCGGAGGCGTCCCTCAGCAAGCCGACCACTTGCATCTAAAAAAGGCTCAGACTACATCTGTACATATTTCAATTGTTGTATTTAAGTTTACTTTTTTTGTTGTTGTTTTTTTGCTGTTTTGCAACATCAAATTGAATTATGATTATGAAAATATCATTATGAATGATATTTTCTTCAACAAATTTTTAAGTCACCCTCCAGAAATAGATTTAGACTAGTATTTCATTTTGAGGAGAACATCATAAATATGTTCAATAGGCTATACTGGTATGCTTGCACAATTAATATCACTAAGGTCTCAAAATGAAAATGGAAACTCTGATCAATCCTGCTGTCAAAACTGTCCCTGAAATTAACACATCACTAAGTGTTGTGGAATATCACAATTCAAAAGCCATAGGCATCCCTGCATTTTTTGACTACTGTAGAAACTTCCACTGCAATAGTGGAGCATATCTGTGGGGTTTAGAGCAAATTCAGAGATAGAAGCATTACTAAGGTTGGCATGGATTTCTAGGGTGAAGACCTGGCATTCTGTCAGTGTTTCAGTTTATACCTAAGATGCTCAATGGGGTTGAGGACATGGCTCTCAGTTAAGTTCCTACGAACCAACCATGGAAAGCCATCTCTCTATAATCTTCACTTCACTGCACAGGTGCAGTCTGATTGACTATGCTGAAGTGAGATTATCAGTGCCTTAAAACCAGTGTAGTGGCCAAATAATAAATTGGAGGGAGTTTAATTTTCAGCACATGTTGACTGAATATATGTTTGTTTAATCTGCACTACACATGCTGCATATCTTAATCGTTCCTCCTTTAGCTAGGCTACATGGAGCAAAAAAACTCCCAGTGTGTGGGAATTCAGTATACTTTGTGTTTATCTGTATACTTTGTGTTTGTATTGTGCAATTTTTTGCACATGTGCTGCAATACTGCTCAGAAATAAATAAATAAAATAAGAAATTTAAGAAATGTATTTTTAAAATGATGAAATGTCTTGTTTGTTCATTAAACGTGTTCATTAATTGTCATTGAAGTTTTTATGAACCAGTGTTTAAATCTAAATCCTTTTCGAATGTGACTGAAAGAAAAGAAAAACATTTATTCATTCACAATTCATACTTTGTTCTTTTATTATTAAATTTGGATTTCATTAATTCCCCCCTTTCAAAACGCACAGATAAACTCTTATCTTTACGCTTCACCCCGAAACATTGTTCACAGTTTACACTGTTGTACGTATACGGCTTGTCTATTATAACTATGTAAGAAAAGTCTTTGACCCAGGTGGAATGGTGGATTAACTGTGAGCAAGAGTATTATTGGACCAAACAGGTATCAAATCTCATCCTCTTGCCCTCTCCACTTGCTTCCATAACATCTTTAGAGCGTAAACGATACCTTGGTCCTTTCTCTTCTTCGATGCATAAACAAAAGTGCGAGATGTTTGCAGGGGAGGGTCCCATTGTGTCTAGTTCAAAGAAGTGAATGCCTGTAAAGGAATGTGTGGCTTTGACACTTTTACAAAGGGACTTTTAATGCAAAAGGTTGGGGGCAAATATGAAATGGATAAGCAAATCTATTATTATTGAAGATATCTGGTATGCCACCCTCAAGCCGTAATCTTATACCAAATTAAGCTACACTGCATTAAAGTGTCGAGTAAAGAAACCCAGGACAAAATTAATGTGCGCACCTATGATAGGCAAACTCTATTCACATTTTACTACCCTACTGAACCCATTAATTACAATAAGCCGCCTTATTCATCCTGGAAATGAATAGATTCATTTGGAAATTGTTCATGTAAGTGAGTGCACAGTAAATCTGGTATTTAGGATATTCTTGTAAATGTATGCATAAGATTAACAAATGTATATCTCAGTGCCAAGATATATAATGTTTTATTAATATTACATCACTTTTTACACTCATTGAACACTATTCTAATACTACTATAACTGGAATTATATACTAATATTTAGGTCCTTCTGGTTATCCTGCTTCGTGTCAAGGATTGCTGAAGATGTTGGAATCGATTCTTTGAGATTCTGGTCCATGTTGACATGATTGCATTATGCAATTCCTGCAGTTTTACCAGGTGCACTTTCACCAGTTTGAGGTTAGTTTTGTTTTGAGACATGGTTTATTATCATATTTAAAGCAGCTATACGAAAATGTGTAAATTGTGGACATTTAGGGATGCACATTATCAGGAAAAACACTCTAATAAGCTGTTGGAGTCAAGCAATGATTGAGGTATTAGTCCTGAATTGTGCCAAGAAAACATTACTCGCACAATTAGACCACCTCCACCAGTTTAAAGCAAGTTTGGATAATGGATTAATTTTGTCGGTGTGAAATTCTGACCCTAGCATCTGTGAGCCCTGGTAGAAACCAATATTCATTAGACCAGCTATGTTTTTTTTCAGTCTTAAACTGTACAGGTTTTTTTTTTTATCCTGTGCTCACTGCAGCCTCAGATTTCTGTTCTTGGCTAACAGAAGTGGGACCTGATGTTCTCTTCGGCTGTTAGTTCATTCACCTCAAGGTTAAAGTAGTTGTGCTTTCTGAGATGCTTTTCTGCTGACCACAGAGTGGATATCCGAGCTACAGCAGCCTTTCTATCATCTTGAACCAATCTGATCATTCTGCACTGGCCTTTCTAATTGGCAATGTGTTTCCATGTGCTAAACACTGAATGCTTTTTCTTTATTGCACCATTCTGTGCCAACTCTATAGACTGTTTAGTGTGAAAATCCCAGGAGATCAAGAATTAAAAACTATTCAATCATTCCATAGTCAAAATGACCATTTTTCTGCATTCTGATGGTTCAATAGAACATCTGCATTATTTGGAAGACTTAACACTCTTTTTTTATTATTGATGTAGTTATTAAATTTGACCAAAATATCAGCGAGTAAGAAAGGGTTCCGAAAGTCGTTTTTTTCACAGCCAATCACAGTGTGATATAAAAAAGTGAAATCGTCCCTACTAGGAAATAACAAGCTTGTATTTAAGACAATTTCCATTTTCTCAAAAAGGTGTAAATGCAAGACTATACAAATGCTTTGTTAATGGTTTTGATCATTCTGATATATAAAATCAGGCCTGGTTTATAATTCTTCATTAACACATTTTCCTTATGATGCAGAGACGATGTTTTTATGCGTAATCCATGACTTCTTGTGATTGATTTATTCTTATCATAAAATGTCACAGCAATGGGCAGGGTGAAATCTTCATACCTGAATGAAGTGAGAGCATGTTGCTTAAACAAAAAAAAAAAAAAAGGTGGGTTTTATATGTCAGTTTAAAAATCATAAATTGACAAAAAGTATTTTGTATTTGATAGAATTCTGAATCCCTTCAATAAACATACTAAAGAATCAACACCAGCTCCTATCATATCTCCATCCACCAAAGAAATGGCTGGTAGATGCACAACATGGCAGATATGCAAAATGTGCAGTTTGCTTGTGTGGGACTGTTCAAAAGTACAGAATATTGTCTCTGCATGAAACACTTGCTAATATACTCCTCTGTGTCACACTGCTAATACACTATATTGACAAAAGTACCACAGTTGAAGAAACAGTTGTGTAGGATGTCTTCGGAAAGCATTACATTTTCTTTTCACTTGCACTAGGAGACCCAAACCTTTTCCAGAATGACAATCCCCCTGTGCACAAAGCCAGCTACATGAAGATATGCTTTAAATGGGTTGGAGGGGAAGATCTTAAGTGGCCTGCTATAGAGCTCTGACCTCAAACCTGTTAAACACCATTGGGATGAATTGGAAAGTTGACTGCACCCCAGGCCTCCTGCCCCTACATCAGTTCCTGGTTTTACTGACACCCATGTGGTTGAATGAGCACAAATGTCCATGAGCACACTCCAACATCTAGTGGAACATTTTTCCAGAACAGTGGAGGATATCATAAGAGCAACTGGGGAGTAAATGTGGACTGGGTTGTTCAGAAAACACATGCAAATCCTATGCTTAGATGTTCACAAACTTTTGTCCATGTAAGGTTTCTTTATAAGTGTATTAAGTATAAACCAGGCCTTAGTCATATGTATATTTTTAATGTCCCTGAAAATTACACTTGCGTACATTAAATGGGTTACAGAATGCATTTTCTTTTAAAATAAATGTAATATTTTGTTTTCAATTTTTTTTTTAATGCGTGGATGGAAAAATAATATTTAAATAAGCAGTTTGTGTTCCAACAACCCTAAAGAAAACATTAGAAGCCTACACAACATGCCTTTCAATTCCATTCTTCCTTTTTCAATTTCTATTTCCTAAGGCCCCTGAGCCCTGAGCTCTTTAAATCCTGCTGCCTTGCTGATAAATGAGGATCCCTCTGCACCCTGCCCTTTTTTTCTTCACTGAAAAACTGCGACTTGGGAGTAGAACAGCCCTCAGCAGCTTTTTTTCTCCCAAAGCGAAGTTTCAAAAAGCTCCCGATGAATGTGAATAGGTCAAAAGACCAAAGACAAATTGAGTGGACAAAGAGCACTGGTCATTGTCTTGCCATTCAATCCTATTGTCCTCATTCACCAGCAGCACAAATTTCAGGGCATTAGCCACACAGTGTGACCGTCTTTGTCTCTCATTCAAGTTGTCCTCATCCCTCCTTTCACAATCATTAGATTCATTGAAGAGCACAAAAAACATCCAACAAAACAGCTTGTGATATCAGATGGATTCTAGCTTGAGGAGGAGGACACTGAGGGAGACAACCCGGAGTGGGAGGAAGCACATCAGAGCTGACACGTCGAGCAAAGCCGGCAGTGTCTTACTACAAAATGCTTTGTATGATTTACTTATTAATCACATATAATTGCATATCAAATGGCAAGTGCATGAGCAAGATGCAGACTGGGAGTATGGTACAAATCGTTTTATCGTGTGTTCCTGTCAAGGCTAACATGTAGGACAATTCCGTTTAAATCAGTCCCGTTCCCTGAATGTTTACTTGTGTGCACTGTTCGTCTAAATGCAAGTGCATGGAATACCGTAAGCTGTGGCACCATGGTTACATCACTGTGAATAGTTAAAGGGAATGCACAGCTGTCCGAAGAGAAGGGGCCCTCTTCAATGATGAGCAATGAAAGCCTTTTTTAGAATACAATGCTCCTTCCCTTTCCTCAAAAGGACTTTCTTTAAACACTAAATGAGCTTATCCTTGAGAGAGAATTCAGATCACCCATGCAACCCCAGCTTTAAGATCCACAGAGAGTGAGAAAAGGAAAGGGTGGAGCAAAGTGGACTTTAGAGTCATTTGACTCTTTGATTACCTTTTATTGTATCGTTCTGGTGTTATCCACACTTGGCTCAAGACTCGGTGGTTCCTTGCCATACATAAGGCCAAAAAGCTCTTATGTCACATCCTGCAAATAAAAAAAATATATATATATTTTCAAAGTCTGCTCCTCTGTACAGTGAAAATGTTCCTTACCTGCAAATATATTTTCATTAGTGTTCAGTCTCTTTATTTTAATGTAATGTAACAATAGAAACAGATCTAACAAAAGATTTACCTCACAGATCTGCTGCCTTGAAACAGCAGCCTTGGGGATGATACACACTCATTCACTTTCAATATCGGCTTTATCAGGATTGGGGTCACTATGTTTCCGTTGCTAATCAAAAGAAAATGCCATGTAAGGTAAGAATTTAAAGGCAGTTTATCTTAACTTTCCTTTTTGTAATATAATCTATCATTTACAAATGTGTGAAATTAAAACAGAATCAATGTAAAAACAATGAACACCGTATTAGATTAACAACCATCATCATCAACATGAATTTATACAAATCGGCAGTGATACCAATGTTGTAAAATCAAAGCTAGACAAATAAAACAATTTGAATTTTTTTAGCACATTCTTTTTTACTTTAAGATCGACAAAATCACAAATCCCAAAAGCATCCTGTTTTTTTTTTTTTTTTTATGTATAAGACCTGCATTTCTGGACAGCCAACTATGAACATAGATCTGTCAAAAGAAAAACAAATCAAAACAAAACCTCTGACTTTGTAGTTTTATAGTCCATACAAGATGATTTCACTGGATCAGGAGTTCTGTTTCATTAAAAAACTTTACATAAGAACATATACTGCATTACCCAATACTTCTTTTAATGGAGTTACAAAATCTGGATTTTACTAATAATTTCAAAGATTCAAATGTAACTTCCAATTATGGTTTTAAAAAAGAAGGCGCATTCAACCGGAATATAATGACTGATGATGAATTATTTGGCATACAATCATCATCATCATCATCACCATCATCATCATCATCATCATCATCTTTTAATCAAAAAGTGCTCTTCTCATGCTGCGTTTACATCCTGACATCAGTACTGTAATTATGAGATGAACACAAATGAACATTATGTTGTAAATGCAATAAAAACGTATCTCTTCCTATTGGCTCCCACTGGTGCTGGAGGTGATTTTATGTAATTAAACAAGAATAGGACGTCTGTGTGAAGATTGCCTATGACTATTAATTTACTACCATCACCACTAACTAATGTTATATCTTCAGTTTATGTCTATCTATCTATCTATCTATCTATCTATCTATCTATCTATCTATCTATCTATCTATCCATCCATCCATCCATCCATCCATCCATCCATCCATCCATCCATCCATCCATCCATCTATCTATCTATCTATCTATCTATCTATCTATCTATCTATCTATCTATCTATTATCTAGAGATAACATTAGTTAGTAGTAATGATAATGAATAAACACCAATGGGGCGGTCTCTAACTAACTAATATAATATAGTATAACATTGTTAGTTGTAGTATATATAGTTAGTTAGTTAGTGCAGTCTGCACACACACACACACACACACACACACACACACACTGTCCCACTGGTGTTTATTTGGGATTATAATGAATAGACAGTGGTGAATGCAGTCCTTACACACACACACACACACACACACACACACACACACACACACACACACACACACACACACACACACACACACACACACACACACACACAGTCCCATTGGTGTTTATTTGGGTTGATAACTTTTTGTGCGACGTTTTTTGGCCTGAAGGTGAGAACAAGGCGCGTGTGACGTCACCGGCGGGCGCGTCTCAGTAGGAGGTTCTGAAGTCTCCCTTTACTTAACGGATCAGTTCTCCACAGAGCTCCTACTGATCCCTGAGCACCTGTTGAAGAGCAGCTCCACACCCAAGTGATTGTTTGTTGGTTATGTGCTCTAACAGCTGCCTTACTTCTCGGAGTGCTACTCAATGGATTTGGGGAAAGTCACTGCGATTTCCACGGGACATTAATTTATACCACCACATAAAAGCGTGTTTTTTTTAATCTGCTCTGATGTGCTGATGTGTGTTTCTCACTTCTACATCAGGAATAACAGCGTTTGAATCGTATTTATAGAGTTGGGGAGGGGAGAAAAAAAACATGTCCAAACAAACGGACCATGTCAAACGACCAATGAACGCCTTTATGGTTTGGTCGCGGGCCCAGAGACGGAAGATGGCCCTTGACAACCCGAAGATGCACAACTCCGAGATCAGCAAGCGGCTCGGGGGCGAGTGGAAACTTCTGTCCGACTCGGAGAAAAGACCTTTCATCGACGAGGCCAAACGTCTCCGCGCGGTTCATATGAAGGAGCACCCGGACTACAAGTACAGACCGCGGCGCAAGCCAAAGTCCTCAGTGAAGAAGGACAGATATCAGTGTAACGTGGCGTATAACTTTGGGGAGCAGGACGCCCTAAAAGGTGTACTAAGCCACCCTGAAAAGACTGCTGCTGCCGCGGTAGCTGCGGCCAGGGCGCTCCTCGGTCACTCAGTACCCGCCAGCCCTTACCCTTACCTGGACATACACTCCAAAATGTCAGACCCGTTCACACACGCGTCGCTCGACTATTCCGGACGTGTTGTTGCGTTTCCTAGAATGGGACTTCTTGGTGCCACGCACACGCACACTTCTCCGGGCAATCCTACATACATGATGCCCTGTAACTACCCGGCGTGGACACCTTCAGCTCCTCATCCTCCCCCTTTAGCCTATGTGCTCTTACCGGGGATGCGCAAAACTCTGCACGAACCTTATTCTGCTTTTACAGCGGCCTTGTAGGGGCCACAAGCCGCATTGAAACTCTTACACTTTCCCTCAGTGTGCCTGGAAACAACGCTTTTACCTGGATCATGCATTCGTCATGCATCTCCCAAGCTTTAGGGTGTACGTTTATGTTTTACAATAATAATAATAATAATAATAATAATAATAATAATAATAATAATAATAATAATATTCAAACTGTCTGTGTTATCCTCAATTCTTTTACTTCTTATGAAGCATTAAAACAAATGTACTCAATATTTATAGTGAAATGTAGACCCTTTTACCAAAGAAACAACCTCTAATGAGCCCTAAAGAGCCTAAAGTTTGACAATATGAATTTATTTTTTATCAATTATTATTTTTCTATTTTCCATCAGCTACGGTGGTTGAAAATTCTATTAATCTACAGACTTCAGTGCATCCAACGAGACACTGGATTTTATTTGTCATATGCAAAAGTTGCACATTTCCTAAAAGCAACTGCATAAATAATAAGCAGTAAATCTTAGTAATTTAAAGAAAGCCAGTAGGATTAAGGAATTTTGGTAGATGTGTTATAATTAAAGATGCAACCAAGATTTTGGCTGATTGGTTTGACTTTTAAGATGCATAAATTGTATTATTATTATTATTATTATTATTATTATTATTATTATTCACATCTGGTTTTCCCATTTGAACTCAATAATATAGAGGTCTGCATTTGCAACTTGATTTCATTACTGTAATGTACATAAAGAATGTAATAAATACAAAGTCTTATATAGTCCATCAGTTCTTTTCACAATGCAGGGTTATGCCCCAGTAAAGTCTTGTACACAATGTTATGTTGGAAATGTAACAGCGGGATCTGGTTCTGTTTTTGGCATTAAAGATAGGCTTGACATGCCATGACATACGAGTATAATTTCATTCTTACCCACCTCGGGGGATATCTTTTAGAACACAGGTTATCAATCCCCCTGAGTCCATGTACCAACTAGTAAAGTGAAGCCCTGGGGTGAAAACATTTAAATCAGGGAACCTGTGAATTAGGGGGGAAAATATCTTTAATAATTCAAGCACATAATAGAAACTGGTTTAATGGTTTTTCCTTCAGAATCAACTTCTATTTTGTTTTTAGTTACTATGAAATACAATAACTTGACAATGCTTTCTTAACTGATTACTATCAGAATCAACGAAATAAACATTTAAGAAAACTATCTATTACAATACATTATAGAACATCAGAAACTAATATACAACATAATCCTGAAATCCTCCGTTCCACATTAATGATCCTAAAGACATGTCCAATAAATTATTTAGAGAAGTGGAGTAGACCCATTCAAGTGCTATGTTAACTTCCTTTCATGCGCACATTTCTTGCACAGTTGATTTTAAACCAATATAAATAAACTCGGTTTATATTTAAACAAATCATCAATATATTTGCATCAGTGAAGATTGTTCAGAGATATGATGCTAACTAATATGATGCTCCCAACGTTTTGTTATTCTTTTTATATGCACTATCTGGCTTGTCGAACATGTACCTTTTTGTATTTTGAGCATTTAGAGATTTTAGATATAGTGACAAAAAAAAAAAAAAAAGCATACAAACATTTTTAGTCATCTGCAGTTATAAAAGCCAAGTTCATGGATTGTTTAACATCCAATAAGCTGGCCAGCTGACATGCTTGAATGTTTGTACAACAGCTACATAGCGCACTCCTGTGGAGAAGCCAGGTTTCAGAAGCCCTTTTAGAAATAAAATTTATGTCTACTTATAATAGTCTTATAATAGTCTTTGCTTATGAAGTGTACCCAGTTCAACAGATCAATATGTATTGTTTTTATTCATCATAAACAGAACAAAAACATTTTTCCATCGGCAAAGTGATTGTCATTTCAGGCACTTGTGAAAATGAACATCAAACCGCATTCATTATTGACATGTAGGCAACGAACATTGGCATCTTCATTTTAGTTTATTTGAAAAAAAAACAAAAAGAAACATGCTTGTACCTATTAGTTCTGTATGCTAATGCATATGTACCACATTGCTCGATACAGTCAAAAAATCTATTCATGTATTTTTCTTTTCAATAAGAGACCAGAGATTTGTTGTCAATCTTTGCTTTAACTAATGACAAATCTTTTAGTGGGATTCCATAATATTTGTAAACTAGTAACCTTTATTAAGGGTCACAGTTTAATCAGAGCCTGGGTTAGAATAAACTTTCGATACGTTGCCTGCCCATTGCAGAAAATAGTTCACACATTAAATCACACCCAGGAGCCACACTGTAAAACGTAAAACTATTTCAACTATATGTCTCGGTGCTGTCTAAAGAGATAAAAGTAACAAATAAAAGCAGGGGAAAAAAACAAAGTGTCTGTAGAAATGTTGTGCCAAAACAAAAGCAGAAAACAGCTTCAGTGGTCAATGCTATAGATTTTATAGTTATAGATGCTTAGAAGACTCAAGTTGTAGTGCAGGAAGAAATTATTCTTTCAATAATGTTTTCATAATAGTAACAATAACAAAATCACTAAAATCTCCACAGTTTCTTTCATTGGGGTTGAGATGGTGTGGCTGTAAAGAGCATTAGATTTGCATTATTTTCATTCTCGTCAATTCATTCAGGAGCCTTTGTGTCCTGTGTCTGGAGCATATTGTCTTCCTAGAACAGACCACTCGTATCAATGAACATAGAAATGATTCCTAGTTGGATAGAGAAATGTATTATAACTTGAATATTTTTTATTATTATTTTGTATTATTTTGAGACTCTTTTACTGCAACAAGTGAAACCAAACCCCTGCAGTAAAATATCTCTCGTAACAGAGCTGCTGATATTTCATTTAAATAAATGTAAACCTTTCATAGGTAAACCACTGAAAAATGAATCTAAATGAGATCGATAAAGTTGTGCAAATTTAAAGAAAATGACCTTTGCAAATAACAGCAATCATCTATTTCCTTACATTTATTTTTAAATAATGAAAAATGTGTGTGTCTGCAACATAAAAGAAAAACTCAGTCTTGCATGTCCATCTGAATACATCATACAGGTGCTTATTTTTCAGAAGGGCTCCACAGTTGTTTCTTATATCCACCCTGCAACGCTGCATATAATATTATGCATATGTTCAAAGTACCATGTGCATATGGTAATGCACGTGATTTTGCCTCCCTACACGCCACCATTGCGGCATGGAGTGCCCCTGTGCTCCTTATAAACAGGTGTCAATAGTGTAGCTTCAGCACTGCTCTTCAAAATCGTCCCCGCTGACTTCTGGACATGGTAAGGGGGAGTGTCACAGAAGACAGGGATGACACTTCCCAGTAAAGACTACGAGAGAGGAATAGCCTATACAAGATAACCACTGAGATGGACTGGCACAGAATCACACCAACAGTGATGACCTAAAACACAACAAGCAAAAACATATACATGAGGCTCGTTTTTTTTTTTAATTCTACTTTATTTTCTTACATTTCCTAAAATCTATGTGCAGGTAGCTCTCCTACCTTTTCTTTTTGATGCTCACTGAATAAGATGGACAGGAGAACCAGGACTGGATGACACAGAAACCACAGGAAACAACCCTAAGACAACACATTTTTTAGTTAAGAACATGACAAAATTCACAATTCATAGGTTTTAGACTGTTCTACAGAGAAGCTTCTGTAGCACAAACAGCTGAAAGACTTAATGCTGATGTCTGGGATAAAGCTGGAGGCATTGGATGTGCTGGACAAACAAGTCTAACGAATGGACCCCTTCTCAACCTGTCAGACCTAAAGCAGACATGCCAAACCCCTGGTCGAATTTTGGCCCATGGATCCATCAAATCCAGCCAATGAGGTAATATCATATTGCTATTATATCTGGCAAAGTTTGACTCTGGGGGGCTGCGCAGTTTATATGCTTCATCCTAGAAATGATGGTCGATCTATGCTGCTCAAATTCTCATACATATCTGTGTGAGCATCTTTTGTCTGCTATAAAGAACATAAGCACACCCAGGAGTCGTCTCACTGATGCACACCGCTCTATCCTGAGAGTTTCCCCAGCATAGAACTATTAACATTAATGAAACGACAGCCAAGAAAAAGATGCCAAGCATCTCGCTCATGCAACTGTATGTAAGAGCAGAATGTACTGCTTTTATTTGCGCTCCTAATTCTGTATCTTCTGTCTTTTTGTTCATTAAATGTAGACCGTGTTTGGCCATCGACTCAGACCCATCATTTAATTTTGGCCCTCTTTATGACAGTTTTACACCACTGACCTAAAGGATCTGCTGCTAATGCCTTGGTGCCAGATACCAGAGCACACCTTTTAGAAGTCACCATTTTTTGATGAATCAGGGTGTTTTGATGGCACAAGCGGAGGCGACACAATATGAACTTTACATGTTAACAGAAGATCTCGATTTACAGCAAATAATTGGAATGCAATGTGAAATACAACTCAAATTTAGAGTATAGAGTGCAATGTCTCACTGATGTACTGTGCCTGAACTCCACAGAACCTTCTTCTAGACATTCAATGTCCAATTTTTGTCTGTTCCTGCGCTTTTTCTCGCTAATTGCATATAAACCAAAAAAAAACTAATGAATGTATCATAAAAAGTGATATCCTAAAACCAATGAAAGGACTAGGTGTTTCTAAATGTTTTACACTCACTGTACATTCAACTGCTTACTCAAAAATCCACTGTAAAAATAGTAGCCTACACCATTTTTGGTACCATTACAATTTCTGTTTTCATGCATTAATTTTTTTTGAAGCCATATTGTCATTTATGTTCTCCTGCCCCACTAAATCCATGTTCAGGTGGGTCATGGCAATCTGACTGATTTAATAAACTATATGTCCAAAAGATTTTGGGACCCCTGATCACCACATCACATGGTTCTTCAAACTATAGCAATGAATTTAGAAGCACACAATTGTCTATATTGTGTTTGGATGCTGTAACCTTATTTCCTTTCACTTGAACTGAGGGATCCAAACCTGTTTCAGCATGACATGAGTCTGTCCATTTTGCCAAAGTAACCCCTACTGAACACTTTTGGGGTACATTAGAATGCACCCTGCATAGCAAACCTTCTTACCAAAAATCAGTGTCTCTCCTCTTCCATGGGGTCCCATGGGCACAACCACTAAAATCCATATGAAAGTCATCCGAGAAGAATGCATATGAAGTTATTAAACTATGAGATGTTCAACAAGTACATATGGGAACCGAAGATGCTGATTCGGATGTTAATGTTAGCACTTTCTTATTCAGAAATCCCATTACACAGTTACTGGGAACCTTCTCGACCATGTCATGATCATAATATTTTCACCCAGACTTCTGTGAATCAGAATCTCAACTTATTAAGAAATAAACCAGAATTTATTTACCTTGGCAAAGTTGAGATAGAAGTCCCTTTTGAGCGTGCTCCGCTCTGCAGAGATAATCTGGTACAATACTGACGCAAATATCAGTGTGAGAGAGACACGCAGTATCATCAGCAGTAACCCAGGTAAACCGTTATAACCATGATAACTGTGATGCTCCATGTCCTCAAACTGTTCCCAGATCAGCAGTGCTCCCTACAGGATCACAAGTACAAAGAAACTAAACTGAGTTGAGTTTGTTAATAACCACAGTGTAGTCGGTAACATTTATGTACACACTACAAACTGCATTAATAAATTCAGGTAGTATCTATGGGTTATAGTCAAACTATACTATACGTACCCACAGTATCTGATAATCATATGATGAAGCGCAATAGTAAGCAAAAATATATTGTTTACCTAGATTGTTATAGGCATCTTTAAGTACCACATATTATGGTATTACATACATACACCCACACCCACCCACACACACACTAAATTTCCAGATAATTGGTCATTAACAGGTGTAAATATGTGTATAAACTGCCACAAATTGCAGCTTTTCTTAAATGATGATTTTACTGTATATTATTTTAAAACGGTGTTGTAGAAAAAAGGCAATAATGCTTTTTAGATATAATGTGTGGAGGATGGACAAGTCTGAGAAATTATATATATATATATATATATATATATATATATATATATATATATATATATATATATATACATACACACACACACACACACATACACACACACACACACACACACACACATATAGAATTATAGAATTATAAAATGAATTTCACTGTACTTTGCTAATAATTAACATAAATTCAAAGAAAAGCTAAAGAGAATTAAAACATCAACAGTCTACCTTCACTCCTGCATAAAATTCCTCATGATATACAAATGCATACATTCTTTGAGCTTTCTGCTGTGAAAAGTTATTTTTCCATGAACTTATTGCTGAAGGTATCAATAACCCAAATACTATACAGTGTGCAGGCAATTTTGCAAAAATCTCCATTAGGATGATAGCACCGATACATGTCAAATGTAGGATTCTTAAATAAGAACAGGTGAAATTTAAGAGTCGCAATACTGAAATGAAGTCATAATGCGTGCTGAGGACTAAAGCAATGATAACTTGCATCATATTTTACATTTTTAACCTTTCGCATTCAAACCTACATTCTTTGAAAAGTGCAAAAAAGTTAATGAAATCTAATTTAAACAATGAACAACAAGAGCAATTTTGGTCAAAGCATTTCTTTACAGGCTGCCAACTGGCTGTAGTCTGACCTGTGTGATAACTCCTCCGAGAGCAAGAGCAGTGGATGCGGGAGAGGAGTCCCACTGTAGTGGCTTACTCTGGGATTTCCTGCCTCGGCTCAGCGTCCAGCCCATACACAGACTCAGCAGCATGTACATCATCTGAACTTGAGCCACCATGTCACAGACTACACAAAAATACATCCAACCAGAGCAAGTAGCACTTGAAGAGTGGTCCAAATGTTATTTACAAAAATACTTGGTTCTCTCATGCTGATGAATTTTATAAATGCTGACACTATTTATTGTTAACAGTTAATGATGTGGAGACATATAACAAAGAGGATGTCTTACATTCTGCAAGGTTGCCCATTAGAGGTGTTCCCACTCCATCTCTAGCATACCTGCAGAATAAACGTGAATAAACAGTATGAGGAATTACAGCACATTTTTTGACAGAAAGCACAGCTATTGTCATAGTCTCACCTGGCCATGTGAATGTAGTTCAAGAGCACAGACAGAGCTTGCAGGAACAAAGCTGTGGACAGGACCTTCAGGACTGTGTGCATGGGACCTCCCTTGTACAAAGCCTGCCACAGAGGCTGCATGTAGATACAGGAGGCCACAAAATAGGCCAGAATCAGCATGAAGAAAAAGCTGTGCAAACCTGAGGACAGCAAGAGGACCAGCTTGGTCACACACTGTTCTCTAAAATAACTTTATTATGAGACACATTTTAAAATAAAAGAGGCAAAACAGCACAATATCTTATGAATATCCAGTTACTTGAAGAGGCCTCTCAATTCCAGTAAATAGTCGCACTGGCAGAATCACAGACATTGGGCAAAGGCTTTTGTCAGGAAATTACATAAAAGTATTATGTAGTCACATTCAAATTTCCCAAAACAGCTTGTTTTACGACTGTTTCATGTTTTGCACAGAATACCTGTTTTCTGTTTTGCATCAGTTAAAGCTTATCTGTAATGTTTTAGCAGCAGCTTGTTTTTTTTAGCAGCAGCTTCTAGTCTATTACCATCCTATCCATTATCATGTGTTATAGGCTGATTTTATTGAGTTATATGAATGTCACAATTTGAAGCCAATGGAATAGAGGAGAGACATTTTCTATATTTACACACAGTGGTGTGAAAAAGTGTTTGTGTTTGTCTGATTTGCATTGTTTCACATTTTAATGTTTCAGATCATCAAACTAATTTATATATTAGTAAAAAAATAACACAAGTGAACACAACATGCAGTTTTAAATGAAGGTTTTTCTTATTGAGGGAAAACAAAATCCAAAACTACATGGCCCTGTGTGAAAAAGAGTGTTTGCCCCCCCTGTTAAAACTGGTTTATCCCACCTGAGTTCACTTTCTCTAGCCACACCCAGGCCTGATTACTGTGTTCATAACTCCACTATAAGAAAGACACTGGGCAACTGGGAGTTAAGACAAAAACCGTTGCTGAGCAAAAAGAACGTAAAGGCTTATTTCAGTTTTGCCAGAAAACATCTTGATGATCCCAAAGACTTTTGGGAAAATACTCTGTGGACTGACGAGACAAACGTTGAACTTTTGGATGGTGTGTGTCCCATTACTTCTGGCGTAAAAGTAACACCGCATTTCAGAAAAAGAACATCATACCAACAGTAAAATATGGTGATGGTAGTGTGATGTTCTGGGGCTGTTTTGCTGCTTCAGGACCTGGAAGACTTGCTGTGATAATTGGAACCATGAATTCTTGGTTCTGCAGCAGGACAATAAACTAAAACACACACAGCAAGGTCACCTCTGAATGGCTGAAAAAAAACAAAATGAAGACTTTGGAGTGGCCTAGTCAAAGTCCTGACCTAAATCCTATTGAGATGCTGTGGCATGACCTTAAAAAGGTGGTTCATGCTTGAAAACCCTCCAATGTGGCTGAATTACAACAACTCTGCATAGATGGATAGCCCAACCAGTTATTAGGTTTAGGGGGCAAACACTTTTTACACAGGGCCATGTAGTTTTGGAATTTTTGTTTTCCCCTTAAAAAATAAAAACCTTCATTTAAAAACTGCATGTTGTGTTACCCTTGACTTTTACTAATATTTAAATTAGTTTGATGATCTGAAACATTAAAGTGTGACAAACATGCAAAAAAATAAGAAATCAAGAATTCACACCACTGTACACACACACACACACACACACACACACACACACACACACATACATACACAAGTACACTATATTGCCAAAGGTATTGGGTCATCTGGTCATAAGTACAGTATGTGATTTCTAAACATAAACATTGCATTCCACATTTTGTCCCAATTTGCTCTTATAATTCCTTTCACTCTTCTGGAAAGCTGTTCCACTAGATTTTGTGTTTATGGATATTTGTGTTCATCAGCCACAAGGATATTATGAAAGACAGGTGCTGATGTAGGTGAGGAGACCTGGAGTGCAGTCAATGTTACAATTCATCCCAAAGGTGTTGAGGTATGAGATCAGAGCTCTATAGCAGACCACTGAAGATCATCCTTTCCAAAACATGTAAACCAGATCTTCAAGGAGCTCACTTTGTGCACAGGGGCATTGTCATGCTGGAACAGGTTTGGGTTTCCAAGTTCAAGTGAATGCAAAATTGTATTGTAGCGCATCTAAAGACGTCCTGTACAATTGAGTGCCTCCAGCTTTGTTGTAACAGTTTGGAAAATAACCACATATAGCAGGAAAAGTCAGGTGACCCAATACCTTTGGCAATATAGTGTATATATAAAAATACACAAACTGGTTACAGTGGGGAAAATAATTATTTTTATTTACTGCTGATTTTGTTTACTTTGTTTAGTTTAACCCCTAAAAAAGAAATGAACAGTCAAGAATTTTTATGGTAGGTTTATTTGAACAGAGAAGTTTTCCATGGGAAAGACAAAAGAGCTGTCAAATGACGTCAGGGACAAGATTGTAGACCTGCACAAGGCTGGAATGGGCTACAAGACCATCAGATTGTCGCCTTGGCTGTATATTTTTGGTCATTGTCATGCTGGAAGACCCATCCATTACACTTCAGTGTTCTAGCTGAAGCCTGAAGGTTCTCATCCAAGATTCTTCATGTGGTGAATTCTTCCTGTACCCTAAGCAGAGAAACAGTCCTAAAGCAGAATGTTTCCTCCTCCCTGTTTGACAGTGGAGATGGTGTTCTTTGCCTCCAAACACAGTCCAGTTGATGCGCTCAATTCTGTTCTCATCTGACCACATCACATTCTCCCAAGCCTTCCCTGAATCATTCAGGTGTTCATTGGCAAACTTTAGACGAACCTGTTCATATGCATTTTTGAGCAGAGGGACCTTGGTGTGTTACCAATGGTTTTCTTGGTGACTGTGGTCCCAGCTTCCTTGAGATCATGAACAAGCTCCTCACGTCTAATTCTGGGCTGATCCCTCACCTTTCTCAGAATCATCCGTACCCCATTAGGTGAAATTTAGCATGGAGCTGCAGAGCGAGGACGATAAACTCACTTTGTATTTCTTCCATTTTCGAATTATTGCACCAAACAACTTTCTAACCAATTTGATGAGTTGATATTAAAGTACTTTTCTAAATGGCAAGGACTATGGGATCAAATACTTTTTTTTCTCAATCAAATACAAAATTATATATATATATATATATATATATATATATATATATATATATATATATATATATATATATATATATATATATATACACAGTGAGGAAAATAAGTATTTGAACACCCTGCTATTTTGCAAGTTCTCCCACTCAGAAATCATGGAGGGGTCTGAAATTGTCATCGTAGGTGCATGTCCACTGTGAGAGACATAATCTAAAAAAAAAAAATCCAGAAATCACAATATATGATTTTTAAACTATTTATTTGTATGATACAGCTGCAAATAAGTATTTGAACACCTGTCTATCAGCTAGAATTCTGACCCTCAAAGACCTGTTAGTCTGCCTTTAAAATGTCCACCTCCACTACATTTATTATTCTAAATTAGATGCACCTGCTCGAGGTCGTTAGCTGCATAAAGACACCTGTCCACCCCATACAATCAGTAAGAATCCAACTACTAACATGGCCAAGACCAAAGAGCTGTCCAAAGACACTAGAGACAAAATTGTACACCTCCACAAGGCTGGAAAGGGCTACGGGGAAATTGCCAAGCAGCTTGGTGAAAAAAGGTCCACTGTTGGAGCAATCATTAGAAAATGGAAGAAGCTAAACATGACTGTCAATCTCCCTCAGACTGGGGCTCCATGCAAGATCTCACCTCGTGGGGTCTCAATGATCCTAAGGAAGGTGAGAAATCAGCCCAGAACTACACGGGAGGAGCTGGTCAATGACCTGAAAAGAGCTGGGACCACCGTTTCCAAGGTTACTGTTGGTAATACACTAAGACGTCATGGTTTGAAATCATGCATGGCACGGAAGGTTCCCCTGCTTAAACCAGCACATGTCCAGGCACGTCTTAAGTTTGCCAATGACCATTTGAATGATCCAGAGGAGTCATGGGAGAAAGTCATGTGGTCAGATGAGACCAAAATAGAACTTTTGGGTCATAATTTCACTAAACGTGTTTGGAGGAAGAAGAATGATGAGTACCATCCCAAGAACACCATCCCTACTGTGAAGCATGTGGGTGGTAGAATCATGCTTTGGGGGTGTTTTTCTGCACATGGGACAGGGCGACTGCACTGTATTAAAGAGAAGATGACCGGAGCCATGTACTCCGAGATTTTGGGGAACAACCTCCTTCCCTCAGTTAGAGCATTGAAGATGGGTCGAGGCTGGGTCTTCCAACATGACAATGACCCGAAGCACACAGCCAGGATAACCAAGGAGTGGCTCTGTAAGAAGCATATCAAGGTTCTGGCGTGGCCTAGATAGTCTCCAGACCTAAACCCAATAGAGAATCTTTGGAGGGAGCTCAAACTCCGTGTTTCTCAGCGACAGGCCAGAAACCTGACTGATCTAGAGAAGATCTGTGTGGAGGAGTGGGCCAAAATCCCTCCTGCAGTGTGTGCAAACCTGGTGAAAAACTACAGGAAACGTTTGACCTCTGTAATTGCAAACAAAGGCTCCTGTACCAAATATTAACATTGACTTTCTTAGGTGTTCAAATACTTATTTGCAGCTGTATCATACAAATAAATAGTTAAAAAATCATACATTGTAATTTCTGGATTTTTTTTTTTTAATTATGTCTCTCACAGTGGACATGCACCTACGATGACAATTTCAGACCGCTCCATTATTTCTAAGTGGGAGAACTTGAAAAATAGCAGGGTGTTCAAATACTTATTTTCCTCACTGTATATCTTCTTCTTCTTCTTTCGGCTGCTCCCATTAGGGGTCGCCACAGCGGATCATCCGTCTCCATCACTCCACTGCCCTCCCTCTCATTCACACACATGTACACTGACTTTCATTCCCCTTCTCTCCAGCGCATATCTCCACCTCTCCAGGCTCTTCTCAACCTGCTCTCTACTCTCACCACAAATCACAATATCATCTGCAAACATCATAGTCCAGGGAGACTCCTGTCTGACCTCGTCCGTCAACCTGTCCATTACCACTGCAAACAGGAAAGGGCTCAGGGCCGATCCTTGATGCAGTCCAACCTTCACCCTGAACCAGTCTGTCGTACCTACTGCACACTTTACTGCCGTCACACTGTCCTCATACATGTCCTGCACCACCCTCACATACTTCTCTGACACACCTGACTTCCTCATACAATACCACAACTCCTCTCTCGGCACCCTGTCGTACGCTTTCTCTAAATCCACAAATACACAATGCAGCTCCTTCTGTCCTTCTCTATACTTCTCCATCAACATCCTCAAAGCAAATAAGGCATCTGTGGTGCTCTTCCTCGGCATGAAACCATACTGTTGCTCACAGATGGTCACCTCTTCTCTCAGCCTGGCTTCCACTACTCTTTCCCATAACTTCATGGTGTGACTGATCAACTTAATTCCCCTGTAGTTACTGCAGGTCTGCACATCTCCCTTATGCTTAAAGATCGGTACCAGCACACTCCTTCTCCATTCCTCAGGCATCCTCTCCCCTTCCAGAATCTTGTTAAACAATCTGGTTAAAAACTCCACTGCCATCTTTTCTAAACATCTCCACGCTTCTACCGGTATGTCATCTGGTCCAACCGACTTTGCATTCTTCATCCTCTTAATCGCTGCTCTCACTTCCTCCTTACTAATCCTATCTACATCCTGCTTCACCAACTCCACATCCTCCAACCTTCTCTCTCTCTGATTTTCCTCATTCATCAGCTGCTCAAAATACTCCCTCCATCTTCTCAACACACTCTCCTCACTAGTCAACACATTTCCCTCTCCATCCTTTATTGCTCTAACTTGCAGTACATCCTTCCCAGCTCGGTCCCTCTGCTTGGCCAATCGGTATAAATCCTTTTCTCCTTCCTTAGTGTCCAACCTCTTATACAGCTCCTCATATGCCTTTTCCTTGGCTTTCGCCACATCCCTTTTAACCTGCTGCCGCATCTCCTTGTACTCCTGCCTACTTTTCTCATCACTCTGTCGATCCCACTTCTGTTTTGCCAACCTCTTTCCCCTAAATGCTCTCCTGCACTTCCTCATTCCACCACCACGTCTCCTTGTCTTGCTTTCTTTTTCCAGATGTCACACCAAGTACTTTTCTAGCTGCCTGCCTCATCACTCCTGCAGTAGTTGCCCAATCATCCGGCACCTCTTCACCACCACCAAGCCCCTGTCTGACCTCTTCCCTGAACCTCACACTACACTCTTCCTCCTTCAGTTTCCACCATCTTATTCTTCTTTCAATCCTTACTTTCCTCCTCTTCTTCTTCACCTCCAAAACCATCCTACAGACCACCATCCGATGCTGTCTAGCTACACTGTCCCCCGCCAACACCTTTCAGTCTCCAATCTCCTTCAGGTTGCATCTCCTACACAGAAGATAATCCACCTGTGTGCACCTTCCTCCACTCTTATACGTCACCCTATGATCCTCCTTCTTCTTAAAATACGTGTTCACCACTGCCATTTCCATCCTTTTAGCAAAATCTACCACCATCTGCCCTTCCACATTCCTCTCCTTAAAACCATACCTACCCATCACCTCCTCATCACCTCTGTTCCCTTCACCTACATGCCCATTAAAGTCTGCCCCAATCACCAATCGTTCTTTCCTAGGTACACCATCTACCACTTCATCTAATTCACTCCAGAATCTTTCCTTCTCCTCCATCTCACAGCCAACTTGTGGAGCATAGGCACTGATGACATTTATCATCATCCCTTCAACTTCCACCTTCACGATCATCACCCTATCAGAAACTCTCTTCACCTCCACTACACTCTTACTGTACTCTTCCTTCAGAATCACCCCTACACCATTTCTCTTTCCATCCACACCATGATAAAACAGTTTAAACCCACCTCCAATGTTCCTGGCCTTACTCCCTTTCCACTTGGTCTCCTGAACACACAACACATCTACCTTTCTCCTCTCCATCATATCAGCTATCTCTCTCCCTTTACCCGTCATAGTACCAACATTTAAAGTCGGCTAACGATACCTGTGGCGGTCGTTGTTAACCCGGGCCTTGACCGATCCGGTATGAAATTCTCATTTGTGATCCGCATATTTGATTTGGCACATGTTTTACGCTGGATGCCCTTCCTAACGCAACCCTCCCCATTTACCCGGGCTTGGGACCGGCACTAAGAGTACACTGGCTTGTGCCCCCCTAATGGCTGGGTTATATATATATATATATATATATATATATATATATATATATATATATATATATATATATATATATATATATATATATATATATATATACACACACAACTTTCTCACCAATTTGATGAGTTGATATTAAGAGTACTTTTGTAAATGGCAAATACTTTTTTTACTCAATCAAATACAAAATTATAATTTATATATATATATATATATATATATATATATATATATATATATATATATATATATATATATATATATATATACACACACACACAGTGGAACCTGGTTATGTCGATGTCTTAGGGGTCGCCAAAAAGCGTCAGGAATCCACCTGCCACGCCCCCTTCGGCCCCCTTCAGCGTGTCAGGTGCTTTCTCGGCCGCTTTCTCTGAAGCTCCCGGCTTCAATCGCGCACATATGGTGCTCGTTTATCATCATCACCAGCTCCTATTTAAACTTCCACACTCTCACTGTCCGTTATTGGTGGTATATGTTGGTTCACGGCGGTCGTTGTTATCGCTCATGCGTGTCCCGGTACGTGTCTTCCCACCGGCACTTCTACCCAGCGCGGCTTTCGGCTCCTGTTCATCACATAACATTTAACAACAAAAGGCATATGTGCACTAACTAACAGCAGAGATTCACCAGTATACAATACAACACCTGTAGCAGCTGTAAGACTTGATTTTTCCGCCACTTTCGCGAGTTCTTCTGCGGCTGCACAGCCCTGATCGAGAAAACTGACGTTAAATGGCAAATTTTCCCCCCTTGTGCTCGAGATATCAGGGTTCAGCGACATAAAAAATGCTTAGAAAAAGCGAGAATTTGGCGGTTCCACTTCAAAAACGTCGACTTAATAGGGTTGTCGAGGTAACCGAGGGCGAGATAACCGGGTTCCACTGTAATATATATATATATATATATATATTTATAATTTTTTCCTGGATTTGTTTTTTCCTGTTAAAATAAACCTACCATAAAAAACTGTTAATTTGTTTGTAATGGGGTAAAATTACAAAATCAGCAGCGGATCAATTAATTAATTTCCACCACTGTATATACTGATCATAAATAAATATTTTCTGTAAATGTTATATTTATAGCAAAAACAATGTATATTGTATTTCCTTTAAATAATATTTAAATCATATCCCATTATAATTTGATACAATAATATATTTAATAATTATACATAGCAATTTACAAAATTATTTTACAATCTATTAGATGTCTGATCATTTGTAACTCTAATTATATACTATATATTTTCATGTACACGTGTCAATGGTCTTTATAAGATAGAGCTTCCTTACCAGCCTCCTCAGCACTGAAGTGGTCCGTTGGGTTCCCTGCTGAGTCTGGGTTTAGCATGATGAGCTGAAACCCTACATCCTCCAGCACACCGTCAAGCTCCTCTTCCTGGCAGGTGTAACGATCTGCATACATCACATGCCAGGTCTGGGGTCTGGCCTGTTGTGGTATAGTCTGATTGTGTTCTTCTGTGCTCAGGGGTACTTAACAAGTATCAGAAATATGACAAATTAACACATGATGTAATACTCATATCATAATCACAAGGTCACACTTAATAATAATGAATAAAATATGTAATATATTGAATATTTAAATAAATATTAGAATACATATTTTACAGAAAATAGAAAAAAAAAATTATATAATGAATTTAAAAATTGTAACGAATTAAACATAAAATTATAGAATTATTAATTACAAATTAATAATACAATTTATATAGATTGCATAATTAATTAAAATAATATCCATTATCTTAATTACAGCTCCTTATTTATGGACAACTTCAACATCTAAAAAAATTTAAAGAAATAATTTTTGGGTATCCAAAATTGAATTTGATAATATTGTATAACATGCTTACAGTGAAATGTTCTCATAAACATTGTATTTGGGGAAATGAACAAAAAAGTTTAAAAGTAAGAAGATAATTTGAAATGAATCGTAGATCACTCTTTCATCTTGAAAATATTTCTAATATTTGTTTATGTAGAGTGCCCTATTCAACCTTAACCACTTGTTTTTAATAGAGTTGGAATTCACCAGAATGATCGCTGCAAAACCGTTCCTGTACCCATTTCTCTGCTGACTTGTTTGCAGGTTTGGTGAAATTCATAGAAATGCAGTGAACCTACTTTTTTTCTTTACAGTTTCAGTATAGCACTGGTATCAGTACTAAACCGATACTGATGTCAGAGTCAGTGGATCTGATCAAAATAAATATTGACTTAAATACAGTTCCAATGTTTCAGGACGGATATTTGTTTTAATACTAATGTTCGGTATCAGTACCTCTGTATACAGAGTCTTGATTTTCTTGATCACACATAAATGACAAAGTAACCAGGTTATAAAATAAACGATACTAATGCCTGAGAACTAGGTCATGTTCTTACTTATAGAGTTACCTGTAATAAACATATTTAACTAGAAAAGAATGATCTTCAGCAGACAAAAGAAGGTAATGGCAACTGGTCGAGCAGCATCTTGTCTTGTCTTTCAGCCTTACGATGACTTCCTTGATGTTGTCGTCATTAACCAACTCTTATACTGACACACCATAAGGATATATTAGGTATGCATGGGGCATTTGAATGTGTTAGTAAAATTTCACACCCTGTCTTTTAGTGGTAATCCAGAATAATAAGTGAATACAAGCGAATTCCAAAATATTGTGATCGATAGATTCTATGGAGAAGGCCATATCAAATAGCTGGAGATTATTTCTTGCACCACTACATAACGTAAAAAAAAAAAGGACTTACTTCTAAACTGGGCTTTTGATACTCTGTCCAGACAGCTCAGATTTTCAAAGCTCTCGATGCCCTGAAACAGCAGAAGTCTGGCCTCTTTGTGCACTGCCAAGGCCACGTTCTCCAGACGGTAAGATAGCAGTCCACTTTCCCCTAAACACACCAGAGAGGGACAGAGGTGTCCATATTAACCTATATTATCATGCTCTCTAGGTATAAGCCTACCAAGAAGGCAGGGAGATCACAGCAATCAACTGCAATCACAACAGCATGTCCTGCACACAATTGATTTGCCCTCTTCTATTTATAGAAAGTGCCTGACATTTAAATCAAAACAGAAAAATACAGCATACAGAATAACAGTACTGAAATTGTTGATATTAATGAATCCAATCACTCACCATGGTAGAGAAACCTTGTGATGTATTGCCCGTTATTTTCCCACGCTGTATGGCTCTGAAACACTCCCAAGACAGATTTCCCATCGGCAGAACAGAAACTGAGCACCAAAGCGATCAGGATCGTTGTAATCGCGTACATTATGTCATCCCTCTCCTATAAAAACCGATTTATTTTCCGCAATGAATGAAGCTCTGACTTCCTTTCACCTGGGTTCATTGATTGACAGAATCGCGGACCAATCGTGTGAGCAGTAGGGCGAGCGCGCGCACCAGGCGAGCCAATGGAAATGCCGGGGAGGAGGGGAGACAGCTCTAGGGCAACGCTGGCGACAAATATGAGACGTGTCAGAGCTGCCGGAAAGCGTTCACTCCCGTCGGAAAGACTGCTTGCAATCATTTTTCCTAGATCCCAAAGTTGGAAGGCGTATCGTGGTTGGACGTTTTTAACTTTATTAACTGACGCGAAGGTTGAATTATAGTAAGGAAATGTTCGTGTCGTCATAATGGGGGAATTAAATAGTTATCTGCGTAGCTAGCTTGTACACAGAGTTAGCTGGATCTTACACTGATGTGTATATGATTTAGACCTGAGCTACTGGAATCGGATGAAATGGTGCACCAGAGCTTTAGAAAGAGTTTCCTGCGAACTACAACTTTATTGAGCAAGATATAGTTTGCTCTGAACCATGTAAAAATCTGATAAAATGTATATAAATTAAGACCTTTGTACAAAAATGTCAGAAAAGGGGGATATTGAGACTGTCAGCCATAACCCACAGCTGACTTGTAAGACTGTTCTTGTTACTGGGGGAGCTGGCTTCATGTAAGTGCTCTTTTAATCGTTTTCAATTATTATTATTATTATTATTATTATTGATATAAATGATGCTGTTTACTTTGTCTATTGGCCTGCGATACTCATTTACTCTTCCCAATTAGTGGATCACATCTGATTTTACTTTTGGCTGCAAGATATCCTCTGTGGCGAGTCATCAATGTAGATTCAGTAAGTCTTCTCATTCAGTTTATATTCTGACCAGTTAAGCATTTATCTCAGCCACTTTTTATATTTAAAACACTATAATAATAAAACAATGTCTCATTTATTGTAGCTGGAGTATTGCGCAAGCTTGAAGAATCTCCTTTATCTGGAGAGCACAAGTACTTACAAATTTATTCAGGTAATTATTTACACATAGGAGCTGTGTTCAAACTCATGTACTTCACAAACTGAGTACTTTATTAAACCCAAAGGTAAATTGTAATTTCCTTATATTCCCGGGGTCAGGAAGCTGGGGTCAGAGCACAGGGTCAGCAATGGCACGGCACCCTATTGATCTGATGGAGTTAAGTGTCTTGCTCACCTGCCCAACAGTGGCAATGCTGAGGCTTGATCCAAACCCCCTCGACCTTATGATCAGTAACCCAGGGCCTTAACAACTGAAACCCTGACCAATGCCCCACTTTTCATATCCCAGCTTGTCAGGAAGCTGGGGTCAGAACACAGGTATAGAGCACACTCAGTGAGATATTGCATAATACTGACTTACTGTGTGCCTTGGCTTTCTCACTGGGAATTCCCACAAAGATTCTTTATTCTGCAAAGGCCAGACTACAGTGGGTGCTTTGGATCCATGTGTAGAGTGTTGTTTAGAACTAGTTGAACCGTTCTCATTCACCTTACGATTTTTTTTTTTACAAATTCAAAGTTTACAGTTTTCCCCATTTCATTACACAATAGCAGAGTCTGTGATTTTGCTAGTAGATCAGTGCCAGGTCTCAATAGGCTGACTGACCTTTCTGAGCTGTATACATTCACTGATGATTAATAATCAGATTTGTGAACTGCAGTGATATCAGATACACAAGGTTTCCAAATTTTGCTGAAATAACTTACTGTATAGAAATGTCTTTGTTTTTCCCCTTTAGTAAAGGAGCTAAAGATCTGTCAGGGCAAAAATTTTTGCATTGCATTATTCTCAAAATGGCACGTGATTCAACATATAACAAGCTGTAACATGTTAAAAATCCTGTTCTCTAACTTTTAATTACATTCTCTCTCAACAGGGAGATGTATGTGACCAGTACTTCATCGATCATCTCTTTTCTACTGAAAATATAGACATTGTCTTTCACTGTGCTGCTCAGTCACATGTTGGTGAGTAAAGATTAAAAAATTCTTACATAATACAATGTATTATAGGTTCTGTCTATGCACAGTGTTTTTCTATTATCCCTTAGAGAAGTCCTTCCTGTATCCATCCCAGTTCATGCATGTGAATGCAGCTGGTACGAATGTACTACTCAAAGCAGCATTTGAATCTGGAGTTGAAAAGTTCATCTATATGAGCACCGATGAGGTGTATGGAGACAGTTTGGACAAGGTCAGTCACACTAGGGTGAACATAAATTTTAGTTGCTCTATGAGCTTAAATTTGTGTCTTTAGAGTCAAATATATGCTAGTTAAATGTTTTGGGTTGCGGAGTGCTTAATGCTTGTGCTATTGTCTCGTCACACTGTAAGAAGTAGTCTGGTTTAACAACCTTAAAGTTTAATGCAAACATTCCTCGATTTGCAGAACCCACAGAAGTTTAGTTCATGCCTATGCTAAGTGTACTTTGTCAACATATTGACATTTTGGCTTGCTTCCAAAGTTTCTATGTTTGTTCGCAGCTAGCTAACTCGTTTAGAAACAGCGTTCTCATCGATTAAATCGTGTTAAGGTCAATATTAGGAGGAATTTTGGCAATGCATACAAGCCTTACACACATATATAGATAGTTTAACTTGAAACACATGACTAGTGGCATAAAAACTTTTGTTTCAACACGAACATGTAACTTCTTTGGAAATGTATTTAAAAGAAGCTTCTTCCCTAGCACATGGTTTGTCATTCGAAGAGCTGAGTTAGTTATAGTAATTAGTGATTCAGGATGCTTTATTTTAATTATAGGATTAGCAATCAAAGCAAGGGTATTTTGAACTTTGAGACATTTCGAACTCTATAAAAATGTAAGCTTGTCTAGTTTTTAGAAATGATTAACATTTTGTAAGAGCTTGGTTTTACCTAATACTATAAACAAAAGAAAAAACAGTTCAAGGGGTGCATTTGATTGATTAATTATATATACAGATTTACGCTTCAAAACTACGGAACATCCACTAGGATCTACACTTTTGCCAAACGGACTTCTCTGGAATGCATCTGGGTTGAAAGTGTCATTTAATGAAACTATTTTTTTCATACACAAGAAGAAAGCCGGACTACTTCAGAAAGTTTAATTTTGCCTTAAAAACTTACCCCAGACTTCTGAGGAAGTGAAAGCAATAGTGGATTTTCTTGGTGAGGGTGATGTGAATGAGATTTTGAGATATGTGAATGGGGAACATGAAGCTGTCAGTTTTCTCCAAGACACTTTCATTGATGAGTCAACACCGTTCTAAGCGCTTTTGCTTGGTTATGAAATGTTCCCTATTTAATCCTGGTTGTTTTCTGTTGGTAGTATTTTGATGAGTCGAGCCCCAAACGGCCTACGAATCCGTACGCTACGTCAAAAGCTGCTGCTGAAAACATTGTGCTGTCCTACTGGAACAATCACCAGGTATTAAAACGGCACTGGTGAATATAGTGTCCCTACTGTTTTTAATATTTTCATTATTATGTTTATTATCCTATTGCTGATTTATTCCGAAGTTCTCAGTGTTTCGTTACACTGTATATATTTCAGCTCCCTGTAGTTATTGCAAGGAGCAGTAATGTATATGGACCACGACAATATCATGAAAAGGTATGTAAAGTCCTGCATTTTATTTTGTGCTTTCTGCTGCTTTAAAAATTTCCTCAAACAGATATTTTTGTTTCGAATTCTTTTTTTTTTTTTAAGGTTATTCCGAGATTTTTATTTCTCCTACAACAGGACCAAAAATGGTAAGACTGTTTGTACATAAACATTTTATATTTATTTACATTAAAATGACAAGAACTCTGTACCTTAGCAAATAGAGTTCTGTTCTCTCCTATATAGTACTATTCAGGGGACGGGTCTCCAGTCTCGCCACTTTCTCCATGTCGATGATGTGACTGAGGCACTGCTGATACTCATGAAGAGAGGCATAATGGGAGAGATTTACAACATTGCTGCCAACTTCGAAATTGCAATTGTACAGCTGGCGAGAGAGCTGGTGAAGATGGTAATTTCTTTCTCTTTTACATGGCTGAGTTCCTTTCGGCATTTATTATCTAAATAGCACCAATATATGTGTATGTATTAGAAATGTTATTCCATTCATGGGTAAACAGGGTTCCTGGTGATGTTTGGGGCTATAAATGCAAATATTATTACTGGTATAGCTGTACTAAGGAAATACTAGTCTGCCCTCACCATCTGCTTTACATTTTAATAGCATTCCTTTTTCATGGATCAGGCTTCTCTTCATCTATTATATTTTATTGTCTGTTCATTCTTTTAATAACTGTAATTAATAGGGATGTAACAATATGTCTAGCTTTTTTAAGGTGTACTGACACAATTAGATGTAAATGTGTAAGCATGTAAAATAATTGAAATGTTTTACATATCATTTAACATTAATATATTATTATAATAATGTCACTGTTTTCTAGGTGAAAAATCCTCCCAAAGCCAAGTTGGATGATTGGCTGCTATATGTTGATGACAGGTGTGTATGAAACAAGTCTTTGTACTTTGTTGTGTATAAATACAGTGGAACCCAGTTATGTCGATGTCCTAGGGGGTCGCCAAAAAGCATCGAGATAAACGAAAATCAAAATGGCGACAGTATATTAATGTGCTTGAAATTTCTTTATGTACATGATGTGCGTTAATAAATGAGAATGTGCATGCATGTGTTTTTGAAGGGTTTTTTACACAACAGCGATGCTGCGATTTGTTTGATGAAGTCATGCTATAAAAATACATACAGTACATGTTTATCTGTCAGGAATCCACCTGCCACGCCCCCTTCGGCCCCCTTCAGCGTGTCAGGTGTTTTCTCGGCCGCTTTCTCTGAAGCTCCCGGCTTCAATCGCGCACATATGGTGCTCGTTTATCATCATCACCAGCTGCTATTTAAACTTCCACACTCTCACCGTCCGTTATTGGTGGTATATGTTGGTTCACGGCGGTCGTTGTTATCGCTCATGCGTGTCCCGGTACGTGTCTTCCCACCGGCACTTCTACCCAGCGCGGCTTTCGGCTCCTGTTCATCGCATAACATTTAACAACAAAAGGCATATGTGCACTAACTAACAGCAGAGATTTACCAGTATACAATACAACACCTGTAGCAGCTGTAAGACTTGATTTTTCCGCCACTTTCGCGAGTTCTTCTGCGGCTGCACAGCCCTGATCGAGAAAACTGACGTTAAATGGTTTTTAAAACGTCGTAAAACGTCAAATTCCCCCCCCCCCCCTTGTGCTCGAGATATTAGGGTTCGGCGACATAAAAAAAGTCGACATAACCGATAAAAAATGCTTAGAAAAAGCGAGAATTTGGCGGTTCCACTTCAAAAACGTCGACTTAATAGGGTTGTCGAGGTAACCGAGGGCGAGATAACCGGGTTCCTGTGTGTGTGTGTGTGTGTGTGTGTGTGTGTGTGTGTGTGTGTGTGTGTGTGTGTGTGTGTGTGTGTGTGTGTGTGTGTATATATATGTGTGTGTGTATGTGTAATATATATATATATATATATATATATATAATATTATACAATAAATCTTTATAGGATATTTATACAGCTATTAATACAGTAAGAAGGTATTTTTATTTATTTATTTATTTTGCAGTCAGGGACTCTCTTAACTGTTGTTAATAATAACAATAATAATGAGAATGTGAGCATATATTATTTGAGAATACGAATACATCTAAAATTAGGCGTATTATCTAAATGCCTCGAATTCCAAAATACCTTAGCTCATTTCATAATCACATACAAAATACAACTTGTCACTGGATTACAGTTGATATTATTCATAAGACTTTTTTGAGTTACTTAGGTTCTTTTGAACCAGTTTACAGTGCTGAGTATATATGCAGCTAGTTATGTAGCTGCTTATAATTAATAACTATTAAAACAAACTAAATTGGCCTCAATTAACAAGTTTGTTATTGATTTGTTTGTTATGCATGGAAAGGTATTCTTCTCCTTAGTAATTTTGTGCATTAGGAAGACTAATTCATCTAAACCTGGACTTTTCAAAATTATCTCCTTTGAATTGCATATATGGAATAAACAATCAAGATTAGATTTTAATATTTTATTTTGCTACATTTAGCTCATTGAGTAGACTTAATAATCGGAACGACTTGAAGACCAGGACTACAAACTGTGCCTCACACTTCTTCACCTGCATGGCTCAATGGGCAAATCCCCACAGCCATGTTGCAAAATCTAGTAGCTGTATAATAATAATTATTAACCATTATTATAAGCTGTAATGGTCAATATACACTATATTGCCAAAAGTATTGGGTCACCTGACCTTTCCCGCTATACGTGGTTCTTTTCCAAACTGTTACCGCAAAGCTGGAGGCATTATTTGTACAGGACGTCTTTAGATGCGCTATAATAAATTTGCATTCACTTGAACTTGGAAACCCAAACCTGTTCCAGCATGACAATGCCCCTGTGCACAAAGTGAGCTCCTTGAAGATCTGGTTTACATGTTTTGGAAAGGACGATCTTCAGTGGTCTGCTATAGAGCTCTGATCTCATACCTCAACACCTTTGGGATGAATTGTAACGCTGACTGCACCCCAGGTCTCCTCACCTACATCAGCAATTGCCTTTCGTAACACCCTTGTGGCTGATGACCACAAATATCCATAAACACACACCAAAATCTAGTGGAACATCTTTTCAAAAGCGTGAAGGGAATTATAAGAGCAAACTGGGACTAAATGTGGAATGCAATGCTCAAAAATCACATACCATACTTATGACCAGGTGACCCAATACTTTTGCCAATATAGTGTGTATGTCTAATAATTATTTGGCCATATAGTGTAGACATTTCTACTCAAAACATCTAAAAACGATGTCCAAGTTCTCATGCTATCACCAGTGGGTAATATCACATGGATACTGTAAACTTGTTCTTAAGAGCTCTTTCTGCAAACAACAAGACTGGTGCCCACACTCAACGTGATTCCAATACAATTCTTTTGACATAATAGTATATAACAGTAGAAGGGTAATAATATAATATCCCAGTATTACCCAAATGGCAAGTCTGGGTTTGTTCCTCATATTGTCACAGGAAGGCTTTTTTTTTTTTGTTCATTTCGACCATTGCTTGCAAAATTGTGCTCTAAATCTACATCTTAAGGGACATAGATTTAGACCTATATGATCAATGTTTTAAGTTCTATACAAATAAAATTGAACTTTAAAAGATGGATGGATGGATAGATGGATAAAACATTACTAGAGGTTTTGATTTTTATTACATTTTAGACCTGTCAGTGACCTGAGGTACCCCATGATCTCAGACAAGATTCACAAACTTGGATGGAAGCCAAAAATCCAATGGGAAGAAGGCATCAGAATGACAAGTAAGGACAACTATTGCTTAAACTTTGTGTTCCCTCAAAGCATTTTTGATTTTTTTTTCAAAATAAATTACTGTTTTTATAGATGGCTGAAGTATTGTTAATGTTTGCTTTCCTTTCAGTTAAATGGTATGAAGAGAACAAAAGCCACTGGCCAGCAGTCACTGAAAAATTTCCTTGTGGATGTTAAATGATGGAAAATTGTAATTTTTTAATGCACAGAATGATGTTTTATATTTATATTTGTTGATACAATGTGAAGAATACAGTAGCATTTTTAATGTCTTATTTTTTATACACACTATTATGCTAAACAATTTGTGGACATGTCTTCAGAACACAGGGGTGTTGACATGTTGGGAAAATGTAGTGCTTCAGCATTGAGAAAGATCCTGCACACGTTTGTGTTTCAAACTTTATAACAACAGAGGGGTGTGTGATGGTCAAGAATTTTTGCCATATATACTTTAATAAAGGAAAAGATCAGTATTTAAAAAAGGTGTCTGTTCTAAAGGTGTCTTCATTATAGTACTGTACTTTATTCTGTCCAAATTTTTATTGTTACATTGATGCATACACTGAAGTTACTCTCATCTCTTGGATTTTATACTGAGATTGCTTTTTTATGGCAATCGAGCATAATTACTATAAACTCAGTCCTCTTACAGTGTCTTTTTTTTTTATTTTTATATCTTAATTATGTAATTAAATCTGTCAAGCATTTTGGGTGCTTTTAGTCAAATAATTGTGTTTCCCCTGATTTCTGATACCAATTTTAATTGTAAATTTCTGTTGGTACAGTGCATCCAGGAAGTATTAACAGCACTTCACTTTTTCCACATTTTATGTTATAGCCTTATTCCAAAATGGATTAAAATTAATTATTTCCCTCATAATTCTACAAACAATACACCATAATAACAATGATGTAAAGAGTTTTTTTTTTTAAAGCATTTTTAAAGCATTTAAAAAGACAAAAAAAAAAAAAATTTCATTCACAATCATCAAGGACAGACTAATCCAAATATTCACAGCAGTGTGGAGAAAGCATCATCAATGGGTCCTGAGCTTTGGATTGGCCCTTTTCAAAACACACATATACTTGTAATGGCAGCTAGTACATAATATACTTTTACTGTGTTTTATCACAGTGAGGCTGTAACCTAATTCCTAGCCTGTCTGTCATAATACTTTGGCTTGAGACCAAAATGGCTCAACTTAATGTCAATCAGAATCACTCAAATATTTCTAGCATGTTTTTTCCTCAGATGTGACTTCCTCCAGGCTGCTCTTCCATAGGGGTTTGGATTAATGATATTATTGTGTGTACATGTTTGCCCCTTTAATATTAGAACATTTATGAAATTGAGATTTGATTTAAGATATGGTTATTGCAGAAAAATATATACTTTATATTTGCATAATTAAACCAAATGGGAATGCTACCCCTATATATATATATATATATATATATATATATATATATATATATATATATATATATATATATATATATATATATTAGTATATAAGAGAGAGATTTGTGAATTCGTGCTATTTTCATCAATTTGGATGGATGAACCTGATTTTCACCTTTAGTGGTCTTTGACTGCCATCTATAGGAGGAAAAATGCAACATCTTGACAAAATGATTAGACTATTAACTCTTGAATAATAAACAGTGATCTGTATCAAAGTCTTTAGACAAATAATCATTTTTGTTGGCAACACTTTGATTCTGGCTTTTATAACCAAATACAGAAAGCACAGCGGTGTTTTCACAGAGCAGATGGACACAGCAGACTCATGGTGAGAAGATTTGGGAATGTTTTTTTTTTTGGTCTGTGTCTTTACCTGAGAAAAAAGATGAACTACAGAAACTAGAACAAACAGAAAAAAAGAGATAATTACCATCAGCTCAGTTTATTCTAGGTTTGTTCAGTTCCACACACACACACACACACACACACACACACACACACACACACACACACAGAGGCCCTACTCAATAATAGACAAAGAAAAGAAAATAAGCATCCACCAATGAGTGGAAAGTTGTAAATTTCCCCACAAATCCTATTTATTGCATTCAAGTGTCATATTGATCAGGCAAATAATCAGACACACAAATTGAAAACAGTCTGATTATTGCTTTGTGCATGCACACAAACACTTGTAGTTGAAGTCAAAGGTCATTGCGATTTAATGTTGCACAACAGCTGAGCAGTTTGACTTCGCTCCTGTTAACCACAGCTGTCCTGTAAGACTCAAACTATAATGCTTGATTGCAAGCACACTGATTCATTAGTTGTCAAATGCGACTGCTTTTTATGAGCATATAACTGCACTGTGAACATTATTATATTTTTATCTTAACGTGAGTAACCTGGGTCTTAAAATTGTGCCTGTGCTCCCAAATTAACTAAATAGTTTTAAACATTGATGTCTAATTGTATTTATGTTGAACTTGATAGGAGTGCCAGATGATGAGGACTATGACCTTGGACCTCGTGTGTGTGTTTGTACAACTAGAAGTACAACTAGAATTAAAACCATATATAAACACACATTATGTGCAGAGCATTCTCGAGGGGGTTTTTCTGTTTAATTTTCTATTCCTGCAGTATGGGAAATGCTCTGCTGGTGAATGTACATCAGTTGTAAAATGGAAAACAGCGTGAATTGTGGGTATAAATGAATGAATGAATGTAGGGAATTCTGACACCATTACAAAATAGTCGACACACAATATAATGCACTATAACGAATATCGGTTACGGACACAGCTCGAGCTACTTTTTTTTTATTTGTGAAATTAACAATTATTACCACAATTTCTACTTATTTATTAGCATATGTTAAATAGGATTTTTTTTTTGCATCAAGCAGGATTTACATAACATTCACTCCTGTTGAATGACGGCAATTAATAGGATTTCCGATGCGAAACATTGGGTGTGGTGGATGTCGGTTGCTTATCTAATGACTGCAGGATCTCATTTACCATTTGCTATGACCCATCAACATTTAACTAATACTGACTCATGGCACATGATGTAATCTAATTCCTGTTGCTTGCCATATGTGGCAGTATATTAAAGTCCACTTGCAATTCTGTTACTGATTAGCTGAACCTCTTAAACCTTTAAAACTCTAAAGCTAACCAGCTGTCTTAGCAGTCTTTCGTCAGGGAAAACTGTTTAACACGATTTAAATGAAGTAGAATGTACAAAGCTCACATTACTTTTTTTTTTATATTCAGACCAAAGTACCACCTCAGATGATTAGTCAGCCCTATCAGGTCAACACTATCAGTACTTTTATTTCTGTCCACACAGGCTGCCCAGGTTCGTGTTCAGTCTCTTGTCATTTCGAGACGGGATTAGTGCAACTCTCTGCTGGCAGGTCTTCCTCAGAACGCTATTGGTCCACTGCAAATGATCCAATCCGCTTCACGACTTGTGTTCCATCTGCCCAAATTCTCCCACCCCACCCCACTGCTGCGCTCCCTTCACTGGCTTCCAGTAGCTGCACGTTTCAGATTTAAACACTGATGCTTGCCTACAAGGCCAAAAATGGACCAGCACCATCTTACCTCAGAGACCCCATTACAACTAGCACTGCAGCACGCTGTCTGATATCCTCCAGCACTGCTCGACTAGTACCACCTTCCTGAAACACTTAAATTAGCACTTTCCAAGTTGTTTTGTAGAAATCAAGAATTAAAGTCTGAAGTTTGTTATCTTAAGTGTAGATTAATTCATTGGTAGAGACACAGAGTGTCAAAGCACTTTTGTAGGTCGCGCTGGACAGGGGCATCTGCTAAATGCTGCAAATGTAAATGTAAACCTCAATAGGCCTTGCTTTAACACGGAGTAAATCACTGTTGGCCACATCCTGTAACCATAGACCATCTAAACAGTAGAGAAAAGACTAGGGGAAGTGAAGAAAGAGGGGCTATTCGAAGAAAGATTTTCACTGTGTTCTAATGTATATGTGAAGTAAAAATACCCTTTACCATAAAATTTTTAAATCTACATTCAAAAAGATTGTCTAAAGGAGGAATAAAACAATATAAACATCTGATGTGAATTAGGTTTACATGGGTTCACCTGGGGCGTTTATTATTTACTATTTACTTTTGTGAAGCAGTTCTGTGACAATGTCATTTGTTTAAAAGAGCTATTCAAATCAAATTAAATTTAATTGAATTTGCATGTTTGTAACCAGATGCCTCAAATCTTTGCACCACTTCATTTGCTGTTTTTCACCTTTTGAACCAAAATAGTTGTTGTTGCATTTGGTTGTTCAGATGCTTGTGCTTTAGTTGTTTGAGAATTGGACTTTGGTAGAGGTCAGCTTTTTTTTCTTTGCGGTACAGTAATGGATGCTTCCCCAAAAATGCTATTTTATGTATACAGTACTGTACTGTATTAACATTTCACTTAATTTTATAATGAATATTTTAATTAATAAAATTATATTTTAATTAATAAATGTAATTATTTCAACATAAAACTCAATAAAACTCAACTCAAATAAAAAACAATTCCCTATACGTTTTTTGGTCTATCGTGCTATCCGCGAGAGACCGGGAAAATCAGCCAAACAAATGAGTTATGTGGCAAATGCAATTCTTGTATTGCATTTGCCATTGTATTGGTATTGCTGCTTGGATTTTTCCCATGGCATCAGTTACAATATTATACATTTTCTTTGTTGGGGTTGGCACTTTTACAGCCACTTGTGCATTAACAATTATCTCAAATGAATTTTTGGGGGTCAAATAATCAGATAGCTAGACATACCAGACTGCATGAGATTGAAGGAGACTGCAGAATTGTAACATTAGCTAGCTACTTTTTGCAGTAACAGCTATTTATTAACCTACGAGTGCTGGTGCTCTCACATGCTGGTGGAAATGTTTAAATATTGTGTTCATTTATTGCAATCATGTTAATAAAAGGAACATGAATAAAGTCACAGAATTTTAATAAAATAAATAAATAAAAATGGTTAGAAATTTTAATTTACAGCAAATGTTCATTAGTCAAAGGTTTTTATATACAGTGAGGAAAATAAGTATTTCAACACCCTGCTATTTTGCAAGTTCTCCCACTTAGAAATCATGGAGGGGTCTGAAATTGTCATCATAGGTGCATGTCCACTGTGAGAGACATAATCTAAAAAAAAAAAATCCAGAAATCACAATGTATGATTTTTAAACTATTTATTTGTATGACACAGCTGCAAATAAGTATTTGAACACCTGAGAAAGTCAATGTTAATATTTGGTACAGTAGCCTTTGTTTGCAGTTACAGATGTCAAACGTTTCCTGTAGTTTTTCACCAGCTTTGCACACACTGCAGGAGGGATTTTGGCCCACTCCTCCACACAGATCTTCTCTAGATCAGTCAGGTTTCTGGCCTGTCGCTGAGAAACAAGGAGTTTGAGCTCCCTGCAAAGATTCTTTATTGGGTTTAGGTCTGGAGACTGGCTAGGCCACGCCAGAACCTTGATATGCTTCTTACAGAGCCACTCCTTGGCTATCCTGGCTGTGTGCTTCGGGTCATTGTCATGTTGGAAGACCCAGCCTCGACCCATCTTCAATGCTCTAACTGAGGGAAGGAGGTTGTTCCCCAAAATCTCGCAATACATGGCCCCGGTCATCCTCTCCTTAATACAGTGCAGTCGCCCTGTCCCATGTGCCGAAAAACACCCCCAAAGCATGATGCTACCACCCCCATGCTTCACAGTAGGGATGGTGTTCTTGGGATGGTACTCAGCATTTTTCTTCCTCCAAACACGTTTAGTGGAATTATGACCCAAAAGTTCTATTTTGGTCTCATCTGACCACATGACTTTCTCCCATGACTCCTCTGGATCATCCAAATGGTCATTGGCAAACTTAATATGTGCCTGGACATGTGCTGGTTTAAGCAGGGGAACCTTCCGTGCCATGCATAATTTCAAACCATGACGTCTTAGTGTATTACCAACAGTAACCTTGGAAACGGTGGTCCCAGCTCTTTTCAGGTCATTGACCAGCTCCTCCCGTGTAGTTCTGGGCTGATTTCTCACCTTCCTTAGGATCATTGAGACCCCACAAGGTGAGATCTTGCATGGAGCCCCAGTCTGAGGGAGATTGACAGTCATGTTTAGCTTCTTCCATTTTCTAATGATTGCTCCAACAGTGGATCTTTTTTCACCAAGCTGCTTGGCAATTTCCCCGTAGCCCTTTCCAGCCTTGTGGAGGTGTACAATTTTGTCTCTAGTGTCTTTGGACAGCTCTTTGGTCTTGGCCATGTTAGTAGTTGGATTCTTACTGATTGTATGGGGTGGACAGGTGTCTTTATGCAGCTAACGACCTCAAACAGGTGCATCTAATTTAGGATAATAAATGTAGTGGAGGTGGACATTTTAAAGGCAGACTAACAGGTCTTTGAGGGTCAGAATTCTAGCTGATAGACAGGTGTTCAAATACTTATTTGCAGCTGTATCATACAAATAAATAGTTTAAAAATCATATATTGTGATTTCTGGATTTTTTTTTTTTAGATTATGTCTCTCACAGTGGACATGCACCTACGATGACAATTTCAGACCCCTCCATGATTTCTGAGTGGGAGAACTTGCAAAATAGCAGGGTGTTCAAATACTTATTTTCCTCACTCTATATATATATATATATATATAGTGTGCGATCATAAAGAAAAAGAAAAAAAAAAAAAAAACTTCTCCAAGTCAATAAGGTGAGGGCAATGTGACAGTACAATGAAAAAACACCACTTCTGCAATATTGTGATTTTTGGAAAAAATAATTACAGAATCCACTCTAGAGCAAAAGAGCATTTAATTCAGTTTCAAATTAATCCTAACTGTTACCAACTGTTTTTTCTGGCTGCTTTATTAGAAACACCTGCACTCCTGAACATTTATGTTATGGTTATGGTTCTGTAATCAACCAATCATCTGGCAGCAGCACAAAGCATAAAATCATGCAGATACAGGTGCAGCTTCCGTGCTTTAGTTAATGTTCAAATAACATCAGAATGAAGAACAATGTGATCCCTGGGAGATGAACCATAACATGGTTTCTATTCATGTCTCCTGGGAATTTCGAACAACAGATTCAGGGAAAAACATCCTGTTATTAGAGAGTTTCCACACTTTGTTATTAGAGATCAGAGGAGAATGACCACACTTGTCTGAACCTTACAGGAAGTTCATAGTAAATAAAATAAGCATTCTTTATGAGTGATCAGAAAAGATACTTACAATGGAAATGATCAATCTAATACCAATCTTTTCCAATTTTCTAATTCTGGCTGGTTCCATAAAATTCCGGAGTAAGAACGGGAGCTTCAAAGATAATTTTGGACTGTAGTTAATGTCTGCTACATTGACTCAGGACTACAGTTTGCTTCTGCTCACCATCACTGTACCCCGCAACATCGTTTATCTGCAATAAATAGACATTCGGTGAAACCCAGATGAGGATGGGTTCCCTCTTGAGTCTGGTTCCTCTCAAGGTTTCTTCCTTTTGCATCTGGGAGTTTTTCCTTGCCACAGTCACCACCAGCTTGCTCATCAAGGACAAACTTACACTTAAAAATTAATAAGATTTTCTTTATATCACCACATTATCTGTGTAAATATGCTTTGAGACAATGTTCAGTTTTAAAAGCGCTACACAAATAAAAATGAATTGAACTGAATTGAATTAAAATCCAGATACTATTGTGTGTGAAAATCCCTGGAGATCAGAAGTATAAGAAATATGCTAAAATATATGAACCAGGCTTTCTGGAATCAACCACCATTCCACAGTTAAAGATTTTTGGTTTAAACGTTCTAACCTTACCCAAAGCTTTGCCCAAAGGCCTGAAATAAAGTGGGCAGTGAGTGTAAAATATGATGCACATTTCTATGATACAAGATATGTATCACATTGTTATGTTCGTGATATCACTCAGCCATACCGGTTGGTGTACTCAAGTTTCCATGAACATTGTGTATTAATTGTGGTTTAATCCTTAATTTGTTAAACTTAATAAAAAACTAAGATCTGTACTCAAATAAAACAGAGCGCACAGTAGAAATGTGGAAAACCACCTAAAAAACCTAACAAAAATAAAATTCAATAAAAATTCAATACTCTCAAGACTTGTTTAATTGTTCATGTTAGAAAGAAAGGAAAAAGTAAAAAAAAATAAAATCTTATTCAGAAATTGCAAGGCATCTTACAACACAAAAGCCTTTGCCATTTGCTAACACATGCTGTAGCAATTTTTGAATCTCCAGCTCCAGCATATACAATGCAATGTTCTACTTGTAGTAAACTCACCATCTGTTACCCAAAAAAGTACATGCTGTGTTAATTGCTTCAGCATGGAACTGTTCTTAGAAATCTCACAAGAGAAGGACACTGTAGTTCAAGTAAAGCTCAAATAAAAGAAACATCTCACCATGAGAACTCATTTCATTCTCAGAGGGAGGCATTTCTGTTTCCTGATCACAGCACCTCTGTAAACACTGCAGAATACTAAGTGTTTACAAACCCTAGCAGGATATGCTGCTGCACCTGATACACTTTTACTTTCACTTTTCACTTTACTTTGACTATCGTGCTAGGGTCAACGCTATAATGGTCAGGAGCTCTACAGTGCCCCTGTTCACTGTGATGGAGGGAGAAGTTGGAGGCTGGTGAACTGTTCACAGCTTTAGATCAGTGCTATATTCAATAATAGCAGCTACACAACAAACATCATTACATTAGAAAATGGTTCACAAAAGGTAACATCATAAACTGGCTTGATTTACAAGCTTATGAACTTGTAAAACATATCATTCCTTTTTTTTTTTTTTTTTATTAAGAACATACAAATTAATCTCCAGCAAATTTCTCTGCATCCATTTACAGGATAAAAACAGTCCTATAACCACTATACGGCTTTTCAAAAACTCCATCCTACAGGTCATTTTGTGTAAATCAAAATTCTTGAACAGAATACAGTTTATAATTAAACTAAAAGGTTTAGCAAGATCACAAATAATTATTTACACCCGTGTTCCTATCGCAACATAAATACAGTATGAAACAGTATAATGGGAAAGAATGATTAGATAATGGGTAAGTCTTTGCGTTTACCAGTCGCAACAAACTTCAAACAAGTTACTCATGTAACAACTCATATAACAGACCTCTGTATCCCATTGATGGATGTTCCCTGTCTCAAAAGAAACTCACAAAGTTAATTATTAAGCAGCATATGTGGGAGTAGATAAAGTGGATATATAATGTGTTTAAATATACAGACACTTGGTTCCCGGTCTCATATGGAATATTTCACATGGCTAGCAAGGTTAGTCATAAAAGTGATGCTTTCTTTGAAGGTACTTTAAAGTCCTATATTTATTTACCAAAGGGACAGAACATAAAAAAAAAAAAACCTGCTAAAACTCTTACTTCCACTCTCGGACTCTGCATAGCAAGTGAAATTCAGCATTTTGTTTTGCAATATCAAGTACAGATATTATAATCCTTAACATTCTCTCACACCCACTCACAGAAAGGCCCTTCTTATAATAAACTCGCAAACCATCAGTGTCGCTAAACTAAAGTGTAACTCTCTGTTATTCGTGCGACAGTCGCACGCAAGGAAAAAGCAGCCTTATATTAGAGAGCCTCAACCTGAACTGCAGAATTCACTTCATTTTCAGGTCCTGGCTGTTAGTCCATTGGAGAGGAGACTCTTCTCAGAGGCATCATTTTCTACAGGGCTAAGCTCAATTGGTGCCGTTGCCTCTGTGGGAGTCTGCTCTTGCCTCTGGTTGCGGTAATGATGTGTTATAACCCAGGCGGCAGAGCCCAAATAAACCAGGGTCAGCAGGGTGAAGTAAGAGCAGTAAACATAAAACTGAAAGAAAAACATTGCACATAAAAAGTAGTAGTTAATTTTCTGCAGTAAATTCCATCACTGTTCATACTGGTTCTATTTTCCTTATCGAGAGCCTTCGGGTATTATCAAATGTAGCATGTGAAGGATTGAAACTGCAGAGACCAGCAGTGTTACTCTGGGTTTTTTTGTGTTTCTTGAATCAGTCAGTTTTCAATAAAGTCCTTTAGAAAGCGGATAATCATTTATCATCCCTCAGGTGATGATAAGGTAAAAAAAAAAAAAAAAAAAACACTAGTCTGCTTTAGTAATGCTTTGCTTGGCTTGAAACTCCAACCAGGAAAGCCCCCCCCCCCCAAAAAAAAAAGGTCAATAGTAAAAAAAAAAAGTTATAGTAAAAATAAAATTTTACTTTAAACTTTTGAAAATGACAATTTCAACCTGGGAACTGCAAATCAAATGCAGGATTCTGCTTATATTCATATCCATTTATATAATGTATTCATTCATTCCAAATGTATATGCACTATATTTTCAAAATAGTCCTTTCAAAGAGAACTTGACTTGATGACTGGAGCACAGTCACCTCTGAAAACTTTGGGTTTGAGATCAAACGATGAACAAAATGATGGATCAGAATTTCAGATTTCATTTTAGAATTTTCACACATGGATATATATATAAAAAAAATTTGATATAACAAAAAGTATAACAACATTCAGTTTTGAAGTAAACCAAATTACATCGCAGTCTAAAGCCTTCCATTTCCACATGAAATGTCATGCGATTAAACTGAAAGACAGTTAACAGGTGTCTACTTATGTTAGCAGAGTCCTAATGGTTGTCAGTTAATATCCGATAGCTCAAAATAATTAATTCATCTGCAGTTTCGACCGGAGAGGAAAAATGACTGTTTGACACAGTTTTGAGTGATAGCTGTGTCTAAATGTCTAAAGGCTGAGGTGCCTAAAATCATGCCTCGATTCTATAAACTGCCTCACAATCATGGAATAAATACACGAAAATGATCAATGTATACGCAAGTGGTGCTCATCAGCTAGGTGACCTCGAATAAACTAAAGAAAATAAATGTCATATTGCTTGTGCCGAAGGAAAAAAATGTTGCTTACCTGGGAATGTATTTCCAAAGCCAGGCCTCTCTTATCTGCCACAATGAGAGTAATAATAGTCTTCAGGATTGTTCCCAGGAAAGTGTTCATGCCAAAGACCAGAGCACACAGCTCCTTAGTGAGAGAAGAGGCAATCTGAAAACTTAAAAATGAGAGAGAGAAGAGAAAAATTTTTTTTTCTGTTTGCGCATGTTCTCCTCAAACCATCAAATGTCTAACCAGGATTTTTTTCCATTTTTATAAGTGTGCACATTATATTAAGCCAAGCAAAATAAATGGCAGTAAAGTGGCAGCTCAGTGGTTAAGGTGCTGGGTTACTGATCGGAAGTTTAGGGGTTTAAGTCCCGGTATCACCAAGCTGCCACTCTTGGGCCCTTGAGCAAGACCCTTAACCCTCTGTGCTCCAGGGGCGCGTTTCATGGCCGACCCTGCGCTCTGACCCCAGTTTCCGAGCAAGCTGGGATATGCAAAGAACAAATTTCCCCGCGCTCTAATGCATAAGTTGACAAATAAAGGTTATTCTATTCTAAAGTGGTCAGAACTTCTGCAAAGACAAAGAAAGTACCTGGAGTTCATTTAAAGCTTTTGTGTGCAGCTTTTTGTCTGGGACATTTTATCTATGTATCTCTACATATATAAAACCAATCATATCCAATTATATGCTTTGTATTAAACAATTGATACCCATTGGCATAAATAAAAAAAATGATTTTACATGGATATATTAGCTGGTTGATGCATTAGCTCTGTAACTTACCATTTTACATAACAGTTATATCACAGGATTAGTCTACACTATGACTCAATAACAAAAGCTCATGCCAGAATTTTGGACAACGTTCTCACTGAATGCTTTTAATAGTGAGGATAATGGGATTGCTCCTGCAGAGCCTGCAGTACTCACGTCGCAATAGGAACCAGGAATTGGTAGAAGCCTCTGAAGAGGATATAGGTCATGTAACACACCCAGATGTTGCTGGTAGTTCCCATGAGGAGCAGCAAACCAGCCTGGGCTGCAGTGATCACCCCAATTACCAGCTCCGACCAGACATTCCATCTGATCTTCACAAATCCTGCCGCAAATGACGTGATTGCACCTGGGACAAATGGCACTTAGATTCACTGCCTTCAGAACTAATATTATTTTAACTATTACTACAGTGTTAAAGGCAAATAAACACAAAAAATGTTAATCAGCAGACAATTTGCCGCTATTACAGCTACATCATATGGACAAAGGTTTGTGGACACCTTAGATTTTGGAGTGTGCTTTTGGAGATTTGTGCTCATTCAGCCACAAGGGCATAAATAAAATTAGGTACTGATGTAGGGTAAGAAGGCCTGAGGTGCAGTCAGCGTTACAATTCATCTCAAAGGTTTTTGGTAGGGTTGAGGTCAAAGCTCTTTAGCAGATCAATCGATATCTTCCACTCCAACCCATGTAAGCCATATCTTCATAGAGCTGGCTTTGTGCACAGGGGAATTGTCATGCTGGAACAGGTTTGGGTCCTCTAGTTCAAGACATCCAAATACATTCTATACAATTTTGTGCCTCCCACTTTATGGGAACAGCTTGAAAAAGAACCACATGTGTGAAGAATGAAAAAGCCAGGTGCCCCAGTACTTTTGTCCATGTAGTGTATAATGTAAACTGCACAATAACGTGCAGTTGTTTATGCTGTGCGGCGAATGTAGGTGGAATGTTAACACTGAAGTTCATATGCGATATACCACATCCCATACGGAGGCACAATACAATAGTAGTTTCAACATACACAGATCAGGCATAAAATTATGACATTATAACATTATGAGCAGTGAAGTGAATAACACTGATTATTTCTTAATCATGATTTGTCCTCAAAGTTGACGTGTTAGAAGCAGGAAAAATGGGCGAGCGTAAGGATTTGAGCGAGTTTGACAAGGGCTAAATTGTGATGGCTAGACGAGTGGGTCAGAGCATCTCCAAAACTGCAGCAATTGTGTTCTGTTCCCAGTATGCAGTGGTCAGTATCTATCAAAAGTAGTCCAAGGAAGGAACAGTGGTGAACTGGAGACAGGGTTATGGGTGGCCAAGGCTCACTGATTCACATTGGGAGCGAAGGCTGGTCCATGTGGTCTGATCCAACAGACGAGCAACTGTAGCTCAAATTACTAAAGAGGTTCATGCTGTTGATGCTCGAGAATTCAGGACTGTTTTGGCAGCAAAAAGAGACTAACAAAATAATAGGCAGGTGGTCATAATGTTATGCCTGATCGGTGTATATCAATCACTGACCCAAGCCTTGCAGTCTTTCCCTCTTAATGGGTGTACATTTTGTGTAACTCACCAAGCAAAGTTGAGGCAGCTTCCACCCCTCCATTATAGACATTTCTCTGATCCGTGGCTGGATACAGCATGTTCCACAGGATATGTACGTAAAACAGCACCAGGTAATAGCCAGTGGAATTGAACACCCACCACAGGCTCCACAGTCTCAGTCTAGGGATTTTCACAACATTGCGCATCTCCTTTAACATCTCAATGAACAGAGAGTTCGTGCTGAAGAAGCTTTTCTTACTGCAACAGCCACCTGCTGAGGCTTTTTCACCTTGTGTAGTCACTTCATCTGGTTTCATTTTGTCCAGTTCTGACAGAGTAGCAGTTCTCTCCTCACGCTTGCTGCTCTGGTTAAAAAACAGACTTCGTTTTGGCCAGGGCAAGCAGGTGGAGAGCAGCAGGCCAAAAGAAACAAAGCCCAGTGAGATGGCACTAAGTGTGTAGTATGTGATGCCAGCCAGAGATATAAATAACTGGCCAGTCACTGAACTGAAAAACACACCCAGCAGAACAGAGGAGCGAGAGTAACTGGCCACACGCTGATACACATCCGCTGGCACTAGTGAGAAGATGTATGAGGAGTAAGCTACACGTGCTGCCATGGTGATGCCGTAAAAAAACTCCATGAACTGCATCTCCAACAAGGAGGTACCCAGAAGTATTATGAGCCAAATGGAAACATGGCTCATGCTCTGCAGGACCAAAACAGGCTTATACCGGAGATAGTCAGTTAGCAGAAATACAGGCACAAGTACAGCCATGTACGAATACGACAGCACTGGGTTAATCTCATTTGTGACCTGCAGACAAAATAAAAATAGAGAGCAAGTAAGAACATTTTGAAAGTTTTGCTTCGGCAACAGGTTTTGAACAGCCAACAAATTGTAGAAACAACTGCTCCAAAGAGATTATTTATTAGTCTGCCTCGGTTGCTCCATGGGCTACGGTTCACTTCTTAGCTCAGGATACTGGGTTTCCATGCATATTCTCCCTTTGTTCTTTTGGGTTTCTTCCGGTTTCCTCCCACTTCCCAAAGTCTTACCAGTAGGTGGGCTGGCTGCAATAAATTTCTACCCTAGGCGTGAACTGCAATGAACTTGTGTAATTAACTTGTGTTTCATTCAGGGTGCTTTCTCACCTCATACCCAGTGTTTTCAGACTAGGCTCAAGCTCCAATGCGACCCAAACCCGCATAAGACAATTAGTAAAAATTAATAAATAAATATCACTGACCCATGTTACTGATTATATTCAACTGTAATTCTAATTTGCCATAAATCACAAACTGAAGGATTAAGTATGCATTGTTATAGGACAAATTCAGTACAACCTAATTAACACAAAACAAGATCAGCATGCATAAGGCTTCAAGCCCTACAGGATTTGGCAGTTGACAGCAAGTGACCCACTTAGCAGGAATGTAAACTTTGACCGAGTCCGTCGCAAGTACGTGTTTATACTGTTTCAGCTGCAAGAGGCACTGCGATGATGGGGACAACTAATCCAAAAAATAGGCCACAGCACAGGAACAAAAAAACAACACAGAAACAGAATTAGATCGAAAATATGAAAGCGAGTAACAAAGACATTAAAAAATTCGATATATTTAAAATAACTATTAGTAGCTGATCATTCAGCAATTTGGCTAACACTCAACCTTTGATAAAATATTTCTTTAATAACTGATAAATAAATATTAGCTCATATGTTACAATTCAATCCTCACTTACTTTACACATTACATAAGTGTACATACATTGGTGACAAAAAAAATAAATAAAAATTATATATATATATATATATATATATATATATATATATATATATATATATATATATATATATATATATATATAAAGTGTCTCTGTTATGCTATGAGATTATTAAAAATATAAATTATTTATTTATCATTTAATAGATTATTGAAAAGTGTCTGTTATGCATTTTTGTCAGCATGGTTTAAGTATTCTTGCTTCTAACTGTTTACATTAATCCAGTTTTAAAAAGAGTTATATCTTAGTGGGAATCTTTATTCCAGAATGACCACAGCACAATGGCAATTAATAAACAGTTAATGAACTGCTGTAATGAACTGAGTGTACAGATTATGATGAAAAATTATATGGTCTTTTCAGTAACCAAATCCTAGATGGACATCTACGATCATAAAAATAGGAAAGATTGGATTGAGAGTACTGTACCTTATCTGTCAGAATCAGAGGAGGCAAAAGTACACACACCCTTAACTTAAATAGAAGTACAGATACTTATGTTTTAAAAGACTCTGGTAAAAGTTAAAGTACTGACTATACTTTTTTACGCAAGTTAAAGTAAAGCTGTTTGGGCATTGACATAATTAAGTAAAATGTAGCCATTACTACTACCTGTTTTAGTGTCTGGACCCTAACTGGACGTCATGTCATTATTATTAAGGCTGTCAATCGATGTGGTTGTTATGAGTTAACTCAACATTAAACACAACTTAATCAAACATTTATCTGTTCTAAATGTACCTTAAATTAATACTTATGTTTTTAATACTCTAATCAACATGGGCATGGACAAACATGAATGCTTTATGCAAATGTATGTTTATTATTAGTTAGACCATACTCAATATAGAACATTAAAACTTTTACCAGAATATTTTTTTAAGTATTTATGGTGTTTTAAATTATGTAAATCACCAGGACACCAAATGGAACCTTTGCTATGTTTCCACACGGATGGTTAATGAGTTGGTACCAGACTAACTTTTATATGGATTACATAATCAGAGATGATTTGCTTTCTATGAATATATTTATGTCTGTAAGGCAAGGATTTACTGAGATTAGGGATTTATGTCTGTGAAGAGAGATGCCAGAAAGCGCACCCTGTCTGTTTTCTTTATTTCACAAAAGAGTTTTGTTATTATGAGTGTATAGAAATAAAAGTAGACCCTTAACAGATTCTAATGATGTTTTGCTTTTATCTGTATGATTAAAAAAAAAAAAAAAAAAAGAGTCATTTATGTTCGTTCCAGTGTTATGGGGAAAAAATTCCACAAACGCACCGGCGCGTTTGTCGACCCCAGAGGCTTAAATGTTTGCATCATGTCGAATTTTGGTGCTGAGATTTGAGAGTTGGTGCATCAGTAAAACAAATGTTTACTAAAATTTTCTGTGGTTTATTTGTTAATTTTTGTATATCTGAATAAAGAAAGGATGTTTTAAATAAACGCGTGTCACGCTGGAGGTTTTAATTTAATTAAATTAATAATTAAAGGTTGGGGGGGGGGTTATATAAATATAAGCAAACAGAAATGCGCACATTAATAAAATTAATGACGTTAAAATTAAGGAAATGAGACACCAATGGATTGAAAAAGCCGAGCAATGTCAAGAAATAGGTTGATTGGCTGAAAACAGTTATTGCAAACAATAGATATCTCAAACCAAATATTTTTGATAACAAATAATTACAGACTATCTGCTGCTATACTTTTGTTAATGGGTGCACAAATTCATTTAACACCTCTAGATGTAAATATCAGAGAATAAACGCTGAAATTGTGTGCGGTCATTTCATTATTTGATCTCGAACCAATGCCTTTTATGCTTTTATGCATATAAATAAAAAAAAAAAAAAAAAAAACAATTGGCCTTACTGTTCCGATCATTTCAGAGGCAGATGTATATAACAGGAGAACTTATATCTTAGTGAAGTCTGAGACCAACCTGCTCTCTGGTGAAGTTCTTCTCTCTGCTAAGCAAGTTAGGAGTAATGAAAGACTCGCCAGGCTTCAGCTGAACCACGAAGCCATAAAAACAAAGGAACAGAACTGACCATTTCCATGTCTGAGGTGTTGGCAGCTCAGAATTTAGCTCAATCTTGGTGTTGGGCTCATTCTCATGTGGCTCTTTTTTAGTTTCAATACCGTTCGCCATCAATTCCTCCTCACATTGCCTGTTTCCATTTACGTTCACAGCAGAATTGGCCATATTTTATAATAAACTAATCATGCTGTGAGTTTAGGCAGTTGTTTTATCTTAATCTGAGTCGATCTAAAGGATTTCAAGTACTAAAATCAAAAGTCTCTGATAAAGGAACAATCATTCTTCTTAACCAATTTCTCCTGCACAGACATGGCTCAAAAGCAGGTCAGTCATACATTAGAATCAATGCCACTTTTTCCCCAGTAAGATTCTACTTATAATGTCAAGAGGAACTGAGGAGCACGCGATCATTCCATGGGCAAATAAGTGACTGTTGAGTTAACCTTTGTCCAGTCTCCAAGTTATACAAGGTTTGATAAAGGCTCCCAGGTTTCCGTGTTTCTGCAAAACATAATAAAACACAAAGCAGTTTTTCAGAACGTAACCATAAATTAACTTAACATAACGAGAGAACAGAAATCTAAAGTCATTGCTTTGTAATATTTACTGATTATCCAAAGGCAGCTTCATAAAAATACAGTGTCACACAAAGTCTTTATACAATAAGGGAAACACTTTTTTCCCCAACCATTTTCCAACTTTTGATTTTATAAGAATATTTTTCAGATAACTTTTGCAAATGTCAGCGGAAAAAAAGGATGAACTAAAATTGTTTTAATGCCTGGACCAGGAAGCTGTCGCAAGGTTGCAATTGACATGTAACACGAGTTCATCATGAGAAGGAGAGTCGGCTTTGCATGGGTTTACGAAGAAACAGCAATAATGTAAGGGATGTTTTGTATGTCATGTTTCATTTCAAGTGTTTAAGGTTACTTAAGACTCCCTGTATACTGTATGTTTGTGTGTATGATTGTGTGTGTGTGTGTGTGTGTGTGTGTATGTATATATAATACACACACACACAAACTAAAAAGCTATCTGCTAATTAGGGAAGAATTTGGGTTTCTTAACCTTTTGCAATGCCGAGCCAATTTAAAACAACAACAACAGGATTATGTTTGTTTGTATATCCCTACACTGACTTATACTAAGAACTACACAGTATCTAGATCTCCATGTGCTCAGTCTATCTTTAGAGCCTTAAGATCATCTAAACAGATGCTTTTAAGTATACGGTAGACTTAAATGAATGCTGATCTGGCTTGTTTTTGTTGCATTTCTGAAATTATAGCGCAGTCTAATTCTGTAAAACAAACCCCCACCAATTCCCCCAAAGCTTTGAGTCTTTTGAGGGATTTAAGTGTTAATTTTCACAGTTTTGTTCAAATTCATTTGCAAGAACACATCAGGTGTACTGTTCGGTGTTACTGTCACACTATCTTACTGTTTTAAAGTTGTTGTTCTGTTTTTTTGCACAAAGTGTCGTACCTTATATTGTGTCCCGGTTAGATTTGTGTAGTTCTGTGTTTTGTGATATCTTATGTTGCACCTTGGTCTTAAGGGGAACCCTAACCCTAACCTATATGATTAGAATGACAACAAAAGCCTTCTTGACGTTTTATCTTTTATTGCTTTCTGTTAATGAATGCAATAAAAGATAAAAAAATTCAAGAAGGCTTTAGTTGTCATTCTAATCAACATGCCAACTAACACTGCATTCAGGAAACATTAATGGGATATAAAACAAAATTCAGCTATAGATCGATCGATGTGTGTGTGTGTGTGTGTGTGTGTGTGTGTGTGTGTGTGTGTGTGTGTGTGTGTGTGTGTGTGTGTGTGTGTGTGTGTGAGACTTACCCCAATCTCCTGACTTGTCATTTGTTGAGCCCAATTAATCTTAAGGTTGCACACGTCCAAATTGTCTACAAGAGCTCTCAGTTCGTCTGAAAAGTACTAGTGACCATGTCGACAATTAAATAAAAATAAAATTGTATCCAGATTTAACTGATAAAGCGACAAAAAATATATATTATTTAAAAAAATGTTAAAACCACACGTGCGTACAACCCTTTAGACCAGAACCGAAATTCGTTAGTAACGTTCCTGTATTAAGCGTGTGCGCACGTGCGTCCGAAACGAAGAATCACGTGACCTATTCACGTGACTGCTTCTTCTTCTTTAACTGATTCGTGGCTTTTATTAAATAGTGCATTTCTGCCGCTTAATGCAGCGGAGTGTAAACAGTTAAAGATGGGGGAAAAAAAACTCTTATCTACAGTTAGCATTACAAAACAATCAGTGACATTTATCCATGTCATGAGTTTCTCAGAACGAGATTTAATGTGGATAGTAATGAATGTACTTACTGCCTAAAATATGTAGACATGTTTTGGTGTTATTGTGAACTTTTATTTATTTTATCATATTTTATTATTTGTTTATTATATATTAAATTATATGTCATATTTATTGAGATGGAGGTGACTAAAGATGTTGAGGTTCTCGTTGGGAGTGACGAGGATGGACAGGATTAGAAATGAGTTTATTAGAGGGACAGCGCATGTAGGACGTTTTGGAGACAAAGTGAGGGAGGCAAGATTGAGACGGTTTGGACATGTGCAGAGGAGGGACATGGGGTATATCGGTAGAAGAATGCTGAGGATGGGGCCACCAGAAAGGAGGAAAAGAGAAAGGCCAAGGAGGAGGTTTATACACACACACACACACACACACACACACAACTAATACTAGAAAAGTATATCAGAGGTGGTATCTTAGGGAATTAGTGGTTAAGGTATTGGCCTTTGTATCCTAATGTTGTGAGTTCAAATCCCAACCACACCAAGCTACCACCTTGGCCCCTGAGCAAGGCCCTCAACCCTATAGCTGCTCAGCTGCATGAATATGATAAATGTAATTTGCTCTGGAAAATGGTGTCATATGTAAATAAGAAATGTATGTAAATTTGTTAAAGATTTTACTTTGCACCAATGTTACCGTCAATACTATAATTTGTTATGAACATTACACTGAAATTTTGAGCAAGAATTATCGACTATATACAAGGTCATCTTTCTGACTAAACTCAATCTTCTCAATCCTTTAATAGATGTTTTAAAATATTCTCTATTATTCAGTGCTTCTCTTTATATCCCAGTTCCCATCACCTCCTGTTTAAATTAAATAATGCCATATGTGGTTGAGCACATGCACTTTTGGGTTTTCATTATAATTTGAAATGGAAAACTAATAATACAGAAAATCAGTACAAATCAAATTTAAAGAGATTAAAAAAGAGCAAACAGACCTGTCGTGCATGGGGTTTATTAAAACAATGCTTCAGCTAGTTTGGTTTTATTCTTGTCTTTAAAATGTCTTTTATTTGAGTGAGATGGTTCCTCTTGCAACAGTGACAGCAAAGAAATATATACACTTTTCTGAGATGGACAGAGCATGTAAAAATATTTTTTTTTTAAATAAAGAGTTCATCGGTTTCAGCATTAGTAGATCGACAGCACATCTCAGTAACTCTGGGTGCAATTTTCTATTCTATGATATGTGCAGAGGAGGGACATAGGGTATATCGGTGGGTGAATGCTGAGGAAGGCCAAGGAGGAGGTTTATGGATGTGGTAAGGGAAGCAGATAGTTGGTTTGAAAGAGGCAGATGTAGAGGACAGGGGGTTATGGAGACGGATGATCCACTGTGGTGAACTCTAATGGGAGAAGCCGAAAGAAGAAGAAGAAAAAGCAGAAGAAGATTTCGAATGGAATTTTATGAACATGGCCGATTTGATGTTATACATCTTGAACGCTAGGGGCGGTCATGAGCTCACAGTGAGTGTACTGGGTGTACTTTACCATCCAAATCCCGCCCCTTTTCACTGATAGTTTTCCGTTTCCGCTTCTGTATTAGCCAATGAAACGAATGAGAGCGGACCCGCTGTTCGGATCTGGAATATAATTGGTGGAAAATCGAGGTGTTCGGGTTCTGATTGGTTCGATTTCCATGCGCCATGTGCCCCCGCTGTCTCTACTCCACACAGGGACACAAGGATGGCGGCGCTGCGGGTGTTAAAGGTTTTAGTATTTGTCATTTACTCGCTGTATGTAGCGCCTGTGAATTCCGCCGAAGATATTTTAGTCGGCTGTGGAGGGTTTGTCAAGTCTGATGTGGAAATCGATTATTCCCTGGTCGAGGTGAGACTGTTTTTCTTTTATCTTTATTTATAGAGCGATACGCAGAGTAGATTAGCATCCCGGTTAGCGCTTCTCTCCAGCCAAATTCACTTCCGGACACAGGTGCTCGGGTGATCGGATTTCTGCTCGGGCTCTTCTGGCCTTTGACATGTGTGTAGGCGATCGGATATCACGGGCTTTAGTTAGTTGCATTTGTTTGTTTTAAATGCATGTTTTCAAACAACTACTTATTTATATTTTAGCACAACACAAAACCGTGTCAGAGTTACGCAATCATCTGGGATTAATAGTGTATTAACGCCTAATAATCTGTTCTTATGTACTGGTGCATACGGAAGACCAAGGCTGAACAAAGAGATATTTTGATATTTATTTGAATAAATACATTTATATTTGTGTATATATGTACACTCCTCACATTTCAGCAAACTTTTTAGCATATTTCCTCAAGGGACAATACCATAGAAATAAAACTTGGAGATATTTGAGTCAGTGTACAGCAGTACAGATTTACTGTCCTCTGAAATTAACTCAGCAAACAGCCATTATTGTCTACAAAACTGACAACAAAAGTGAGTAAACCCTAAGTGAACATGTTAAAACTATCTAAAGTGTGAATATTTTGCGTAAGCACCATTATGTTTCACTGCCTTAATCCTCCTGGCACTGGAATTCACCGGAGCTGCACAGGTTGTTGCTGGGATCCTCTTCCACTCCTCCATAATGACATCACGCAGCTGCTGGATGTTAGACACATGGCGCTTCTCCACCTTTTGTTTGAGGATGCACCACGGGTTCCTCAATAGGGTTTAGGTCTGGAGACATACTTGGCCACACAATCAACAACACCTTCATCTTCCTCAGCAAGGCATTTTTTATTTTGGCAGTATGTGGAAAACTGCCGTTTAGCCCAATTTATAAAGGGAGGGCATGATGTTCAGCTTCAAAATATCACAATACATGTTGGAACCCATGTAGTAGCAGCAGAACTCACCAGACCATGATGCTTCCACCACCATGCTTGACAGTAGGCAAGACACAATCTTCTTGGTACTTATCTTGGTACTGAGCCAAACAGGTTTATCTTCGTCTCATCAGACAACAGGACATGGTTCTAATTCATGCTCTTGGACTGGTTATTCTTCAGCAAAGTGTTTGCGGGCTTTCTTGTGAGCCAGCTTCAGAAGAGGCTTCCTTCTGAGAAGACGACTATGCAAACCTATTTGTTGGAGTGTGCTTGTATGGTCTGAGCACCGACAAGCGGACCTTCCACTTCCACCACAGCCGCTAAAGCAATGCTGGCAGCCCTAAGCCATTGTAGCAAACTGTTTATATCAATTATAGGCATGGTTCTTGAGCTTAACCCTCCACATTAATCAAAAGTATAATAATTGTGCTTTATTTCCCCCAGATAAGGCTGTACACTAAGCAAGGCTCCCTAAAATATCAGACGGACTGCGCACCCATCAATGGCTATTTTATGATCCCCCTTTATGACAAGGTATGGCTTTACTAACACCTAATTTTGTAGACTGTGTATAGTGTAAAGTGTATCCTGAGCAAGTAACTAACTTGTATGTAAAATGATTGCTGGTCTGTTTTACCAGATAGGATTATTTAGCACAGAATTATAAAATGTGATGTACACATACGTACATCTGACCGTCCTAGACAAACTTGTATAGGACATTTCAAACGTTGTAGCATTACCGCATCCATTCATTGGAACTAATGGACCCAAATGTGTTCCAACATGACAATGTGCCTGTGCACATAGAAAACGCATCGGGGTCATCTGTAATTAAGATTGCCAGAGAAATTACGACTCCACTGCGCATGTTTTGGATAAACTGGATTGCTGACAGTACGCCGAAGTCTTTCAACCTGACATCTGTGTCAACCAACACTAATTCTATTGTGGTTTAATGAGCATTAATCCCAACAGCCATGTTTTAAAATCTATAGAAAGCCTTCCTAAAGGAGGTTATTATAACAGTAAAGAAAAGATGAAATCTGGAATAGGATGATCATGTGTGGGACGGTCAGATGTCTACAAACGTTTGCCTGTACAATGTATACCATACAACTGTAATTACTATACTGAATCAGTCCTGAATTCTGGTCTGTGATGTATTATAATAACTACTATAAGGGTTAGGAAATGTAAATAAAATATTACAGATGAGTAGGTAATATCTGCACAATAAATATAATGGATAATGTTCTAATAATGGCTGTTTCCTCTTACAGGGTGATTTTCACCTCAAAATTGAACCACCTCTGGGATGGAGCTTTGGTAAGAGTCCGTCGCCCAGGACCCCCCCCCCCCCCCAACCCCCTCCCCACGCACGCACACACACACACACACACACACACACAGACTCACTTTCTGACGTTTTAACATTTTTTGGAATTACAATTTGTTGACGCGTTTCTTTGTGTTTGATTTCAGAGCCGACCACTGTTGAACTCCATGTGGATGGTCTCACCGACAGATGCACCAAGGAGCAAGACATTAATTTCTTCTTTACCGGTTTCTCTGTTTTAGGAAAAGTAAGACAAAACATTTGTCCCTGCAACTTTTTTCTTTTTTGATAAGTTTTCTTTCATTTAAATTAATAGTTTTGCATTTTCTCCAGGTTTTGAGTAAAGGTCATCTGCAAGGCCCAGCAGGAGTGGAGGTCAACCTGAAGAATGCTGGAAAGGATGAAGTACTTCAGATGGTTTATACTCAGGCTGAAGGAGAGTGAGTTGATGGTCTTTTTGTAATGTGCATAGCCAGAAAGATGTTCAATGAAATTTGGGAGTGTGCTTGTGGAGATTTGTGCTCAGTCAGCCACAAGGATTTTAGTTATGTCATGTACTGATGTAGGTGAGGAGACCTGGCTTGCAGTCACCATATGATTCAGCCCAAAGGTATTCAACTGGGTTGAGGTCAGAGCCTTATAGCAGGCCACTCCAGATTGTTTACTCGAACCCATGTAAACCTTAAAAAAAAAAAAGCATGGAGCTAGCTTTGTGCATAGGTCAATTGTCATGCTGGAAAAGGTTTGAAAATGTAATACTACTGCATTGATTAACATCATATACAATAATGCCTTTCCAACTTTGTAAAAAACTGTTTGGCAAGAACTGCATATGGCTAGAAAAGTCAGGTGTTCCAATACTATTGTGTTTATAATGTGTATGTATTTCCCATTTGTATTTATAGGGAAATTTAGATTATTTGAAATATTCTAAAAGTAACTTATACTCAGTAGATTAGTGTACTTAACAATATCATCTCCATGATTTAACATGCAAGTCACATGACACAATTCACTGATTTATATTTTGTTCTGCAGCTACACTTTTTCGAAAGTTCTTCCTGGAATTTATGAAATTACAGCATCTCATGCCTCATGGACCCTGGAACGGGTAAATGTCCCTTTTCAGTAATGTATTCGCATATCTTGCCTAATAAAATGTGCTGCTTAGCATGCATCAAAGCCAGATATTGTGGGAGCTTACTTTATAAATGTAGATGTAGCTTTATGTTTTTTTGTTAAGTGATGAACCTGGGTTCGTTTTGAGTCGAACTGTCTGTTTACAGGCCACATGCTAAAAACATATATAATCCTGTTTCATATATAATCTAGAGGGTTCCAGATCTCTCACAAATATCAGTCTAACAGGGAACTCCTTGGTTTTATTTGCTCCTACAGACTTCAACATCTGTAGTTGTATCAAACACCAATGCCCAGGCTGCAGATCCACTGGTTGTTAAAGGCTATGATGTCTCTGGTGAGGTGCAAAGTGATGGTGAACCCATGAAGGAGGTTACATTTCTTCTCTACTCTGCCACTATGGTGCAAGGGGTGAGTGTTCTCACTGGTCATGACACTTTATCAAACTTTTGTTTTCCAGTTCTGCTTTGCATGTGTTTTGGATGTAAGGCGTGAACCACAATACCATTAAATACTCAACCCTGGTAGTGGTTCATTTCTCATAAATCATGCAAACTTTCAATTTTTATTTTTATTTTAATTTAAATTTTTTTTTTTTAATAAAGATACTGCAGTAAAAGAGAATCATGGGTAAATAGGAAGGATAGATAGAAGGACACACGCACAACCTATCAAGAAAAATGAATACCAAAATAAATTTTATTAAAATGTGCATGTTAAAGGTTTTTTTTCTTCAGCCAGCTCCATTATGATCAAAACATGTGTTTTCTGCAGATCAGTGGCTGTAGCTCTACCCCCATAGATGGTGCCTTCTCCGATGATTCATCACTTGCGTACCTGTGTAGCGCACAGTCACGCGAGGACGGCACCTTCTCCTTTCCCTCCTTGCCTAGTGGGAAATACACAGTGGTACGATCATCCATTTTCCTTGAATTTTTGCCAAAGTCAGAAAATAACTGTCCGAATTGCCTAATGGCATAACAGAATCTGTCTAAACTCCCAGGTGCCATATTACAGAGGTGAACGGATAACTTTTGACGTTGCTCCGTCCCGCCTGGATTTCAAGGTCGAGCACAACTCCTTGAAGTTAGAGGTACGGCGAATGATTACTTCTTTTAAGAACAGCTCTCATATAATCTTTTATTAAAGTCTATCAATTAAGTCTATCAATTAATCAATTAAGGTTGTACTTTTTAGGAAGCATAGCACTCAGAATAACCCTGGGCCTATCAATAGCATCAACAGAATGTATATGAAATGTGTATGATAAAAGGTCAAAGCAGCATTCGGCAATTTCATTAGCGACAAGTGAATCTGTCAGTGAATGTTACTTTTTGTTGGGAATGCTGTTGATCATTCGTATTGCTTTTCTTTTCATTTTCCTCCCATTTTTTTATTTATTTTTTTTTTGCTTTTGTAGCCAATTTTCCGAGTCATGGGCTTCTCAGTAATGGGAAGAGTTTTGAACAGCCCAAATGGTGAGGGAGTGGCAGCTGCGGTTGTCACCCTCAACAACCAGATTAAAGGTAATTCTAGTTGTCATTTAAATCTTTCATGTTTTTTCCCTTATATGTACTTTGGCTAATGTTTTAGCTTATTCATATGCTGCCTGGCCAAAAAAAGTTTCTATTTAGCTTTGATTATAGCATGCATTTGCCATGGCATTGTTTCGATCACCTTGTGCAATATCACAACATTTATTTATGTTTGGAGTAAAGTATTTTCCAGGACATTCCAAAGATTTTCAATAGGGTTAAGGTCTGGATCCTGTGGAGGCCAAGCGATGTGATTTAATAGATGTTTTCTGATCTTTTAACCAATCTTACAATTTAAAGCCCAATAAATCCAAGCATTCAATCATTCTCATCTTGCTTTATGGGCATGCCATCAGGAAAGAAAAAATCCATTGCTGGAAAAATCTGGTCATTCAGTATATTCAGGTACTTAGCTGACCAAATGTTTGGGCACATATAGCTTTGCTGAACCTAGGCCTGAACAAGTAAAGCGACCCCAGATCGTCAAACTGCCCCCCTCAGGCATGTCCGGTAGAAATAAGGCACGATGGCTGCATTACCTCATTTGCCTTTCTTAGCCTGATGTTCCCATATGTCTGGAACCGGGTATATCTTTTTCCTTTGTTCCAGATGCCAATCATTATCCTCCTTATCAAACTGAAATCTTTATTATTTAATAAATTGTTTTTTTAAAGCTTTTAATCTGTTTAGTCTTTATCAATGTTGGTCTCTATACCTTATTGGCTTCACAGTTTATTTATATAAAATATATAGTTTGGGGAAATCAAAGTGTGTGTGTGTGTGTGTGTGTGTGTGTGTGTGTGTGTGTGTGTGTATATGTATATATATATATATATATATATATATATATATATATATATATATATATATATATATATATACACACACATACATACATTTTTACATACGCACTCAAAATTGATTTCACCAAACTAAGTGATTTCTCTTACTAAGTGAATGTAAGTGATCTCTGATCACGATCATTAAACATTTTCTTCCAACCAATTTCATCTTCCTGGATGATGGTTCACCACTATCCTTCAAGATTTTAATATGCACTGGACAGTTCCTAACGCAAATTTAGTAGTCTTAGAATATCCTTAGTTGTTTGCTTTGCTTGATGAAGACAAATAATTTGACCCTTCTGAAACACTAACATATTTTTAGTGACTGCATGCAGAGTTGAAAGCATACCTGTAATGGCGGGAAATACTAAAGTAACAAACTTTAAATATTTAGCCAAAGAAACAACAGTTGGTAGATGGTAATAGATAGAAATGCATTCTGAACTGCAAGTCAAAGTTGAACATGTGATTATACAAAATGACTGTGACCAATTCATGAATCTTGCTTGTCTTGGCATTATTATATGTTCTTTGAAAACAAAATCCTCACTCCTTGTCGTTGTCCACAGTTCAAACTAAAGAGGATGGTTCGTTCCGGTTAGAGAACATGACCACTGGCACCTACACCATCAGCACGCATAAGGAGCTCATGTTTTTTGAGCCGATCACAGTGAAGATTGCACCCAGCACTCCTCAGCTGCCCGACATCATCACAGCAGGGTGAGAACAGGATGGGTTGATTTTCATGGAATATGCATTAAAAGGGGTTTGGGGTATCAAAGGTATCAACTCCCAGACACATGCAGTACAGGTTTATATTGAGCAGTCCTACGTTTGTGAAATTATTATAACAAACAGCAGGGGACAGAAGCAGAAATGTATACATGTTTAACTTGAATAAATGAAATAGAAATAAAATATTCAGAAGATCTCAAGTTCTAGCCAAAAAAAAAAAAGTGCATAATGCTATAGCTGATTTTAACCATTTGGATAATAATATAGGGGGGGTGGTAGAATAAATGTTCTACTTCTTTATAATTTTCAGATTCAGCATGTGTGGTCAAATCTCCATTGCCCATCTACCAGAAGGTATTAAACACCTAGGGCGCTATAAAGTCATGCTTTCAGGCCAAGGACGTGACCAGGCTGTGATCCGAGCGATCGAGAGCAACCACCTGGGAGTGTTCTGCTTCCAAGCCAAACCTGGAGACTACAGTGTACAGGTATTCCAGCTTTCACCTGAAAGCATCTCTATAAGCCTTTCAACACTTCTGTGTCCGAACATGGGGCTAAAATTGAATTTCAGATTTAATTATACTCTTCTTTATTTCTTTCTGTTTCCTTTGTAGGTGACTTTACCAGAGACGGAAGTCAAGGCTGGACTCGCATTGCAGCCTCAGTCTCTTAGTATTTCCCTAATTGACCGCCCAATCAATGACCTGCTTTTCACCCAGTTCATAGCAACTGTGTCTGGCACTGTCTCATGTCTGGGTAAGTCCTGATTTATTTCTTTTTTGTTAATTATTATTACTTTTTTGCTTATTTTTATTGTTACATCGATTTGCAGCCAAATAGTGGTATGAATTGACTCTTCTTTTAATTTTGGATCTAGAACTATGACTATAAAAGTTTTAAAAGGAAGGTTTGCATCTATTTGGGCACATAATAATATATACAAAACATTTTTGCAAATAGAATATTCAATAAATGGTAAACATGACTTTAGAGTAAATAATTATAATAGTGTTACAAAATATTGTTTTTCATTTATTTTATGGATGCATCTATACAGATAGTAAGGAAAAATGCAAATGAAATGACTGTATGTAAGAAATAATTGCAATCAAATTAGAGCAGATCGCCAATGATGTTTAATAAAGTGTAAAATTAGCTGAAGTAAGTGTGCAGAGTAGGAGCAGTGATCATGGTCATTCAAAATTAGCGCAATGTGCAAATTTAATAAATTGTTATTATTTTTTGGATGGATGGATGGATGCCTGCCTCAGCTGCATGTGGAGATCTTGTAGTAACGCTTCAGCCCATAAGCAGACTGGGTGAGAGGCAGAACCTTCAGCTCACCAGCAACAGCGAAGTACTCGGCTTTTCCTTCACCAAAGTCCTGCCTGGAAAATACAAAGGTAAGATGAAGGCCACAGAAAATTTTAATGATCATTATTGTCAGCAATTAAAATGTGTTAGCAGAATTACTGTTTTTTTTTATTTAATTTTTTTTTTTTTATTTATTTATTTATTGTTTCTGCTGCTCTAATGTTTTGGTGTAAACATTAACAGGGAATGCATCGCATGCAGGAGTTTGTAAAGCCAAACATAATTATATAGAATATTTCTTTAAAGAATATTTATATGCACAAAAAGTGGCGTATATGTTTGTATACTATGACTGGTTGATGGCAAACCGCCATCTAGATGTACTGAACCCTTTAAATGAAATGTAATCTGTTTGCTGGATATTTTCTTAGAACTCTTAAACAAACTCTTAAACTTGTCGGAAATATTACAAACGTAGCAGTAATATTGTTTCGCAACAATAGTTTAGTAACAAATTAAATCGGGTTCGTTACGGACATTTAAAACCAGAAATCAGTAGAATCCGCATGTTCTTACCTAAACAGACGAATACTGGGTTGTAAAATGCACGTGCTCAATAAGAACGTTATTCCACGTCAACATTTTTCAGGTCAAGGACCCCATAGGTGATAGAGACATGGGGCAGGACCCCTGAAACTAGAAGTGTCATAGACAACAAGAAGACAATTAGAACTATTATTGTTGTACATGAGTCATTGTCTGTATTTTCCTTTATTTTTACATTTTTGAAAAAGATTTATGCATCATAACAAACAAAACTTTTACATTTTGCAATTAAAATCACAATTTATGAAGTTCTTTACAGTCGTCTTTTTTTTAAATAGATTTGCAGTTCCATACGTTTTCCTTTTGATATCAGGTGGACTATTATACATTTACATGAACTTCAGTTTAATAGAACTTTGATGTTTTCACCCATGTCTAATTTTTATTTATTTTATTTTATAAAAAAAAAATTTTTTCCAAAAAATTATTTGTGATTCAGCAATAATTAGTGGCTTCCTCCTGCATTACCCCCGGTTATTTGTTACTCATGCTCTAGCTAGATAGCTCACCCATGTCTATGTGCAGTGTCTTCTCTCACTCCCTTTTCCAGAAGCAGGAAAAACTCTTAGTGTAAATGCTGGTGCAGGTTTAATATTTAAAATGGTGTGTCTATCAGTGTCTATTGCCCATGATGAGTGGTGCTGGAAACACAAGTCCGTGGAAGTGGAGGTGCTGGACTCCGACATGGAGGGGGTAGAGTTCAGACAGACTGGCTACATGCTGCGCTGCTCCCTGTCCCATGCCATCACACTGGTGAGAAACCATTATTAAAAGTTGCTAATGATGACAGTGTGTTAGCATTCATTTACCTTCCTAATGCAAAAGGTACTGTATGTATGTTATCTGTGCCCTTGTTTATGCCTCAAGGAATTCTTCCAAGATGGCAGCACCCCTGAGAACGTTGGTGTCTACAATCTCTCGGAAGGACTCAATCGTTTCTGCCTGTCTAAACCAGGTTTCTGTGATGATTTATTTTTTTTATTCCGCTGTGTAAAAATGGCCTTGTGGTTTTAGATAACTGCTGCTATTCATATATTGCTCTTTGCAGGTGTGTACAAAGTGACTCCACGTTCCTGCCATCAGTTTGAACAGGATTATTACACCTACAGCACGTATGTATATAGCACATCTGGTCGTATTACAATTCTACAGATAAAATGTTCTAATCCTTTTCTATTAATCTTTTTATTATTTGTATTTATTTTTATTTTTTTTACTACTGTTCTGTAAGACTGATCTGGAAGTGACTTGTGTGCTGCTTAATTTACCACTTTACATGTGAAATGACCTGCACAACATGATCTGGACAACTCCATGCTGTGTAGAATCATAAGAATCTATGAAACGAATACCGGACTATTAAGCCCACTCACTGAATTTTACAAAGATTTTTATTTTGATAAAATAAATAAATACGCCGCAGGTGTCTACATTGAAACTAATGAACTTACACAGGCTTTAACAAAAAACAGTGTCTGTTACATGGCTTGTATCTAAACAGTAGCCTACCAAGAAAGTCATTGTTCACTCCATTGTGTCTTCCTCCTTCCTTTCACAACAATTTCTTTCTTTTTCTTTTGGCATTGTCGTGCGTTTAAAAATCACCATCGGTGAAGATTTTCTCCCGATGCCGTGCAGCTCAGAACACAGGTGAAGTGCGTTTTTTCATGGCCGGTTGTTTTCAGCATGATGATTGGCCTTTCCTGTTCACAGTGCGAGTGAGCGGCAGGTCAAACTTCAGAGGAACCTCATCCATATTTATGATGTGGTGCGGCCCGATTCAGTGGGAGCGCATCTGATTTAATATAAAGAGTTTTATTGGTTCACCTGAACCCTTTCGGCAATTTCATTGGTCTAATGTTATGGGGCTCTGTTTCCGGGAAAAACAAAGGAAAAATCCATAAATTAGCCGCTTCATTGTTTAAGCCGCGGGGTTCAAAGTGTGGGAAAAAAGTAGCGGCTTATAGTCCGGAAAATTCGATATTCAACTTACTTAGTGTTCTGTAACAGCAGGGAAAAGTAAATTTGTCAGCTTGACGTGATTCATTTTTCATGAGTCTGCCATTATGGCACCAGCTAAATATATGCATTGAGCAGAACATTTACAATGAACATGAAAGTGGTTGATGTTTGGTAAAACAACATGGCAGCCAAAGACCTTTACACAAGACCAGCAGCCATGGTATCGTCTCAGTCTTTAGACATGCCAGGGTTTGCTAGCTAAATGTAATTTCCCTCTGGACTCGTACTCAATGAAATGGTGGCAGGAGTAATTTGTGATAGTAGGGTATCTGCAAGAGTGAAAGGGAAAGTTTATAGGACTGTGGTGAGACCTGTGATGTTGTATGGTTTAGAGACAGTGGTGTTGAGTAAAAGACAGAAGGTGAAGCTGGAGGTAGCAGAGCTGAAGATGTTGAGATTTTCATTGGGAGTGACAACGATGGACAGGATTAAAAATGAGTTTTTTAGAGGGACAGCGCATGTATGTAATGAAATGAAATGTAGCCATTTCACACTGGATGAATAGGTAAATGTGGAAAAACTACTGATGTAATATATTATGCTGGATTTTTGGCTAAGGGGAAGCTATAGCATCATTCTGACCAATTTGATTTGACAAAATGGCAACACCTAGTAAACATTACCGGCTTGTATTTAGGGATGTCACAAACTAAGCCCTACTTCATTCCATGAACATACATTACATACAGTTGTAGGGAACAGTAAAAAGAGAAGACATCATTTACTAATAGTTGTGCTTCAGATTGCAGTAAAATTACTAATGAATATGTAACATAATTAAAATAAATAGTAAATGGCAGCAGGCACGTGTAATGTGTGTATTGGAAGCAACCTAGGGCTAAGTAGGGAGGAGAATGTTTACTTCTATTAAAAAGTTTTGGACCCACAATTTGTGTGCAATAAATTATCTATCATCAGTTTGAATCTGTCTCTGAAAATTTTTTTTCCCCAGATCAGCCCCCAGTATGTTAACACTGACTGCTGTCAGGCATCACATGGCTGGTCTTATCACCACAGACAAAATGCTGGATGTCACAGTGACTATAAAGTGAGTAAAGGGGGAAGTGGTGTCTCATTTAAAAGGTATAGAAGTACTTTAGGACTAAAAATATCTCAATTTTAGGTCATCCATCGAGAGTGAGCCTGCTCTGGTGCTGGGACCTCTGCGCTCTACAGAGGAACAACGGCATGAGCAGCAGCTACTGGAGATCGCAGCTCGCAAGAAAGTGCAGGAAGAGCGAGAAGGAGAGGACATGGAACCACCTGTGAAGGAGAAACCAGATAAACCAAATGAGGCATTCCATTATGAGTTCTCCTACTGGGCACGGTGAGATCTTTATTCATAGTGGGGGGTATGATTGTGGAACCAGGGCCTGGTGTGTATAATGCTAAGGCTATCTATAATGATTGAAAGCAAAGTACAAAATGTATTCATATAGAATAGAGAAGAATAAAATAAAGTTGAGATAAATAAGAATACTAGTGTTATTTGAGAGAATGTTTGAGACAAAATATAAGCTGATTAGCAAATACAACAGAAAAGCAGCTTTCTACATAAACACCAGCCTTCCACTGCACACTCAAACCATAAATTCAACCAGACAGGCAGTGCTTCAATGATTAATGCAGACATTAAAAAATAAATACAAATAAACAGGTCTATAAATCACATCAGAGATGTGGAATTGGAACAGATTTGAAAAGTGCCATTTGTTGAAAATACAACGCTTCATTTAACTTGTTCAAGTGCTTCGGTTCATCAGTTCGATGTATGTCACTTTCACACAGAAGATGTGGAAGAATGGAGGAAGCTGTGGAAGAATGCTATTTGTATGCTTTTGTAAATGTATTTGTATGTTGAATGAATCTAAAGCTTATACTGTACATATACAGTCAAGTGTAATTTATACTGTTGCAAAAAGTGAGAGATTTGCATATTTGTGTATTATGTAAATGTATTTATTTATTTATTTATTTATTTATAGTGCTGGAGAAAAGATCACAGTTACACCATCATCCAAAGAACTGCTTTTCTACCCACCTGAAGTGGAAGCTACAATCACAGGAGGTTTGTGTCCAAGCACTAGGTTTATCATGATTTGCTTTTACAGTTGGACTGAAATGAACTTGCCTGATTTGGTATTTACAGATCAGCTTGATTTATTACGGGTGATTGTGAACTGGAAATGATAAAGTAAATTACAATTATCAGAAGGTTTCAGTAGAATATTGCCTGTTAAATCTAAAACTAATTTTAGATTTGTATTCCCAGTAGTAAGAGTTCAATAATTACTGTGTTGACTGTATCCATTATATCACAAATAATTGAAAAGGTTTATGTATTTAAAAAAAAAACAAACAAAAAAAAAAAAAACATTGCAGTTGTAATGAAACGCTGTATTGCATTTTGCATTGGCTCAGTTAGATCATATCAGAAGGTTGTGAGGTCAAATTCTAAGGTCCTTGCTGGTTTCTTTTAGCAAGGCCCTTAACCCTTAACTATTTAGTTGAATAAATGAGATAAATGAAGGTTGCTCTGGAAAAGGGTGTCTGCCAAAAGCCATAATTGCTTGTAAATATTGAAGGCTCCTTTGATTTTGTTTTTGATGCCAGAGAGCTGTCCAGGTCAGATGGTTGAGATCAGTGGGCGAGCAGGTCTCTTCTTGCAGGGACAGGTGACTCCCGAGCTGGAGGGAGTGGAGATTACCATCAAGGACTCTAATGATACGGAACTTCTAATTACTGTTTTCACTGACAGAAGTGGGAGCTACAGGTACTGTTGAAAATGTAGTAACGTCTGCTTTGTTTTTGACATGGTTCATACTCGCAACTCAGATTTGCACACTTCATCTGAAGTGGTATTTAAATTCTGTTTTGGTGTGAATTCATTCATGTTGCTTGCATGTTCCTTAAAGAAGCTTTTATGACATAAAACCTAAACCCACACACTAAACCTTATTTTTAGGGGGTTTTTTTTTTCCTTTTTGAATTATTTGGACCCAGAAATCTAGTATTTATGAAAATTAATGATAATTGTTATTTCATTTTAATATATGGATTATACTGTAAAATCATTTATATTTAATTAGCCTACATGCACACACTAATAGGAAACCTGTTGATTCATATAAATGGATAAAAATAAAAAAAAGATGAAAATATAAAAAGGCAAACAACCCAAATCCATTTTATGAATAAGTTTAGTCTCAATTAAAGAGGGATTATACCATTCGAGTATCAAATGACGGATTTGGGGTTTATGGTAGCTGGATCATTACGTTATTGGTTATATTATCTAATAGAAAGAGTTGGCCTGCTGCTTGCTGAAACTGGTGTAATGTTCCTCTCCTCTCCACCTGGTAGAGGTGGAGAGGAGGGCATTAATTTAGGAGGGCATTAATTTATATTTTGGGCATTAATTTGCCCAAAATATAAGGGCCTGTGCTATTTGTGTGCTTATTAATTTTTCTGTCTGTTTGAATTTCTAAATCTCAAGTTACACTGGGAGGGTACGCTCATAGTGTACTGCAAGTTATCTTCCTGCAGTACACCAGAGCACATTCCTAATAAATAGCCTAGTTTGGCTTAATAATATATTTTATATTTTGTTGATGAATCATAAGTCATTTTGTCTGAGAATTTTTTTTTGTTTGGGTTTAGTGGTCATTTTGCACTTTCTGCACTAAGAGCAACCAAATGTTTATGGTGTTTTGTGGGCCACACTAAATGAAATCAACTGTACAGTAGATGCACCTGGTAACTTCCGGATGATGCAAAGAAAATCTGCATTTTTCAAACCTTCCAGCTGTAATGTTTAGTTTTTTTTTACGTTTACACACAGACTATATTATTGATGAATGAGTATCCCTGTTGCTTTAATAAATGATACAGGTATAAATAGGCCTTTATAAGTACTTTAGCTACTATAAATTATTAGTACTTAACACAAATCGCCCCTTTTTCAGGACTAATATTAAACATTTCTGTTACCCAACTTTAACTAAAACATGGAATTTACTTTTAATGCTATTTTTTTCCCCCAGGGTCGGACCTCTGGACAGTGGCTTAAAATATAACATTAGTGCGAGTAAAGAGGGCTTTGTATTGACTCCAGTGGAGGGAAAATCAGAAGACTTTAAAGCCTTTGCCCTGGCAGGAGTCACATTTGAGGTAATGTTGCATGTGAATAAATGTCTAAACTAAATATCACCAGATTTTTACAAATGTTTTCAGCTGACCTTTTCAGGTTTGCATGTGAACTTTTCATGTTTAACTTCTTAATCTAAGTTTGTTTGATTGTGTAGTGTTAAGATTCAAAGAATAAAGAAATACATTTACATTAATTTTATTCAATTACTTTGCATTGTAATAGTGTTTTATTTTTGGGACAAAACCATGCAGTCATAAAGCCTTAACGAAGCCTTCAAATAAGAATGTAACAGGTCTAGTGTTATAGTGTAGCTATCAGCAATGTTAGACATCAACCTCTACTTCCAATATTACATGCATTGAATCTGTAGAATGTATGTATGACTTTTTTAAGATGTTCTGCAGCACTGAAATATTAGGTCCATGCCTGTTTTTAATGCATCAATGTCTCTCAAAATGAATGCAGATACAAATGAGAACTTTTGCACATGATTTATTGGGAATTGTGGCATTATTTCTAGAAACTAAAGCAAGGAATTGTCTGAGGCACCTATGTGATTTCACATGGATTGACCGATGTAAATAAGCATACGTACATATAAACATTTATATTCTTAAGGAGAACCTTGATTGAAAAGATACTACACGTTTAATAAAAAAAAAAAAAAAAACACATTAGCTGAGGCGCATGTAGGAATGAACATGTAGACATAAAACTCATTTATTGGTCAGAAATTTGGCAACTATAAAAATATAAATAAACCTTTTTTGGTGCAATGTGTGTGTAACCACTAAAGAAATTAAAGCAAAGGGCACTTTTAGCAGGATATCGCTACCACATTAATCAAAGCATTCATTTAGAATGTTTGTTGTTACTCTACATTAGTCTGTTCTCTCTTAACAGATTAAGGCAGAGGATGGCCTACCTCTCTCTGGCGTGCTTCTCTCTCTCAGTGGTGGGAACTTCCGTTCCAATCTGCTCACACAAGACACAGGACTCCTGACCTTCAACAACCTGGTAAACAATCACCAACATAAAAAATAAAAATAAATCGCAATACAGAGCCAACCCATATCGGCGGTTCAGCTGGAGATATGAGAAAATCCATGTTTTGTAGGCCCATTATACTCGATTGTTTAGTATTATGTACAGCTCAACTGAACTTTATCATAATGTCTGAACTGCAGTGCTGATATTCTGTTCATAATCTTATCATTGTAAAGGTATAAAGAACAAGTTCGTAGTTACTGTTATTCATTATTAATCAATAAATCTTGCTAATCGAATCAAACTGTTATTTTCTGATATTCTTTTTAAAACCTCCCACCAGAGTCCTGGTCAGTACTACTTCAAACCCATGATGAAGGAGTTTCGCTTTGAGCCCTCTGCTCAAATGATTACTGTTGAAGAAGGCCAGAGCCTCCGTATCCCTATCACTGGCTTCAAAACTGCATACAGGTACATTGTGAGAGTGTGGAGGTGTACAGTGGGGTCCATAAGTCTGACATCATGTTGCACTTTTGTCTGTATAGTATATCATTTGTATCACAGTTATATTTCAAAAAGAATTTAAAATTGAAGCATTTTCACTTGACATTTAGACATTCTATAACTCACTAAACTACAAATAATTATAGTTTTTATAGAATAGTGAAAGGTGTGCTTTTTAAATTTGTAAATAATTTCATTTTGGAGAATTATAGAGAGAAAAATTGACCATGGCACCACTTTTGATATTGTATATTGTTATTGTTTATATTGTGATGTTTAGCTGCTACGGCACAGTGCAATCTCTGGGTGGTGATGCTGAGCAGGGGGTTGCTGTAGAGGCAGTCGGTCAGGGTGAGTGCAACATATACACCGAGGACACAGTGACTGATGAAGCAGGCCGATTCAGACTTCGAGGACTGCTGGTAAGACTTTGTCAGTTATGCTAATGTGATTGACATTAAGTGGGACATGAGCTTCTAATGAACTTGGCCTGAGAACAGCATACCCTCAGTTACACCTTTTTATCCAGGAGGGGTTTCTGCATGTGCATAGTCAGGAATAGTTATAGGTAAAAGCACATATTTAATCTCATTCTCTTGATGGAAATGTGTGTATAAATTATTTTAAATGAAACTATGCACACAGAAAAGATAGATTAAGTATACTGTATATACCTCCAGAAGTATTGAAAAGGCAAAACTAATTCTTATGATTTTGCTATATTTTAAAGACATTTGGGTTTATGATTATCCGTTCCAGTACTTGTGCTTAACTGAAAATTGGGGGCTCTGCCAACAAAGGTGCCACGTTCTTAGCTGTCTAATGGGAGGAGACTGTAGTTGCAACAAAAAAAAAAATGGTGCAAATGAACCCTCATGATATAACTCTTTTTTCTGCCTGTTATAGTGCCTCTGTACTTCCAACATGCATCAGTGTAAAGTGCAGCTGCTTCTTGTTCTGATTGTTGCTTAAACAATATATGACTATTATAATTTATATCTGTTTATAATGCCATTAATGTGACCATATTCCCCAAAATGTAATATTATAATTTCCTTTACGAAAATTGAAAGAGTTTAACCTCTTAGTCGTCAGTGCCGCACCAGCGCGACTGATATCCCATTGTTCTCAGGTGCTACTCTTTAGCAATAGCTTGAATAAAAAGGGAGAAAAGTAAACATGAATAACTATACATCATTCTAAAGGTCTAAGCCTCAAACAGCGATTTCAGATCACTGCTTTTCAATGGAAAACGTATAACGAATGTATTTGCTGAATGTGTGTAAGCAGTACACAACGACAACATATATACAAAAAATTGACTACTTACATATTTATTGTAATAACGAATGCCACACACGCATCCACTGCTGCTAATCCCGGTTTATTAGGAATGATGAGGCTCCACTGAACAACATGTTGTTAAGCATTTTTGCTCGAACCTAACAATAGTGTTGTCATTTAGATGGTTATTCTTTGTTTCTCAGATTGTGTGTGTGTGTGTGTCCACTGTGCTTTGGGTGTATGTGTGCTGTAATATATAATGTATAATTTCCTTTACTGAATCTGAAAGAGTTTAAACCTGTTTTAGCATAATGATGCGAGGTAATAATATAAGGTTTATAAAGTCTTTGTGTGGAAGAACTTGAGTGGTCTGCACACAGACAGAACACCTTAAAATGTCGATTGGGCTCCAGGCCTTCTAGCAGGATCCTCACAAATTCACAAAGGCACATTTTGAAATCTAGTAGAAAGCCTTGCAAGAAGAGTGGAGGTCATTATAAAAGGGAAACATTTGGAATTGGATGTACATGTGGGTGTGATGGTCAGGTAGACACAAATCTTTGATTGTACAGTGTGCATTTATAACTGTTAACCATATTACTTTCTTTTCAAAAAAACATATGGATTTGCTTAGTATTTGCTGAGTACTTATTGGGTTGGACATGTCATGGCCAAAAATATCAGCACCCTTGCAATTCTGTCAGTAAATGCAAACCTTAATTTAGAACATTGTTCCAATTGCAAATGTTGTGGTATTCACATGCTTATCGTTTTTGTTTTTGCACTGCAACAACACAAAAAAAAAAAAAACATTGTTAAAAAGAATAAAAAATATTGTTAAGTTATAAATGTGCACTGTACAGCCAAAGATTTGTCTACCTGACTATCACACCCACATGTACCTGTACCTGTATTTGGTCCTGGTGGCACTTCCAAGTTACATATTCTAATATAAGAATAGTCTAAATATATGTAATTCAGAGATTCTACTTATCCTCTTATTATTCATTTGGATAAGATTTTTAGATAAAATTGGATAAGATTGGATAAGATCTATTTACCAGCATGCCAGCATCTTCTATAAGCACTAGAAGTAATTCTAAAAAATATAAATTAATTTTGTATTGTTTTTCCTATTTGTTTCCCCCACCACAGCCTGGGTGCGCTTATGTTATTCGGCTTAAAAAAGAAGGCAACGACCACATCGAGAGAGCACTTCCTCAGTACAAAACTATAGAGGTAAAAACATACGTAACTATTATTTATATATTTATACTTTTACATTTCTTACATATATAAATGGTTTTATTTATGTTATAGGTGGGTAGCAGTGACATAGACGGCATCAACATCATCGCCTTCAGACAAATTAATCAGTTTGACCTGAGTGGCAATATTATAACTTTGTCAGAGCATCTTCCAACTCTCTTGGTAAGAATATTCCTAGTATGACTATAGAAATCCTTATGCCTGTTTTGGAAAATAATTTAATAAAGCACTTCTTTTCATTTCCAGGTGAAGCTCTACAAGAGTGACAACCTCGACAGTCCTTTCCAGAGCGTGCCACTGGGCCAATCGCTTTTCTTCCACTTTTCCCCTCTCCCATGTAATGAAGAGGTATTTTTTTCCCCCAGATTTGTGACTTAATCTTTTATGCTTAACAGTCATTATTTCATATCAATCAAATTTATTCTCTCATTGCAGAGTTATGTTTTAATGTTGGACACCACTCTTCCTCGCTCGCAGTATGACTTTAAGCTTCCCCAGGTCTCCTTTAAAGCCTCTGGATACCATAAACATGTGACGCTCACGTTCAACCCTACTGTATGTACACACAAACAGAATGGTCTTTGAATAGAAAGCTAGACTTGGGCAGATTTGTAAATAATGGTTCTGTTTACTCCACAGCGAAAGCTTCCGGATCAGGAGGTCGCTCAGGGATCATACATAGCACTGCCTCTTACTTTGCTGCTCCTACTGGTGGTTTATAATCATGAAAGGGTAAATATTCTTTTTTTTTTTTTTTTTTTTGTTCTTGTAGAATATAGAAAATTACTTTTTGTGCCCAAATTTTAGTGAAAAATAGTTGTAGTAGATTTTGTCAAAATATGTGTTATACTAAGTTACTAGTATACTAATTTAATTAGATGTAATGGATTGGTGTGTTCAGTTGTACATGCAAAAGCTGATAAAATCTGTGAGTAGAAAACATGCAGTCCTCGTTATACAAATGTAGCATAATATTTATATATTATAATATTTAACTCCCCACTACCTGGCCATTAAACATTGCAGTCATGCAGCAGAAGTGAACTGCAAATATCCTCATACTGGGTCACATTGAATCACATTAAATTAGATTCAATTGCATTGTCTTTATGTACCGTGTTTTTAAGGACCACAGTGACCTCTTTGCTGAGTGTGATGAGTGGTTCAATTCTGCTAGCAGCTTGCCTCACATTTTAAGAGCCCAACAAAATGTAGCAATAACAACCCCGTGCACATTTTGTGGTTTTTTTTTTTTTCTTCAGCGTTTTCGCAAGGGGTACATTTCCTCAAAATCATTTCTCAACCAAGTCTGAGCTGATAATTGACCTGTGGCTGCTCGTATCACAGAGCTAGCAGGAACAAGCCATACCCTGTTGTGCAGAGATTAAAGAATCAGTAAGCGGTATAGGGTTTTGGCACCCACAATGCAGATTTTTGCAGACAACTATGTTATACAGAGGACTAATTTGCTTGTTTTGGAAAACTGAGAGCAACAGCACCACCGATTGTGGGAGAAAACGGACAAATTCAAATGGAGTAAGGTTTTGGCTAATTACTGAGCCCATGTAATGGATCTATGCAAATGTATGTAGATTTATCAGTGGCAGTTGTGTCAGGTGATTTCAATAGGTGACACACCCCTAGATCTGAAGTTCATTTGAGCCTATTAAACAGGGGGGGGAAACGTCAGTCACTAATGTAGTTAATATTTATAATAATATTAATATATAATAAATATAATATTTATTTAAGATCTATGAAATCAGCAACGTTTTTTTCTTTATTCGCGAATTTCTTTTGAGGTTATTTTATCAACCTTTTTATAACAGAATTTATGAAACCATCAGCTGTAGCATTGAGGACTATAGCAAAGCTACTGCTTAACAGTTTTTTGTAATGTTTGGCTGTTGGGTTATAACAAGCTACACTAACAATCCTGTTGTCTTATATGAAGTGAAACATGAAGCAGAGAAAACTTTTTTTTTATTGCTGCAACAGTTATTTAAATAAAAATGTCCAAATCATGTTTGATGGTGTAATAATGCACACCTTGTGATCTGCAGGCGATTCCGATCTTCCTGCAGCTGCTCAGCCGCGTTCAGGGCGTCCGAAACCTGTCACAGACCAGCAATGAAGGACAGGCTCTGGAGGATGCCAAGCGCCCATCCAAACGACCCAAGCAACGGCGTACATGAGACACCAAGGCCATGCCCACCACTCATTATTTTTGGCCAAAGCATATTACAATTTTAATATCTCTGATGTCTATGAAACAAAACAGCAGCAGCCCTGTGAAGGCCAACAGGACTCGGACCTTTAACATTCATCTTTTATTTTTCTTTATGCATGGACTGCCTCTTTAGTGTCCTTATCAAAATATTGAGGGACATTTGATGTGCATTCCTGACTGTCTGATTCCTGGTATATGTGACTGAGGTGCAGAGAATTTTTGTGTATATGGGCCTTCTGTGAATGGTGGCTATGAAATGATACCTGTGTGTTTCTATGTTGTAGATACTAACAACATATCAAGGCAGAAGACTGCAAATTAATAAGTAATAATTATGATGATAAAGATTGTATGAATGGATTATTTATTAACATGATAAATTCATAGAATTAGATTGTCTACATTTTTTCCCTTTTTTTTTTTTTTTTTTTTACATTCTGATCATTGGTTTTTAAAATTTGAGTATTGATCACTTTTTTTTTTTTTCCATGACAAAAAACATGCATTAAATGACAGATTTTTGAGTGTTTCATTTGGTGTGAAGCAAAATGTGTGAAAAACAAATATCTTTCAGATATCCATCACATGCTTCAACTTGACTTTTCTGTAATGTATTGAAGGTATTGTGAGGCTTCAGATTACAGCCCATATCATGAGAATTTGCAGCTATAAAATAACAGAAAACAAAAAAACTGGCTGTTGTGTAACTGTTGTGTGGAATGTGGCTTTGACACTGAAAATAAAATGCTTCATTTGACTTTTGGCAACAAAACAAAAACACATTCATTACATCATGACCTGAATAAGAGGTTAACCTGGTTAATACAGACGACTATGTGAAAGATCCTCAGCACCCTCAGACTTTCTTCACCAATGATAATGCTCTAGTGGCTGAATGGATATCCCAACATCTATGTTCTAAAATCTTGTAGAAAGCCTGACTACAGACGTGAAGGTAATTATAACAGTAATGGGAAAAATCTGGGATAGGATGTATTGGATGGTTTCTCATCAATGTCTTGGGTGGTTTCATGAAATTCCAGAGTAAGAACGGGCGCTTTGAGGATGGATTGGACTGTAGCTAATGTCAACAGTCTGCTACACTGACTCAGGACTTCTTTTCGCTTCTGATCATCATCACGGTACCCCGCAACATTGTATATCTGCTATAAATGAACATTCGGTGCAACAAAGATGAGGATGGGTTCCCTCTTGAGTCTGGTTCCTCTCAAGGTTTCTTCCTTATGCCATCTTGCAGAGTTTTTCCTTGCCACGGTCGCCACCGGCTCACTCATCAGGGACAAACTTCCTTATAAAGAACATATTCACTTTTAATTTTCTGTGTAAAGCTGCTTTAAGACAATGTTCATTGTTAAAAGCGCTATACAACTAAAAAAGAATTGAATTGAATTGTATTGTACATATGCCTATATGCTATGTATGGGTTAGTTTTGACCCATTTCATAAACCTTGTGTATTGATTAGTAGAAACGTTTTTCTTTTCCCTGAAGTTGTTGCTGATCAGATTTGTAATAAAAAGCTTTGTGTCAAATCTGCCACATGATGGCTGATTGGATAACTGCATTACTATACGTTAGCATATATTTGCATATATTCTGGTACCGTACAGGTGTTTGCTGTTCTTGAAAATCTTTATCACCCCTTCATAGTATTTTCGCATCTGAGGTGAAACCATAATACTTGCTATTCTTAAAACTACCCTAGAACACTGGATAATATCGCCTCACTAGGGGTTTGGTTTGGGGAAGTCTATATTAACAATATTACCTCTGAATAGAGTAATATTTTGTTGCATGGTCCCACACGTATGAGTTTTGGGTGCCCCTGTCCTTTCTTGGACCAGTTTTGGTAGGCAATAACCATTGCATAAGATCTGCTGTTTTAGGGATGATTTGAACCCTGTCATCTAGCCAACTTGCCCATTTTTCCTGCTTTCAACATGTCAACTTCGTGAACTGACTTGCTGCCCAATATATCCCACCTCTTGACAAGTGCTATTGTAATAAGATCATCAATGGTATTTGATTTATCTGTCAGTTCATTATACGGAGAATCTTGTAATTGATTTTTTTTTTTCTCCATTATAGACCAAGTAAATCCATGTGATGTGGTCAGCTCAAGTTGCTTTACACCGGTAGGTTTCTGTAGGCCGGATGTGGGCTGCTGCTTTCCGTTGATTATGTGGTGCTGCGTCTTTAAGCAGCAGCTCGGTTTCTGCCTGGATGTCGCTGTCCGGTGTTCACAACTCAATAGACATCTCTAACTCCGACCATTTTTTCGATACACGGCCATCATCATCATCATCATCTTCATGTCCCTGTGCAGAATACGTGTGAGCTAAAGGTCTGTGTCCGATAGTGTCGGTGAAAATGGTGAAGAGGAAAAGCCTGGATGACGGCGACCAGGAGAGTTGCGGCGGAATACCATTTCCCATCCAGACCTTCCTGTGGAGACAAACCAGGTCCGTGATTTTTGACAAGAAATCATAGAATTTTCGGATTCGATTAAAGGATAAACTATTTTTTGCTGCGGTTTATTACTGCCGAGATTTTTCCAGTTCTTTCTCCTAGTTATTTGACTGCTGTTCTTATGCAGGTCATCTATATGTTTCTAATTTATTATAATAAATCTATTATCATATACATGCATATGTAATAATAGATTTATTATAATAAATTGGAATGTGTGTGTGTATATATATATATATATATATATATATATATATATATATATATATATATATATATATATATATATATTTGTGTGTGTGTATGTATATATATATATATATATATATATATATATATATATATATATATATATATATATATATATATATATATATATATACATGCACACACGCACATACACACGTCATGCTCATTGGCTGTCGCGTTGTTTTGCGTCAAACAGCTCGCGCGCTTACAATGAACACATTATATTAACTAAAACCAGTTCCTCGTAATCTGACGAGACTAATTTCATTATTTGCATTTCATTTTTTTCAGCGCGTTTTTGAGACCGAAGTTAGGGAAGCAGTATGAAGCATCTTGTGTGGTGAGTACTTAGTGTTTTCCTGGGATGTTGCCTCCCCCTCACCCATCCTCTTCAATCACTATTACACCTGAGGTGCCTGCCGCTGTCACGTGACTGGTCACGGTGCCTTATTATATGAGCAGCAGACTGGGATTTGTGTACACATGATTTTCACAGAGGGCAGATAGATTTACTAAAAAATAACTCAACATACAGCCATAATTGTCAAAATAACTGGCAAAAAAAGTGAGTACACCCTAAGTGAACATGTCAAAACTGTATCCAAATTGTCTATTTTTTGTGTGAGCACCACTGTTATGTAGCACTGCCTTAATCCTCCTGGGCATGGAGTTCACCAGAGCTGCACAGGTTGTTGCTGGGACCCTCTTCCACTCCTCCATGACATCACAGACCTGCTGGTCATTAGACACTTCTTACTGTACTTCCTCATTTCGCTTGAGGATGCACAACAGGTGCTCAATAAGGTTCAGGTCTGGAGGCATACTTGGCCACTCGATGGCCCTCGTGTTCTGCTTCAGAATGTCACAATACATGTTGGAATCCATGTTTCCTTCAATGAACCGTAGCTCCACAGAACCTGCAGCACTCGAGTAGCCCCAGACTATGATGCGAAACCACCATGCTTTACTGTAGGCAAGACACAATTTTCTTGGTACTCTTTACCAGGGCATCGCCACACATGCTGGACAACATCTGAGCCAAACAAGTTCATCTTAGTCTCATGGTTCCAGTAATTCATGCTCTTGGACAGGTTGTTCTTCAGCAAACTGTTTGCAGGCTTTTTTGTGAGCCAGCTTCAGAAGAGGCTTCCTTCTGGAACGACGGCTTTGCAAACTGCCTTTTTGCAATGTGTAGCGTATGGTCTAAACACTGACAAGCGGACCACCAGTTTCTGCAGCCTCTAAAGCAATGCTGGCAGCACTCATGCGTCTGTTTTTGAAGCAGCTTCTGCACCTGACACACAGCACGAGGACTCAACTTCTTTGATCGACCCTTGTGAGGCCTGTTCCGAATGAAACCCGTCTTGGAAAACCTCTGTAGGGACCTGGCCACTGTACTGTAACTCAGTTTAAGGCTGTTACTGATCTTCTTATAGCCTGGGTCATCTTTGTGGAAAGCGACAATTCTACCTGAAAATCCTCAAACTTCTTTGCCATGAGGTACCATGTTGAACATCCAGTGGATGTGAGAATTTTACTCAAACCACCAAATTTGAACTTCTCTAATACAAGATTCACAAATGTGTATGGTCCTGTCAAGCAGATGAAAACATGAACATTTAATAGGACATGTGGATTTGCATTTTTAAGCAACACATAGCTCTTATTACTTAGGGGTTATTCACTTTTGGGACCAGTTATTTAGACAATAATGGCTGTATTATTTAGTTATTTTTAAAGGACAGTAAATCTGTACTGCTATACAAGCTATACAAGTTTTATCTCTCTAGTATTGTCCCTTGAGGAGATCTACTAAAATGTTTGCTGAAATAAGGAGTGTACCCATGTTTGCGAGATACTGTACATATATGTTCATACATATACAGTATGTATATACACAAACATACACATATACACACAGATATATGCACTCTAATAAAAAAAAATTGACACCATAACTTAACATTTTACATTAATAATGGACACTGAAATTATGACATATATGAAATTTTAAAGGAACCACATGTTCAGGAGCTGTTAGAACTAAAAATCTTAAACTTGGACTCATCAGACTAAAGGACAGTTTTTCACTGATCTAATGTCCATTCCTTTCCTTGTTTCTTGGCCAACCCAAGATTTTTCTGCTTGTTGTTCCTTCAAAGTAATTTGAATTTGACCATGAAGGCCTGAGTCACACAGTCTCCTCTAAATAATGCATGTTGAACTGTCTGCCACCTAAACTCCGAAAAGCATTTCCGAGTCGGACGGACGGAGAGATTGATTAAAAAAAGAGAGAACTCTGTGTAGCATAACAGACCACAGCACACATATTTTATCCCCAGAGACTACACTCTCCAGCAACATATTCTGTCATGTTTACAATCCCCTTATTACTAACCACACACCTATAAGTCAAGTCAAGAAGCTTTTATTTTCATTTCAACCACATATAGCTGACGCATTACACAGTGAAATGAAACAACGTTCCTCCTGAACCCTGGTGCTACATAAAACAACAATTACAGAAAACAGAAAACACAGGGCTAAGGATTAGTAAGTGTCTTCGCCACATAAGTACATCGTGTGCAACCTGGTGCAAACAGTGCAAAGACAACACAAGACAGCGCAAGACAATACAGGACAATGCAAGACAACACAACAGTGTAAGACAAATACACAAAACACAAAATACAAAATAGCGCCGCCAGTAAACCTGTTGTACATTGGACACTGTGGTGTGTAAGAGACGTAAAGTGAACAGTAACAAATGTAAACAAAATGTTGTGCAAAAGATTAATAGCAGCAATCCAGAAAAGATGTGCAAAAACAGCATGTAAACAGTTTAGGGTAATGAAGTGATGTAATGTGAGTGGTACTGAAGAGATGGATGTGTGAATTGAGTAAGAGTGTGTGTTGAGTCTGGTTTGTACAGATCAGTTACACAGTTGTGTGTGTAAGTTCAGTTCAGTTTAGTTCAGTGTTGAGAAGCCTGATAGCTTGAGGGAAGAAACTGTTACACAGTCTGAATGTGATGGCCGGAATGCTTCAGAACCACTTCCCTGATGGCAGGATGGTGAAGAGTGTGTGTGTGATGGGTGTGTGGGGTCGTCCACAATGCTGTTAGCTTTGCGGATGGGGCGTGTGGTGTAAATGTTCATGATAGAGGAGAGAGAGACTCTGATGATTTTTTTTTAGCTGTCCTCACTATCCTCTGTAGGGTCTTGCAATCCGAGATCATGCAGTTCCCAAACTAGGCAGTGATGCAGCTGCTCAGGATGCTCTCGATGGTCCCCCTGTAGAACATGGTCAGGATGGGGAGAGGGAGATAAGCTTTCCTCAGCCTTCTCAGGAAGTAGAGATGCTGAAAAGCCATCACCACATACTATATACTAATTCTCTGGGTTTTGCTTTTGCTTTTTGCTTTTGCTTTTCCTTTTGTTTTCGCCTTTTGCTTTTGCTTTTGCTTTTGCTTTGCTTTGCTTTTGCTTTTTTAACTTGCTCCTTGTAAAGTAATGCTTAAAGTTTTCAATACTGACCTACTAAATTATCCCTTTTTTTGGCATTCTGGTTTCAGTTTTTTAGATCCATTTTGCACCTCAGCTGAATGTTGTGTCTAGTTAGATTGGAATTTGGGATTTGGGATTTGGGAGTTCTCAATTCAAATTCACATGGATAGTTGACATATAGTAAAAGTTGAGGTATTGTTCAATGAGCTACTTCTTAAACAGGCCTTTTCTTTAAAAAAAATGTTTAACAGTTTCCAGTGGCTATAAATACAACGGACCCTTTATATACTGAACAGGATGTATCTAGAAATAGTGGGTTCACCATATACATTGGATATCAGGAGTGTACACAACCCCTGTTATGATTATGGTTATGTTACAGTAAAGAAAAATGTAACCAAGAGAAATTATGTCTGATCTTTTTTCACATTAAATGTACAAGAGCAATCAATAGAATTCATATAAGATGCAAATTAAAAACTTTGAAGAGTAAGGAAAAAGAAAATGGTAGTTTAAGTGTTCTAACCTCTTAAATAATATCTCTTTAAAGCCTCTTTTGCTTGTATTCAGCACCAATGTCTACCAGATTTGACCATTTTAGCATATCTTGATTTGATAGTTTTTATTTCACTCTCCCTCACAATAAAAATGCTCCAGCTCTATCAATCATTTCATTATCATTTGCATCTATTGTGCACAGTCTGTTTCATGATATAGACTCTTACATAGACATAGCAGAACGTTGATTTGCTTCATATGAAACTGGTCCTATCCTGTTGACTTGGATTTGTGCTCATATTATATCATGCTAGGAAGTTTTCTTCTATTCTCTTTCAAAGGAAGCTCTGCAGATTTTATGGCAAAAAAAAATATTTAGAGCTACCCAGCTGTCCACTCTGTCTGGGTCACGCTATGATGTCGATGCTGTCTAACAACATTGTGCATCAAGTGTGGCAGTAGTCAGAGATGGACCCAAAAAGGAAGGCAAGGCTGCACTAATCTTATGATGGATTTTTTAGCCTTTGCATTTCTAGGCCAGAATGTGTACTTTGCAGTGAGAGTCAACAAAGTGACATCAGCAAACACACATAATGTGCTTTAGTTGTAAGAAATAAATGGTCATTTTAATCAATAATAATAATAATAACTAGTGGACAGTAGTGGACAATAAAACCTGACCCTGTCCAGCTCAACAAGCACACAGGATGCACTAAGATAAGTACAATCAATTCTCATGCCGTGTGTCACAGGGAGATATATTGCCAATTTGTAACGGAACATTATATGTGAGCTTGATATGTGTGTTTCTACTGTAGTCTTTTGAGCGAGTGCTGGTGGAGAATAAGCTCCATGGGCTTTCACCAGCTCTCACCGAGGCCATCCAGAGCATCATGCGTTGGGAGCTGGTTCAGGCAGCACTGCCTCATGTCCTCCACTGCACTGCAATTCTCCTTTCCAATCGCAACAAGCTAGGTAAGAAACCAAAACCAAAAACTATGACACACACACCTGATGCTGATGTGTTTAACGTAGAATTTTAAGCTTGACAATATATATATATATATATATATATATATATATATATATATATATATATATATATATTTTTCTACTGTATTTTTATCTACCGCCTTATACACGTTTAGTCCAGTTCTTTTTAAATCAGTTTTATTACGGTTGTCATTTATCAAAAGCTTAAAATGCATAGATTTCTTGAATTCCACTCGATCAGTCGGCAACAGTTTCTGGAAATGTTTTTTCTTATTATTATTATATCCAATACTGCGATTGTGTCTTAAAAAGGGAAAAGGGCCATGTATTGTGTTACATTATTTTGGGTATTCATGGTTTAAAAGCTTCAGTGTTAAACCTAGATACTATTTGTACAATGCTTTAGTTTGGGCTTCCATAATATTTTTATTACTCCAATGATTGCAGGCCATTGCTTTAAACTGCATTTGAACCTTTAGCACTGTATCAACCAGGGCACCAGGATAAACTCGGTGTAGCCGAGACCAAGCTTCTCCACACTCTTCATTGGATGCTGCTGGAGGCAGCTCAGGAGTGCCACCAAGACCTAGGACATGGATGGTCAGGGGGAGGCAGCAGTGGCAGCAGCAGTGCGTTCTTTCAGCCTTTAAGTAATCAAATCCACCTGGAACGCAATGGCAGTACTCCAGAGGAGAACGAGTACGCTCGAGCCAAACTTTACCACAAGAACATGGCCACTGTAGAGCTGTTTGTTTTTCTTTTTGCTCCTCTTGTCAACCGCATTAAGGTCTGTTCTGTTTTGCTGTGTCATTTCTTATATTAATACAGAGTGCGTATTAATTCAGTAGACTATGAAAGTCTTCATTAAAATCTTGCTTTTACATAGCATTCATTAAAATAGATAGATAGATAGATAGATAGATAGATAGATAGATAGATAGATAGATAGATAGATAGATAGATAGATAGATAGATAGATAGATAGATAGATAGATAGATAGATAGATAGATCTTTTTAAAGGACAATACTATAGCAATAAAACTTAATATATTTTAGAGTAGTCAGTGTGCAGCTTGTGTAGAAGTACAGATTTACTGTTCTTTGAAAATAACATACAGCCATTATTGTCTGAATAGCTGGCACAAAAGTGAGTACACCCTAAGTGTAAAGCTACATGTCCTATTCATCATGTTCATGTTTTTGTCTGCTTCACAGGACCATACAAATTTGTATCTTGTATTAGCATCTTGTAAAATTGCTTTGAATACAATTCTCTCATACTGACCACTAGATGTTGAACATGGTACCTCATGGCAAAGAGTCTTTAAAGATTTTATGATTAGATTTGTTGCTCTCCACAAAGATGGCCAAGGCTATAAGAAGATCAGTAACACCCTAACTGAGTTACAGTACAGTGGCCAGGATCATACAGAGGGTTTCCAAGATGGGTTCCACTCGGAACAGGCCTCACAAGGGTCGATCATGGGCTGGGGCTGCATGAGTGCTGCTGGTAATGTGGAACTGCGGTTCATTGAGGGAAAAATTTATTCCAACATGTACTGTAACACTCTGAAGCCGAACATGATGCCCCCCCTTAAGAAACTGGGCAGAACGGCAGTTTTCCAACATAATAATGACCCCAAACACACTGCCAAGATGTCAACTGCCTTGCTGAGGAAACTGAAGGTGATGGAGTTGCCAAGTATGTCTCCTCACATGAACCTTTTTAAACACCTGTGGGGCATCCACAAGCGGAAAAAGGAGAAGCTCCATGCAGATCTGGTTAATTCCATGCCCAGGGGGATTAAGGCGGCGCAAGATAACAATGGTGCTCACGCAATATATTGACACGTTGGACACAGTTTTGGCATGTTCTCTTAGTGGGTACTCACTGCTGTTGGCAGTTATTTTGACAATAATGGCTGTATGTTGAGTTATTTCCACAGGACAGGAAATCTGTACTACTACAAGCTGCACATTGAGTACTCTAAAATATATCCAATTTTAATTTCTATAGTATTGTCCCTTGAGAAGATCTACTAAAATGGTAGCTGAAATGTGAGAGGTGTACCCCTCTAAAACTGTGTATGTCTGTATACTGTATATATGTATTTAAGTAAAAATATCCCAAAAAGCAACACACCTAAAACTATGTATTGGGCAGGAGTCTGATCTTACATTTCGACTGGCTAGTGGCCTTGTTATTTGGCAGCCAATGTGGGAGCATCGTCAGCCTGATGTCCCTGCCTTTTCTTCTCTCATTAAGGCCACACGCAACATTGTTACTGGTAAGATTTGGGTTTTACGAAATAATTTATTGTTGCAAAGATAAACATATTTTTGTTTGGACATTTGGAATAGTGACGAAAAGATGAATATGAATTTTTATTTCCTGATATTTACACCGAAATATTGTTAAGCGATGCAAAACATACCAGTTTTTTGAATGCACTTATTTCTGTATTTTACCAATCATATTTGCCTTGAAATTAAATTTCAAGCATGGCACCTGCTGGTGAATATTATATAAAAACTGGTGCAATTTTCTTTTTTTTTTTTTTTCGTTTTCTTCACAGCAAAGAGAAACTCTACTGTAAATAACCAGTGCAATCTCTGTGCTCCGGGCAATCCTTACCCCACGGTAAGCATCTCAACATGCAATAAAAAGCTGTAATATATATTTTATTTATATATGAGCAAATGAGGAAACAGTTACTTTTCATACATGGATAATCACTTTCTTTAAATAGTAAGAAGCACATATTCATTCAAGTAAGGAGGAAGTAGATATCGTTGAAAAATGATTGATCTGATAGTTGTGTTTATTGAGTGTTCGTATATCCCTCTAGGCCTTACTATCCCCAGAGAGCTTTTTTCCTGCAGTAATGTGATTTCTTACTGCCTGAGTCATGTGATCTGATTTCCACTGCTCTCCAGGTGGTGGGTGAATCTGCACAATCTGACTCCTCCTCCACTTCTGTGAAGGCCCAGAGCTGTCGCCGTGGCAACTCGGTGGAGAAAGGAGGCACCTCACAGCAGCAGTGTGATCGAGGCATCACCCAGAAGAAGTGAGATTTTTTACGTGTGTAGATAGAAACATACAGATTGAGTCAGAAGTAAGGTTGGAGAATTTAGGGAAATTTCAAGACTGGACACTTCCCATGGGAATTAATGGGAATGTGGTTGAAAAAAAAAACCCTGCAGGATAAATCTTGGTGAAACTAACCAGATGAGTTCTGTTTCTACCCTGCACATTCATCAGTCAAATGCACACAGCACACTTATATTCCTCAATAACATAACACAGATCATTTCTTACAATTTCGATTTTAATATTACTTGGGTTAATATACTGTATATTTATCTATGTTATTAAAGTTTAACTAGCAAATACCAAAAGGTGTTTATACAGTAGATAACCAGCCAGTAAATCAAATATGCTAAATGTATGCTAGCACAATTTCATTCACAATGTATTTGGCTAGCTGGCTCAAGCTGTGATGCTCTTTCTCCTAACTTCTGCTAGCCAGTTTACTGTTATTATACAGAAGTACAGTACTGACCAAACTGTACTGTTTTAGAGCATTTGTTCATACAAAGTTCTCATAGGATCTCGCTAGAGCGACTCCATGGGGATCAGGAAATCAGTATACTTGGGGGAAAAAAAACTTTTCACAGACTAATGACTATATATGACCTTCGATAAATGCTTTTCCTAATAGGTTGTCAGCACCCGATGCTATCTCTGTGTGCCAGCGAGCACGCTATGCTACCTACTTTGATGTGGCTGTGCTACGTTGCTTGCTTCAGCCTCACTGGACAGAGGAGGGCATGCACTGGGCACTTATCTTCTATCTACAGCGTCTCAGACAGATTTTGCAAGAGAAGCCTGAGCGTCCACCAGAACCCCCCACAGCACCCCTGCCTCGACCACGGAGCAGCTCCATGGTGGCTGCAACTCCTTCACTGGTCAACACACATAAAACACAGGTAAGTCTTATATCTTACATATATTTTACATGTAAGCCATTAAATATAAACTATACATTTGCATGCATGCTATGAAATATAACAAATTTTCAAAGCATTAATTATTTATATATATATAAAAAAAAAATAACAACCTTTAAAATATTACAAATAGTCTTCTCTGACTTCCAGCAGGTATTTTAGCACTGCACATATCTTTTCACATAGATAGAGAGTCCAAACTAGTCCACACCTTAATGAATTTCATACAACCTGAAGCTGGATGTTTATTAGCAAAAAAAATTTGAAAGATCTGATGAAATTAAATAGTTTTAAGGTGGAAATGGTGAAAATCCTTCTCTCTGTTGTGTCTTATCAGCAGAAATTATTTGATAAATGGTGTCCATTGTGATTGTAGTCGGCACTTTAAATGCTTTATCGATGTGTAAAATAAATTCTGTGTTATTTGTTTCATCTCTTAGTTGAACTTGAATGAAAACCAGGCCTCATTTTAGGAAAGAAATGAATTTGCTCTTTTAACAAAAGCACCACAGATGTTTTCTTGCAACAATTAGCTAATGTAGAAATTGATACATGTTATGGTTCTACTCTCTCTGCTTTAAGGACATGACCTTGAAGTGTAATGAGGAGGGGAGGTCACTGAGCTCAGAGACCTTCTCCAAAATATCTATTACCAACCTCAGAAGACCAGCCATCCCGGACCTTTCTACAGACATAAGCATGAACATTTTCAAAAAGGTTGGTTGCTTTCTGGACCTTATTAGACATTTATAAGTTGAGACCGCAAATGCTGAAGAAGCCATTGTACCTTACCAGCATGTAAAGGCTTTTTTTATTTTTAGTTTAAAAACCGCAGGGAGGACAGGGAGAGAAAGGGCTCTATTCCATTCCATCATACAGGAAAGAAGAGACAACGACGTATGGGGGTGCCTTTCCTCATGCACGAGGACCACCTGGACGTGTCACCTACACGTAGCACCTTCTCATTCGGGAGCTTCTCTGGATTGGGTGATGAGCGGCGCCCCTTGGAGCGAGGTGGCTGGCCCACCAGTATCATGGGTAAAACTAAAATAAGAGCAAATTAAGACTAAATGTGGAATGCAATGCTCAAAAATAATATACTCTACTTATGATCAGGTGACCCAATACTTTTGGCAATATAGTGCATATCATATTTTACGTATTCTACTGATATATTGGGATATCTTTTGACCCACTTAGACAATTGAAAATTAATAAACTATTAATATAAATTTCTAAAGAATTTAACATTACGTTGCTGTCATTTGAGTTACTGATGTAATGCACAAATTATTGTTAATACTGTCTGAATTATAAAATCAAGGATTATACATTTTCTTTTTGGTCAATGCTGGTAGTTTGCGGCAAATGGTAATCCAGTTCTAATGCCTGACTTTTTTTAAGACCATGAACATGCCAGCATATAGGGTGTCCATTGTTTCAACAGAAATGAAGATTAAAAACCTACTTTTATTATTCTTGCTTTGGCTTTACAGCCATAAAAGTAAGCCCCAGTGCCATTCTGTGATATTTCTACTCTTAATTATAATAATGACCTGTAATATAATCTACTATTATATAATATTACACAATGGACTATGGTAAATGTGTACACTGATTTGTCATCTGGCAGGAAAGCTGACTCGTCGTGGCAGCACCGATATGACAGGGGACGTGGACAGTCTCGGAGTAAAACACTCTCATTCCCACCACAACCTGCCTGACCATTCCAACAGCCACAGTGAAAACACCATCAAAGAGGGTGGTAAGGCATCTATCCTCCCATTACACAGTGTCAGGTGGCAGAGACGGAGAATGTTGCAGGTTAAGATCCAAGACACAAGAAAGTATATCCATAACTTGCATCAAAATCAGAATTAGGAGAAGTTCAGAAGCCAGAAGATTGCAAACAGAGTTGCTTGGGCAATAGACAAGACATAAACCAGGATCCATAAGCGTAGTAGAACTATAAATGTAATAAATAGAAAACATAAGGCTTGGTATTGACAGATATGTGACGCAGAGCAAAGAAAGAAACATGAGAGCTTAAATAAAAAAGACTAATCAAGGGGCAAACTGAAAACAGGTAAAAGTAATCATGACACAATGGGGAGCAAACTGATGACGCGATATGAACCGAAGCAAAATGCACATGGAGATGCAAACAAACACTTGACAACATGGAAGAAAATGCTGAAGAACTGAGAGCCATAACATGTAGGCAATACTTGACATACAGCAGTTTATATGGAGTTTTGCATTTTTGTTATTTTATACCAACGTATAAATTATTTAGCATTTTTAAATTAATCTCAATTGGTGGTAAAGTTGTAACTTGGAATGTCTCTGCATTGACATGACAACGTGAATGTAATATTTTGGAACATTAACTACAATCGAGAGAAAAAAAAGAGCCCTGATTAAGGAAACAGTTTATAGCAGCTGTAGTAACAGGAATTGCCTTGTTTTATGGACATTCTACAACATCAAAACTATAAACAGCTAAAAAAAACATGTTTTTATTTTATTTTATTAAAAAGAATAAAACACAGTGTAATGTTCTGTTATTTGAAAAATACTCAACTTTATGGGGGTGTAAGACCATGGTACCACTTCGTCAATAAGTATTTCCTATAACAGCATGCACCGTTATAAAACTCACCCTTTGAATCCTTACTGTTCTGCCTCTCTCATCTCCCAGTTCGTTCTCAGATCTCTACTATCACCATGGCTACTTTTAACACGACAGTCGCCTCGTTTAATGTGGGCTACACCGATTTCTTCACGGAGCACATTAAGAAGCTCTGTAATCCCAACCCGATCCCCGAGATACCCTGTGAGCCATTGGCTTGCTCCAACCTTCCACGCAGCCTCACTGACTCTTGTATCAACTACTCATGTCTGGAAGAACGAGACAGCATTGAGGGAACCAACAATTTTATCCTGAAGAATGGCATGCTGGATCTTTCTGTAAGGGAAAAAATTACATATTTTTAAATTACATATAAAAGAACATATTATTTTAGTTGAAAATGTATATTGTTGGCACAGTGGTGTAATGGCATTGGGCAAGGTTGTGAGTTCAAACCCCAGCACCACCAAGCTGCCACTTTTGAATCCTTGAGCAAGATTCATAAGCTCGGTTTCTATTTTTTCAATTGTTAAAAAAAAAAAATAATTATATATATTTATATATATATATATATATATATATATATATATATATATATATATATATATATATATATATATATATATATATATATTGGATGTTGATTTGGATGAACAATCATGGGAAAAGAAAATACTTATCTAAGATCTGGTCCTCATTAACTCCTTAGTCATTTTCTGTAAATCTACAGTATTTTGAAAGAAGTTTATCACTCATAATGTTTATAATTTTTAGGAGAAATTTAGATACACTCTTCTTTACAATATTGCCTTTTTTTATGTTTTAATTTAATATAACCTGGATAGGTGACTTCACATTTGTCTAATAATATTCTGATATAATGTGGTCTTTGTCAATGTCTCAAGTCTTAAAGTTTTCCAGGCCTTCTGGCTGCAAAATAAACCCAAATCATCACCCCTCTACCACCAGGCTTGACAGTGGTATAAGGTGTTTATAGTGATATGCTTTAACTGGTTTGCACTGTGACACAATGTATACGATAACCAAACATCTACACATTTCAACCTTGGCCTATTCAGTCTAAAAAATAGTGTGTTTACTGAGACCTGTAAATCACATGATGTAGTTCTCTTTATATCTCTGAGCTTTAATCAGTGTGACCTTGAACTGAATATGCTGGGACACACTCTACTAGAAACTGCAATCTATTTGTAAAACAAAAAAACACCCTTCACTGTAGAATAGTGAATTTTATATTGTTTGGAGATGGCCTTATAACCCTCTTCAGATTGATAATCAGCAGCAATTGCTTTTCTGGGGTTTGGCTGATTTCATTTCTTTTTGGCGTAATGTGGATACTCACCTGACGGCACTAGAACACCCAAATGCCAAAGGTTCTGTTTTCATAGAGGTAGTCAAACTTCTTGATGATTTACCAATCCTGTGCATTTTATTAGTAGGACCTGCTTGATAATTATGATTGTGGAATTATTTGACACACCTGCAATTTTGTTCTTTTATAGAAGTCGGTTAGTATCACATAATTGTTATTTAGGCCCTGATCATTCAAAACATATACATGACGGACGTTTAATTTCTTTCCCCATGACTGTAAGCTTTAGCCAAAATTGGACAAATGTAAGTATGTATATGCAATGTTTCAGAAGTTTATAACCATTGTTTCCTTTTTTTAATCTTATTATAACTTTTAGGCTGTGCTCAGGGCTGTGTATGCAGTTCTCACTCATGACATTAGCTCACGGATATGCGATGTGGCCCTCAACATTATCGAGTGCCTTCTTCAACTGGGTGTTGTGCCGAGTATGTCCAAGAAAGTTGCCAAACAAGAGGACAAGGTAAAGGAGGCAGATCTTTCTAAGGAAGGAGCCAGTCAAAGTGTAGGTGGTGCTCATGGGGGTGTGGCTGGAGGCACAGGGGCTGTTCCCAGTGGAGGGAGTGGAGATGGTGATGGAGGAGGTGATGGTGGAGGAGGAGGAGGAGAAGGTGGAGGAGGAGAGAGTGGAAGTGGAAGTAAAAATGATATTAAAATCAACAAAGGCAATAAGGTATGTGGCTGAAATGTATTTTTTTGTAGTATTTTTGTTTTTTTTATGATTTTATGTTTAGGTATGATTATTATGCCCATTAAATTATTCTGTACATTTACAAAGCAATTTCATAGCATTTCTCTGCTGAAGTTAAATAAAAATGAACTAGGACTGTATAATGTGATAGTATAGAACATGTACCGTACCATCATACTGTATATCATATCATATTTTCAGGACGAGGACTCCATTAGCACCCACAAATTAGCTTTGACTATGCTTATTAAAATTGTGAAGTCTCTTGGGTGTGCCTATGGTTGTGGTGAAGGCCATCGCGGGCTTTCTGGAGATCGTCTGCGTATGCAGGTCAGTGTCTTTGTAATTATAATCCATGGTCTTGTAGAGGCTAGTTTTAAAAAAAAACTGTACACTTTGCAAATTTCAAGCAGCATAAATTTCAGTCAACTGTAGTACTTCTGTTTACTCTCAACATATTATTGGAAACATTGCCAAAAAATCTTCAGCAGTTCAAATAATTAATAAATTATAGACTTAAACATTTTATAAATGATTGTTGAACCCATTGCGTATTGTATTTTAGGTTTAAATGTCTAGCTTTGCACAACAAACAGCATTTATACAAATCTATTTATTCTAAAAGACTGCTAAAATTATATATACATGAACACCTACAGTTAAAACCCTTGCAATGCCACAGCCAGCCATGGCAGGGAGTCCAAGATAGCATTTGGAAGTGCTCTTTGTGTGGGATGTATGAAATTTCTTTCTTCCTTGTCAATCACATAGACACTCATCAATCCTGGCCACCTCTGATCTCATTGTATTTGGAATAGGGTGCTTAGTGCTTTCCTCAGAGTCTCCTCAGTAGGTATTTGTCACGTGATCTGTAAAAGGTAGAGGTGGCTGGGAATTGGCAAATAAAAATAAAACCACTTATCAGGATGTAAATAAAATGAAATTTATATAGGTTTAGCATTTGATCTATACGATATGCTTTTTGTACCTTTTGTATTTATAGAAGTGTCGGAATACACATACAGAGGAACACACAATTTGACAGGATGTTTTTACTTACAGCCATGAAGCATGAATAAAAAACGACTGGTGTATCCAGAACTTGTGATATTTTACTTTAGTATCTAGAACCTTAAGATCATGTGTAGTAGTAAGATGATTGTTCACACTGTCTGACTTCCCCTGTGTAGGCTCAGAACTGCATGACCAGTCTGTACAAACTAGATAAAGTGCAGTTCCGGCAGACCATGAAAGAGTACGTCAACAAGGATTCTCTCAACAACATAGTGGACTTTCTGCATGCCCTTCTTGGCTTCTGTATGGAGCCCATCACTGACAGTAAGAGGAAATGTCTACAGTCAATGTATTTCACACTAGCTCATAACCAGCTGTAAGTTTTTACTCAGTAACATATAAAAAGCTGATATTGAAAAAAAATGTATGTTAATATTAATTATTACTGTAGCTTTTAGACCCAGTTAGAGAAAATCATAATATCCTCCATTCTATAAGCATTTCAATATTTATGTGGCATATGATATACTCAGATATATTTCCCAAATAAAGACACCACCATAATGCCACATATGATCAGGCATGATCATGACACATGGAATCTGTCCCTACTTTACTGCATTTCTGTGTCTCTCCAGGCTTTCTGTGTTTTTGCTAGTGTGTTTCGGTCTGTTTATTCAGCATACAATGTTTTGTAGTTTGACATGATCTCTAAACATTGTAGCTTAAAAAAAAAAAAAAAGAAAAAGATAGAAATTAATATTATTAGTCTAAGGGTTTAGGAAGTATACAGCACTCTGGATAAATATCCTCTCATTTCCCCAATCTGTAGTGTTACAATCTGAAACTGTAATACACTTTTAATGTATGTGCTTATAATCTAATACACACATTACAATGTCCTCTCTTTAATAGTATGCCCTCTTCAGTTATAATAAAGTGTTCCTGTACGGTTAAGACCCCCCGCGAGTTCCGAAAATCCGTGAATTTTGCCCCAATGGTACCTTAGTGAATTCATCTAGACATTATCTAGTCACTTTAATACAATAATGTGTTTAGAAAAATGATGAAATTTGTAACGTTCCTGAATATTCAGTCCCGCTGCGAATTTCTGGGAATTTATTCAGATAATCCACAACAAATGAAGTTCCAAATGAGAACCTGCAAATTTTTCGAGCCGCGAGTTTCGAACCGCAAATTATCTGGGGTTGACTGTACATTTATGCTAGACCTTTTTTTTTTTCACAAACACAGTGCCTTCCAAAAGTATTCAACCCTCCTTAAAAATTATTTGGATATTATTGTTCAGGCCAGTCCATGATACGACAGAGGTTGGACATATGTTTCAGGTCATTGTCTTGTTGTATGGTGAAGTTTATCCGAATTAGCCACAGTCCAGGCAGAATCGCATTTATGGAATGAAAGCAACGTTGATTCACTATTCTTTTCACCTAGAATAAGTCACCAACATTCCCTTCTTTAAAACAACCCCAAACCATTGCGCTTCCTCCACCATGTTTGACTGTGGGTGTGAGAAAGTCTAATAAAATCTTCTCTCCTGTTCTTCGTCTTCGAAAAGTTCTTCTCTTAGGGCCAAAAATGTCAAATTTGGACTGTCCACAGAATTCTTTTCCAGTCATTCACTGTCCAATCTTTGTGTGTTTTTGCCTTTTACGTAGTTTGAACATGCAAGTTCTCAAAAATGCTAAAAAGAAAATTAGGTGTTTTTAAACTTTTGACAACACTGTATGCTCTTAAAGCAAATGTTAAATAATTTTTATTAGTCAGCAGTAACCCCCTCAGACTATTACTTGTAAGAACCACTTTTTGCTGAATAGCAGCTTTGAGTCTGTCGGGGTACGCTTTAACTAGCTTTGCATGTTGTTTGGGAGTGATCTTCTATTCTTTGTGGCAGATTTGCTCAAGGTTTTTCAGGTTTGTTTTATGACAGTTATTAACCTCAATTTTCAAACAGTGCCACAGGTTCTTAACTTGATTGAAACCTGGGCTTTGTGATCTGGTTACTGTAGAGCAGTCAGCTTTTTGTTTCTCTAGCCACTCATGCTTGGGATTTTTTTTCCTTGCTGAAAGGTGAGATTTCTCCAAAGCTTCAGTTTCTTGGTAAAGTGAAGCAGGTTCACTTGCAGTATCCCTCCTACATCCTTTAATTTTAACAAAAGCATCCCCCACAACACACACATGATGCTGCAAACACCATATTTCACTGTTTGATGAATGGATAGTGTTAGGTTTGTGCCACATGTACTGTTCTGAATGTTGTGCAAAAAAGCACAACAAAAAAAAGTTTATTGCTTGTCTAACCACGAAACCCTTTCCCACATTTTTGCAAGGCACTGTATTGTGACACACAGTTTACACAATTAGAGTAAAGAAAGGGTGTACAAAAATCCAAATCCAAATCAAACCAAATAGTAAATCACAATCTGTGATGTTGGGCAATTTAGGATATTCAAAAACTCATATATTAATATATATTTATAACATTTTTGAAAATATCTTTACAAAAAGTCGACCACTTTTATATATATATATATATATATATATATATATATATATATATATATATATATATATATATATATATATACTGAGGAAAATAAGTATTTCAACACCCTGCTATTTTGCAAGTTCTCCCACTTAGAAATCATGGAGGGGTCTGAAATTGTCATCGGAAGTGCATGTCCACTGTGAGAGACATAATCTAAAAAAAAAAAATCCAGAAAACACAATGTATGATTTTTTAACTATTTATTTGTATGATACAGCTGCAAATAAGTATTTGAACCCCTGAGAAAGTCAATGTTAATATTTGGTACAGTAGCCTTTGTTTGCAATTACAGAGGTCAAACGTTTCCTGTAGTTTTTCACCAGGTTTGCACACACTGCAGGAAGGATTTTGGCCCAGTCCTCCACACAGATCTTCTCTAGATCAGTCAGGTTTCTGGCCTGTCGCTGAGAAACACGGAGTTTGAGCTCCCTCCAAAGATTCTCTATTGGGTTTAGGTCTGGAGACTGGCTAGGCCACGCCTGAACCTTGATATGCTTCTTACAGAGCCACTCCTTGGTTATCCTGGCTGTGTGCTTCGGGTCATTGTCATGTTGGAAGACCCAGCCTCGACCCATCTTCAATGCTCTAACTGAGGGAAGGAGGTTGTTCCCCAAAATCTCGCAATACATGGCCCCGGTCATCCTCTCCTTAATACAGTGCAGTCGCCCTGTCCCATGTGCAGAAAAACACCCCCAAAGCATGATGCTACCACCCCCATGCTTCACAGTAGGGATGGTGTTCTTGGGATGGTACTCATCATTCTTCTTCCTCCAAACACGTTTAGTGGAATTATGACCCAAAAGTTCTATTTTGGTCTCATCTGACCACATGACTTTCTCCCATGACTCCTCTGGATCATCCAAATGGTCATTGGCAAACTTAAGACGTGCCTGGACATGTGCTGGTTTAAGCAGGGGAACCTTCCGTGCCATGCATGATTTCAAACCATGACGTCTTAGTGTATTACCAACAGTAACCTTGAAAACGGTGGTCCAAGCTCTTTTCAGGTCATTGACCAGCTCCTCCCGTGTAGTTCTGGGCTAATTTCTCACCTTCCTTAGGATCATTGCATGGAGCCCCAGTCCGAGGGAGATTGACAGTCATGTTTAGCTTCTTCCATTTTCTAATGATTGCTCCAACAGTGGACCTTTTTTCACCAAGCTGCTTGGCAATTTCCCCGTAGCCCTTTCCAGCCTTGTGGAGGTGTACAATTTTGTCTCTAGTGTCTTTGGACAGCTCTTTGGTCTTGGCCATGTTAGTAGTTGTATTCTTACTGATTGTATGGGGTGGACAGGTGTCTTTATGCAGCTAACGACCTCAAACAGGTCCATTTAATTTAGGATAATAAATGTAGTGGAGGTGGACATTTTAAAGGCAGACTAACAGGTCTTTGAGGGTCAGAATTTTAGCTGATAGACAGGTGTTCAAATACTTATTTGCAGCTGTATCATACAAATAAATAGTTAAAAAATCATACATTGTGATTTCTGGATTTTCTTTTTTAGATTATGTCTCTCACAGTGGACATGCACCTACGATGACAATTTCAGACCCCTCCATGATTTCTAAGTGGGAGAACTTGCAAAATAGCAGGGTGTTCAAATACTTATTTTCCTCACTGTATATATATATATATATATATATATATATATATATATATATATATATATATATATATATATATATATATATAAAAGTGGTCGACTTTTTGTAAAGATATTTTCGTACATTGCCTATACACGGACATGTGCAAAATGAATTCGAAATAAATGTTCCATTTTTCAAAAATACTATGTAGGGAGCAATAATATTGCTTTAGAATTAATTGATCATGTCTGTTTGTCTTTTTCCATTCATTTTTCTCCACATTTCCATCTCTCCTCTGTCTTTCGCCTCCCTTCAAACTGTGTTTTAGGGAATGGTAGGGACTCTAAGGGCAGTTTAGGTTGTAGTGTGAATTGTGTTCTCCTTTTCTGCCCTCAGATGTACCCTCTTCCCATAAAACCCCAGTATGTGTAAATATTTTTTCCTCCATTACTCAGTCACTCATCCTTTCAGCAGACTTGCCAATATTCGATTATTAAATGATAGATGGTGCATTTTTATTTAATTATGTGAACTAAATTCTAATTAAATTACAGTACTATGAAAAAGTTGGCAAGTTAGTGAACATATGAGTGAAATGATAATGAAACCCTAAAGGTCCCTAGGAGTATGAGGTTTGGGTGTGTGTGTGTGTGTGTGTGTGTGTGTGTGTGTGTGTGTGTGTGTGTGAGAGAGGGAGAGAGAGAGAGAGAGAGAGAGAGAGAGAGAGAGAGAGAGAGAGAGGGAGAGAGAGAGAGAGCGAGCGAGCGATTGAATCCCATCTTTTGGGTGGGTTAGTTTTTTCCTGAAAACTACATGTCTGTGCTGGCCTGACACCAATGTTGCCCCACATCTCTTCTCTTGCAGAATACGGCAGTGCAGGTGAGAGGTCCAGGAGGGCGAATAAGCGAAACTTCGGTAGATACACAATATGTAAATTTGCTGCCAAAAAAACCTAAACAAACTAGGCATTACTCCCATTCCTGCACCCCTCCCTGTGTCTAAGGTGACATTCTTGCCATCCAGATAGTGAATACATCAGAGTAGCAACCACTAAATAAATGAGATCTTTCTCATGTCTTGAATAACTTTTTTTTACGGAATCAGAACAAACAACAAAAAAAAAGGTAATGCTCTGATTATGGGAGCATAACCTGATTGTTAGGTCAAAGACTGTTATCAGGCCACAGACATTTGCATGTGTAGAATCCTTCGGTCCCTTTGCCTTGCATATGTGCTTTATAATTTTTTTCTACATCTTGTATGTGCTGATGGCTTCTTGCTTGCCCTTGTTCTCACCCTCATGCCTGAGCCTCAATTCAGTTGCTCCATCTTGTCTTTCAGCATTGTGTGCAGCATCTAAAATCACTTCTGTATGCTTTCAGACAAGGCTGGCTTTGGAAACAATTTTGCTACTGGAGGGGATAAATCTCTCGCTCAGAACATGGAGGCCGTGGTCGTGGGCTGCATGTTCAAATCCCTCATAACCAGATGTGCATCCACTACCCACGAGCTGCACAGTCCAGAAAATCTGGTGAACAATTATGAATTTTAGATGATAAATTCTTAAGTAGTATATATTGTGTAAATGCTCTGTACACTATCATGTATGTTTATGAGTCTTTTTTCCCTATCTCACTTTCTCATGTACACAACTAACAAAAAAACAAAACAACAGGGTCTGTACTGTGACATTCGACAGCTGGTTCAGTTTATTAAAGAATCGCATGGCAACGTTTTCCGTCGCGTGGCACTAAGCGCCCTATTGGACAGTGCAGAAAAACTCAATGCTACGAAGAAAACCGAGGACAAAGAGGAGACCAGGGCAACTGTACAAAAAAGGTTACTACATTACACAAATGTAGCAAAAGAGACACTGAAAGTCATTTAACACACAGCAATATAACATCAGGTTCAGACAAATTACAAAAAGTAAGAGAGGAATAGGCATAAATTTTTTTTTAACATGTAGCACAGCACCTTTTACAATTGTTGTAACACAAATGTGCTTGACAACCATTTCTTTGCTTGAAGATTTTGTCTGTACTTTGTTTTTCTGGGGTTTTTTTAAATAAGGAAAAATAGTTACTATTTTGCTTATTAATTGTTTTTATTTTATTATTCGTCTCTACCCAAGTACCCTTAAAGAGCCATTTTGCTTAACCTGACTAACATCTGTTGTAATGTGCATGTTTGTCAGTGAGGAGCAGATTCCTGGAGCTCTGTTAGGAAGGAAGGACTTCTGGAGGAAAATGTTCAAGTCTCAGAGTGCTGCCAGTGACACCAGCAGCCAGTCAGAACAGGACACATCGGAGTGCACGACTGCCCACTCAGGCACCACTACAGACCGCCGCTCACGCTCTCGCTCCCGACGCATCTCGCTGCGCAAGAAGCTTAAACTTCCCATAGGTGTGTGTGTGTGTGTGTGTGTGTGTGTGTGTGTGTGTGTGTGTGTGTGTGACATTCAGTTCCCCTCATTAATGACCTTAGAACTCACTGACTGTCTGTGACTTGTGTGTAATATACAATGATATTTCATTGTACATTTTCTGGACTTGGGTTGGGTCTTGCTTATCTATAATTATGTTGGCTTGAAAGATCCAGCATTCTATTTATCTTCATCTTCCTTTTCTTTTTCTTCTGTTGGAAAATGTGTACCATTTTTGATGAAGGACCATGAAATTTGACAGCGGTATAGATCTCATATGGGAATGGGGCTCTTTTGTTTTTGGGAAATATATGAGAATTACAGTTGCCACCTTATCATAGACGATTTTTCTTTTTATTTGCGATGGCATGTAAACCAAACCGCAAGAGATGGAGAAAGAAAGAACCTTAGAAAGAAAGAACCTAGCAACAGTGAGGGATTTAAAAAAAAACTCTTATGAACATAATATTAGGTAAAAATTAGGTGTCGCAATCAGCTGAGTTTCCTAACCAACCAATGAGCTACAACCCAACCAAATGGCAGATCACATTATATCCTAGAAACACTATAGCAACCGTATGAACTCCATAAAAGCCACTGCAGTGACTAGTCTGCTAAATCCGCATTTAAATGTAAATGTAAATATAGCAAACTTCTGAGACAGCCACACCCCACATCATGGCAAACCCCTAGCAAAAATGTTCAGTTTAACAATAAACAAGCAACAACCAACAGGAAAAATAGAAAAAAAAAATACCAACTATTTTGCACAGAATAGTAACCCCTAAGCAGCACCTTAGAAACCAACTGGGTAGCATGGCTACAAACCAGCAACACTATTCTTGAATATGCTAGCAACCACCAAGTAACATCCTAGCAATCACCTAGGTTAGCAACCACATACCCATGTCCTAGCATTCAACTGGTTATCGTAAAAATATTTTGGATGTATTTAAATAATTTTACATTTTATATATTAGCCTTTGAACCTTTACACATTCAAATTTTGTTCCCATTTTTTAAACCGATGACAAACAAAACACTGCTAATCCATTCAGTGTGTTTTGTGGGCTCTGTCAAGCCGACATCATAATTCCCTCATGACATTTTGCCTTCTAGCCTTCTAGGTGAACATTTTAATGGTATTGTTTATATCTGTGTGATGTGATGGTGCCATATCATGTTTCATTACATAATCTAAATTAAGCCATGTGCACATTTTTGAGACTACATATGGCAATCCAGGCTTGTAACCTCTTTTTAACTTTTTCTTGCTTGTTTAAAATGTTATTCTAAAATAATAATGAATTATAAGCACATGTCTTATGCTCCTTTGGTTTACTGGAGGTTCAAAACCATCCTCATCTGTCTTTTTTGTGTTCTTCTTTGTCGCCAGCATGCCGTAGGACAGTACGCCTTCCATTCACTCTCTCCGTCCTACGTATGTGTGTATGTGTGTGTATATTTGGTGATCTTTACAGACCTATAAATAAAGATTATATCCAATCTTTGTGATGTACTTTGAATGTTTGTAAGCCCTGTGTATGCATTAAGCTTTATGTGTGTAAAACATGCTTTATAGTTTTTTTTGTCAACGCCATTTGTGTACGTGTGTTTCTGTGGTATCCTTCCTGCACATCAACCCAGTTGCCATTTCCATATTGCTCATTTGCTCATTACTCAGGTATGAAAGTGCTTTTGCTTCCACTGAAGTAATTATCTTCTACCCAAAACACTGCCCAGACTGCTTTCATAGGTAGTACTTTAGCAAACATATAGAAGATAGATTATGATAAAATGTTTACAATAACTATGTTTAAGAAGTCAGGTGGTCTGTTTTAGTTAGGACAGCCATTGTTTTCTGTTGTTCACAACATGTGACCATGTGTGCAGGAAACTGGCTGAAGCGTTCGTCCTTGTCTGGCCTAGCTGATGGTGTAGAGGACCTCCTGGACATCAGCTCTGTGGATAGACTTTCCTTCATCAGGCAGAGCTCCAAGGTCAGACATTTTGATGAGCTGTTATGTGCATTTAATATATATTTTTCTTTTTTTTAAAGCAAACCTTCCTTAGAGAGAATAACAGCATTAGGTCACTGTATTTAATATATTTCATTTACTGACACAATTAATGTGACAAACAAGTCTTCATTGTTTAGGAAAACAAAAGGATTGGCCTTGTTGAATATTTTCACATTGGACTGCGTTTCGTATTCCTCTAAAAAAAAAAAAAAAAAACATTTTTGCTAGAGGAAATCTAAGTACTTTTTTCAGCTGCTTAACCAGAAACTTGTGCCAGCACAAGAGCGCTGACTTGCCATGGCATGAAAGCCTCAAATATTTTAGTTCTGTGGTATCTGGTACCAGGATGTTAGCAGGAGATCCTTTAGTCCTCACACAGATAGTTGATTGGATTGACACCTGGGAAACTTGGAAGGCCAAGGCAAATCTTGGTACATATGGTCATTCCTGAACAGCTTTTTTCCAATGGGAGAATTATCCTGCTAGGTGCTACTTAATTAACAAGTCAAAAGTAATATCCACATGAATGGCAGGACTCAAGGTAAACAATGTTTAAAGCATCACAGTGCATCCACCAGTTTGCTTCCTTCTCATTGGGCATCCTGGTGCCATCACTTTCCCAGGTACAGTAAATTATATATCTCACAATCCACACGATTGCTGTGCTATGGGCACATGAGGTCAAAGATCACTATATGGTGTGCATCAAAGGGTATAATAATATTATTTGATTTGTAATTAGCATTTTATTTCTGTACTTCTCCTTTTTCTGTTTGGCAGAATATTTAGTATGTTGTCCATCAGTTTCTGATTCTCTGTATATGCTATTACAATAAGAGGTCGTATTCTCTGAAAACAAAACATTAACCTTGAGCCTTACCACATTGTCTTGCCAGGTGAAATTCACCAGCGCCGTCAAGCTGTCAGAAGGAAGTGCTACAGAGTATGGCCGGGAGGAGGAGGAAAACTTCTTCAAGAGGCTCGGTAAATGGCGGTCTGGTCGACGGAACCCATCCAAGCTTCACCACACAGAGGAGAAAGATGGTAGAACCCTGGGGTTTTCCCCCCTCACGCCCCTTTATACGTCCACCACTCTCTCTGTGTTTGTGCCAGTCTGTGTCCTGTCATGTGCTTCTGGTGCACTCACTGTTCTCTACCATCTTCCATGTCAACTCTGTGTGCGTGTTTGTTTTTGTTTGTGCATCTCGGTGGGAAGCTGTTTGGTTACCCAAAGACAGTGAGTCTTGTCTTTTTTGTCCTGGCTCTCCATGGCCTAATATTGACTCCCAGAACTACCAGCTCTCCCTAAGAGGTGCCTCAATGTGAAGTACTGGATGTGGACATGATAACATCACATTGTTTAAATTAATCTTTTTTAATTGAAATGAATTATAATAATAACATAAAATATAGAAAATAAACACAAATTACCAACAGACTAATTTTGTATATGGTACATATTGTTATAGTACCTGAGTTGTGGATTTATCACCACCAGGATGCCATGGATTCCCAGAACGTTTGGCTTCAAACCAGGAGGCAATGAAGAATAAAAACATAGTGAATCTTGGCGCCATCAGACAGGGCATGAAGAGGTTCCAGTTCCTCCTGAATTGCTGTGAGCCAGGCACCATACCAGATGCTTCTATCCTGGCTGCTGCCCTGGACCTGGTCTGTTCCAATAATTCTTCCAGATCATCTTTAATCATTACCATGCAAGATCACTATAATGTTAATTTTTAACGTTAATGTTACTTTTTGATGTATCAACTAATGTTATTAATTAAAATTTAATACATCTTAGCAACAAAATATAAGTTCTATAATCTGTATATTCATTTATTGATTATAAAATCCCCTTTAAAAAATTTAAAAAAAAAATGTTTAATCTGGATAGGAATAGAACCCAGGTTGTGCTAGTAATAACCCAACAACTAAACCATTGTAAACTTGATTTAAGTTTATTTCCATTTTGTTACTTGATCAAAATAAACTTCTATTTTTAAAGCATTTTCACAAGTGCCTTAAACTTTTGCACAGTACTGCATACTGCCATTTCCTTTTTTCATAAACAGTTCTTCCATAATCAATTATTTGATCTGGAGCATCTGTGTTCTCAAACATACTGTAACTAAGTTATCTTCCTAAATTATTAAATTACTGTTTAATTGAATTTGTCTGGTTTCAGCATGGCAGAAGCAATCTGTTTATTTATTTTGTTCCTTTGTTCCCATTAGGAAGCTCCAGTGGTGGCGAGGGCCTCCTTGTTTTTGGAGTGTGCTCGCTTTGTGCACCGCTGTAATCGTGGCAACTGGCCAGAATGGATGAAAGGTCACCACGTCAACATCACCAAGCGAGGGCTTTCACGAGGACGCTCACCTATCGCTGGGAATAAGAGAAACAACAAGCTGCAGTGGAACGCAGCAAAGTATTTTTACCAGTGGGGTGATGTGAGTCTGTGTACATTGTAACTCATGGGGAATTATTTATTAAGACTAGATATGTTAAAAGTTCATAAATGTTTAGAAGGACTTCATATTTTTTTTTATATATTAAAAAAAAAATACCAGGTTCCCATTACTTCTCTATCTTTGCACTAAGCTTTTTACTTACACAAGCTGTTTACATTTTCACACGGCAGGGGAGCTCAATTCTTCTGAAAATCTACCGTACATTTATTATTACTGAAACCACTCTAAAGCATAAAGAACATAGACGTTTCAAAGTCGGTAGACATGTTTTTCAAAGAACTCGTTTGTGTCTATTAAACACATGGAAAAAAGAACATAGAAAATCCACAGGTTCCCATTACTTCTTTATCTTTGCAGTCTTTTGTTTCCACACGGACGTTTTTAATTGCTGAATGTGTGCATTATGGCGGATTTTGGTGCTTGATTTGAGACTTCGCGTATCATTAAAACAAATGATTAGTGTTTAAAAGTTTTCTTTTTTATATTTGATTTAAGAAACGATGTGGTGTATACGTGTGTGTTGCATTTAAGATTTTATTTTGACCTCTTTAATATAATTGTTTTTTATATTATATTCATTTACGCGTGTTTGCAGTGTACTTTTAAATAATTGACCAAACAATAATTACCAAAACCTGTATAAGGGCAGTAAAAAAAAGTTAATGACATAAAATATGTTAGTAGATCAGATTATTTTTGAATATTTAATGTTTCTTATGTCCTGTTTACTCCAAAAGGCAATTGGCACCCGTCTGAGCGAGCTGTGTCACTCGGATAGCGAAAGTCCTGCTAACATCCTGGGCTTTATTTATGATGAGGAGAGCAAAAGAAGGGCAAGGAAAGAAGATGAAGAGGAAGATTTCCTGGATGACAGTAGGAGAGACAATAGAAATAAAGCTCTAGCTCATTCCATAGAATGATCACGTTACCGATCTTGTCTGGTATTTCTCTCGGTTTAATAGAGACTGAATTGTGTATTTCTAATTTTCACAGGTACTGTAAACCCTACGAAATGCAGTTGTCCCTTTGCCCTTAAGATGTCTGCTTGTCAGCTGCTTTTAGAGATCACGACCTTCCTGAGAGAGACTTTTCCCTGCCTTCCACGTCCACGCACAGAGCCCCTAGTGGTCAGAATCTGCATTTTTCTTTAGTTGTAACTGATATACTGATATAAAGATATACTGTAACTATAGAGTTTGCTGGTATTTTCACCTACCTCAGAATGGGGTTGGACTTGTGAGTCTTTGTTGAAAAACCGTATATTAGCAAAAGGTTTGTGGAAATCTGACCATCATACCCATATGTGGGCCTTCTCTAAAGTACAAAATTGGCTAGAATATGCACAATTTTCTTTAAATGCTCTAGCATTGGGATTTCTCTTCAGTGGAACTAAGAGGCCCACATTATGAAAAGGTCTAAGAAAACAGTAAAAGAAGTGGAAGAACTTGAGTGACTGGCCCAGAGCTCTAAACTCAACCCCAATGAACACCTTTGGGATGAATTGGTATGATTGCAACATCATCAAGGTATTCTTTACCATAATCAGTACCTGACCACATTTATGCTCTTGTGGTGAAATGGGAAAATCCATACAGCCAAAAAATAGTGGAAACCCTTCACAGAAGAGTGGAGGTTTTTATAATATCGAAGTAGGTTTATATACTGCAAATATAGAAGTGATTGGTCAGCCGTCCACATACTTTCAGCTATAGACCATAGGGTAGCATCATATGTTCACAAATGTTCACAAACTGTCCTAATATTACAGGATTTAGATAGTTGCCGAATGCGTCTGGACCCAGAATTGGGCCGCCATCGCTACGAAAGGAAGATCAGCTTTGCCGGAATATTAGACGATGAGGACGGGCATGATTCCCTGAACAGCAGTAGCCACACTCTGAAGTCAGACACCACATGCGATGAGAAGAAATCATTTCAGGAACCACTGGGTATGATTTGTTTTTCTGTAGATGACTCTGACATGCTTGTTCATTGGCATACATTTGATTCTCAGCTGTACTCATCAGCTCCTATCAGGAAGATCCGCATTGGAGGTTCTCGGCTACTGCAAATAAAAGGGGCGCGGAGTTTTAAGGTGAAGAAAGGTGGCTCTCTGTCTTCCATTCGTAGAGCTGGCAGTTTGAAGAGCACCAAGATGTCTAGGCAGGATTCGGAGTCCGAGAACGACGCTGAGTCTGATCGTTTGTTGTCTCAGAGCAGAGACACGGTCACTGATATTGGTGAGAAATGTTCCTTGATATGTCTGTCTAGATACGGAATCGCATAGTTGCCATTGTCATGTTTTCAGTTAATACTTAATACAAATTTTTTAGAATCATTTATGCTTCAGATAATTTCAAATGTAAAATAAATGTGTAAAGAAATATGATCTAGAGGGTGTTATATCAGCTAACAATGTCAGCTCACCCATTAGTATAGAGCCCCTATTCAGCATGTTAGTCTTTACAGTTCTGTGCATTTTAAATTCCCTTGAAATGTTTATTACTTCTCTATTGTGATTTTACTTCAACACTTAAAAAAAGTTTGAAAGATATTAGCTGAAATTAGAAATTTTGAATAAGTATATTTGTCATGCTTTTCAATTCAACTGTTGTTTGGGCTTGTTTTGTAGTCTTTAGTGAAGATTCTTTGATTTCTAATTATGAAGGCAAAAGACTCCTTGAGATGTATTAATTTGTTTGTTTGATTAATGAGGTAAAAACACTTTAACAAGCATTACATATCTTGATTTGCAGCAGTCATAAACCTGTATCTGTATTTTCAGGGAGCCCCTGGAGTGCTAGTGAACCCAGCATTGAACCCGAAGGTCCTGGAAGCACTAGTGGCGTGGACGATTACCACCGCAACATGTCATGGCTACATGTAAGTTCACACACCCTAATACACGTGTATTTGAGTGTGTCCGAGTGGTTATAAACATGTTCTTGCTTTCCAGATCATGATCCTACTGTGCAACCAGCAGAGTTTTATCTGCACCCATGTGGACTTTTGTCACCCTCGCTGCTACCAACGCCACAGCCGCTCCTGCACTCGCCTTGTCCGTGCCATCAAACTTCTTTATGGAGAGACTGTCGATAGTCTAAAAGAGAACAGCTCCAGCACTACCTTTAGCAATCGTGCCAAGAAGAGCAAAGAGGTATAAATTGTATTTAGTACTACACACACTGATGTGAATTTGTACCACTATTTACCAGAACCATAGAAACAAACTGAGCTTATAGCTATATTTTATTGTCTAAACACAGACAAAATGTATAATCTAAATGGGCTGGTTGAGTAAAGTGAACACAACTGAATACATGTCTACAGCTTGTTGCCGTATTCACTTTGAACCCCATTAATAATAGTCACAGGACAGCAGTAAAACCACAATACTAAGCCCCCAAAAATCCCCAAACCCCTGTTTATTATTATACAATCAATGCAAATGTTTTTTATCCAACAATTAGAGTTTTACCCACATTTGTTGTTTACCAGCTTATAAATTAAAAGTTGTCTTCATGAGCAAAAATAGCCTAAATTTAACAACTCTCTTTCAGTGTTCGGATAAGTCATGTCTGCGGACTCCGTCTATGAAGAGACGTCCTACTGACAGTAACGCGGAGGGGAAGAAAGACACAGGGATGCTGAAGTACATTCGCACGCAGGTGCTGCCTTAAGGCTTCGATCGTGTTTTTGAGTTAACAGTCCTCTCTCTTTATCTGGCATTGAAATTCCACATTAACACTCATGTGTATCAGTGACTCAATAGTGGCAAACAGAAATTTATAAAACATACGTCACTGTTTAGATTTATTTACAATTCAGATTCACAATTTATGTGAATACTCTAGAAGATCCATTATCTTAGATTATTCATAGAGCAACAGATTATTTTACATGTGCACAAAAATGTCTCATGTTTTGCATTTGCAGGTAATGAGTCTCTCTCCAGCACCTCTTTCCCTGCTTATAAAAGCAGCTCCTATCTTAACAGAGGATATGTATGGAGACATTCAGCCAGCAGCGTGGGAGCTGCTGCTCAGTGTTGATGAGCACATGGCTGCTGCTGCGGGTCTGTTTCTGATTATTGTACAATATTACAACTACAAACACTAACATTAATAACAGCTTTAACCAACTAGTTTTAGTACAAGGATTAAAATAAAAAAAATGCTCAGGCATGAATATAAATGTCTATACATATTCTTTATAAAAATATATACAAAAACAAATTCTTTTCACATTTTTTTCACAATTATTCACAGTAGTTGAGTTTAAAATATATGCCCATACAGTCAATCTGGATTAAGAAGAGTATGTTATTGAATATTAATTAATTAATTAATTATTCTACTTACAAATGTGTGGTTTCTCAGCAAACTAGTTTAATGGCAATATTATTTCTTTGATTTATACACTATATGGAAAAAAGTTTATAGACAACGCAAGGGTGTTTAATAGGTTTGAGGTCAGAGATTTATAGCAGGTCACTCAAGATCTTTCACTCCAACTCATCTAAGTCATACCTTAATGTAGCTTGTTTTGTGCACAGGTGTTTTTTCTCATGCAGGAGTAGTTTTGGGTCTTCTAGTTCAAGTGAAGGGAAAATTGATTGCTGCCACATCCAAAGATGTGCTATAGGGTTGTTTGCCTTAAACTTTGTGGTACATTTGGCTGAAAAAACATTTTTTCCATAAAGTGTATGTCCTGATTATGTAAATAATAATATTTTGTCCATGAATTTACGTTAATAGGGATATATAATGTTTGGGACAGTATATCAGGGCTATGAGTCTCCTGGTCAAGCATGAAACATGTCAAGTATGAAAGCTACAATTCATGTGTAATTAAGTTAGAAGGTAAATACTAAGCCATATTGGTCCAATGGTAAAAATGTTTTTCATTTAATCTCGAATATTGTCTAAGCAACTCAGAGGGCTCTCCCACACACAGAAAACTAATCGTGTGCTTCAATGTACTGTGAAATTAATATTTGAAAGTTGTTTTGCACTTTTGAGAATTTAGGAATTAGGAATTTAATATGTAATCCTTACTTAAACTGTAATCCTCTCTCTCTCTCTCTCTCTCTCTCTCTCTCTCTCTCTCTCTCTCTCTCTCTCTCTCTCTCTCTCTCTCTCTCTCACACTCTCTTTCTCTGTCCTTCTCATGCACTCCCTTGCAGCGGCAATGTTTCTACTGTGTGCAGTAAAGGTTCCTGATGCTGTCACTGAAATGATGATGGCTGAGTTTCACCATCAGGAAGCAAGTCAGAGGATTAACTCAGTGCTCAAGTTCTATACTGTCTGGAGGTTTCGCTACCAGGTGTGGCCTCGCATGGAGGAGGGAGCACAACAGATCTTTAAGGTACTGAGCGATAGTACGTATATAAGTCTCATTTACAGTGAGTGATAAAACATCTGAAACTTTTGTTACAACTCTCATAAGAATAAACAGAGATGTGTAAAAAAAGAAAAAAGTTTTTGGATCATTAATACTCTTCTTTACACAGCTGTTGTTGGTAATCACAGCATTGAGGAGAATGTGGTAAAAAATTTAGTTTCCTTGGCGAATCGTCTTCAATTTCCCAATGTTACAAGCTACGACCAATGAGCTCGCAATTTCAAATTTCTTAATAAATAGTCATTGGGATTCATGATTGGACTTCAAATCAGATTCATGATTGGACCTTGGCTTGGAAGTATGGACTTCCTAAATTACATTGGCTGAATGTTTGGGGTTATTGTCTTGTTGAAACGTCCATCTTCTCTCCAGATTTAGTTTCTTTACTGATGAGATTAGGTTCTGGTCTAATATGTCCTGGTACATTTTTCCTTTTATTTTTCCTTTCATGTCCTTTCAAAAGATTTGTTTTACAATTGTGTCCTCTTCAAACTTTCTTTCTTTCCTTGTTTTTTTTTTAAAGATTCCTCCCCCCAGCATTAATTTCACTCTGCCGTCCCCTATTCTGGGGATGCCTTGTGTGCCCATGTTTGATCCGCCATGGGTGCCTGTGAACACTGGAACTGTTACAGATGCAATCAGCGAAGATCAGTCTGTAAGTTCACTATGTTGGTACTTCAATTATGCCAAAAAAATGCGTCATTTCCAAAAAAGAAATAAAATGAAAAAAAAAAAGTTCCGTTTCAGTTAAATCTGTCTGACTTAATACACACACACACATCTGTGAGCCCATATAATTGTTTTATTCATGAATGCAGCCGGTTTTAAATTAAAGTATTACATGACAACCTTAGTTGAGTCTATAGAATGCCTTAATCTTTGACCATTATATTGCTTTGTTACTGACACAGTTACTGTAAATAGACTACATTGTATGGTAAAAGTATTGCTGAAATATTCTTCGGAAATTGTGTTATTTATTGAATGCTGAATTTTGTCACATTATCTTTGTTGCTATTTTATAAAATCAATAAGCCGTGAGAGAGGCTGTGGTATACTGATTTTATCGTTGGTTTTGGGGTTTTCAGAATGCACGTATCTGTGATAAAATCACTGCCACGTATGTCGTCATGGTTGATTGCTTTAATATGCCTCTGTGGTTCACTTCCAGAAATCATTCTCAGCTCGTGCTGTGTCGCGCTCTCACCAGCGTGCTGAGCACATCCTGAAGAACATGCAGCAGGAGGACGAAAAGAGGAGACTGGGCCGCGAGGCCAGCATCATCACAGCCATCCCAATTGCTCAGGAGGCCTGCTACGAGCCCACCTGCAGCCCTCCACCTGAACAAGAGGAAGAGGGTTATTTTTTTTTTTTTCATTACTCGTGAATGACATGTTAATAATGGGCTAAAATTGTCCTGGATTTTTTTTTTTTTTACCTTTTTCTAATTATAACTAATAGTCTTGTCACATGACCTTTCTCAAGTTTGTATTAAGATCTACCATTAGCAGAGGGGGGTTTTGTGTATTTTTTCCATATGTCGTGTTTAAAATAGTAATAAATACAATTTGGCTATTATTAATATAATATTTATTTTTTTCTAAATAAGGTATAAAATAAATAAACATACAGTGTCTTAAAAGGGCTTTACAATTACAGGAGAAATCTATTGCAATATTTTACAATAAATATTACTTATCGAATAAAAAATGTGGTGAGTCTTCAGGACCCCAATCTTTTATCTGTCCTTTGAAATCTGTAATGATGTCTGCTGTGCCAACAGAAGACGTGTTGAATCTAGCGTCTCGTCGTCTCTCTGTGAGCCCCTCTTGTGCCTCCAGCAACTCGCACAGGAATTACTCATTCCGCCGCGGCTCGATGTGGTCAGTGCGCTCAGCAGTCAGTGCTGAAGGTTAGTGATTTATTGTCAATATACAATGAAGAAAATAAATAAATATATATATATGATGGAATAAGGTGTATAGAAAGAGTAGTGCAGAGCCTCTATTTTTAATAAACATGGGGTGATGCATTTACTTTTGTGATGTTGAGAACGTAATTTGCATTATTTTATTTTAATACATTTGTTCTTTCAGATGACGAAAACACTACAGAACACACGCCCACACATCACATGTTGCAGCCGCCTCAGGCTGTGTTCCCAGCCTGCATCTGTGCTGCAGTGTTGCCCATAGTACACCTAATGGAGGATGGGGACATTCGTGAGGACGGTGTTGCAGGTATAGTGCCGAAAATCTGATTTTGCCCAGATTGAAGATTTTTTTTTTTTAATCCTGTGAAAATACTGTGACCAATCCCACAGATATTTATGCCACATACCTTAATTTAAAATAAATGTATTTAGTCATGTTTATTACAAATTTACAGCTTAAACTAAATGTAACCAGAGTAACGAATATATTGGGGAAGAACAAATTTTTAAAAATGCAATATTCTCCCATATTTATCATTATGGCCTTCCTCTGTCTCATGAGCTTAAGAATTGACTTCCATTTGAGTTCTTGCATAACTGGTGAAAATGAAAACTGCTGCTGGCTCACAAAGCGAGCTCAATGAAGATATGGTTTACAAGGATTGGGGTGGAAGATCATGAGTGTCCTGCCGTAGAGCTCTAATCTCAAACCTACTGAACTTTTTTGGGATGAATTGGAACACTGACTGCCTCCTAACCCTATTTTAGTAATTACTACCTGACTTTATATCGTTCATTATATCATTCAGTTGTCTATATTGTTAATTATATCATTCATTATATTCTATAAATTGCTTATATACATGCGTCTCTCAAAAATAAAGCTACTAATAATTGTAAAAAAAAAATCTTTATTTTCTAATGCTTACATCATTATTTTCATTTCTGTGTACGTAGTAAGTGCCGTGGCTCAGCAGGTGCTGTGGAATTGTCTGATTGAAGACCCAGCTCTTGTTCTTCGGCACTTTCTAGAGAAACTGACGGTTAGCAACAGACAGGTAAGACATGAATATAAATCCTACATTAATCCTACAGCTGCACATACAGCAACATCATGCTGATGGTGTTTCTGTTACAGTGTGTAAAAGGTTCATGATCTCTTTTCAGGATGAGTTGATGTATATGCTAAGGAAGCTGCTTCTCAATATCGGGGATCTCCCTGCACAAACTTCACATATCCTCTTCAACTACCTGGTTTGTTTTTAACCACTGTAGATAGGTTAATCATGATCACAGACGCATGATGTTTTAGATATGTGAACCCTTTTTGTGCTTTTCACACAGGTGGGTTTAATCATGTATTTTGTCCGGACGCCGTGCGAGTGGGGAATGGATGCTATCTCGGCTACACTTACCTTCCTGTGGGAGGTGGTAGGCTATGTAGAGGGTCTTTTTTTTAAAGACCTGAAACAGACCATGAAAAAAGAGCAATGTGAGGTGAAACTGCTGGTCACTGCTTCTATGCCAGGTATAATTTTTTAGTATCTGTAATAACTAACCTTTTTTTTTATCCCATTTATTTTAATTAGGTGAATATGATGTGTTTTTTGTGTGTTCATAGGAACAAAGACTCTGGTGGTTCACGGGCAGAATGAGTGTGATATTCCTACACAGTTACCAGTACATGAGGATACACAGTTTGAAGCCTTGCTCAAGGTAACTGTTGGAGTTTTAGATCACCTTTAAATGGTCATGTAATACAGGAACAGGTGGATACAAGTGCACTTAACTAGACTTTAATAACAATGCAGACAAATCCAAATCAAGAGTCTGAATCATATTTAATAAACATGCAAGTGTCAGGTACAAAAACAATATAAATAAATGTGCAGAACAATTCAGCAACAGAATTATCAATCAGAAACTAATCAGAATCTTTATCTTCAGGGAACAAAGTAACATTGGTTTTTATAATTTATTCGATCAGTCAGAAATAATTTGTATTGATTACTTGTTTTGAAGGGAAAACATGGACAAATGGACAAATTGCAAAATCGCTTGGTTATGGGTTTGGTTATGCACTGCATTTAAGCTCAGATAGAGGAGCAAGATTTATTATGGTGTCTATGTACAATATATGCATTTCATTTTACAGTACATATAAAAGTTTTGCTGAGGATTGCCAAATGAATTGTGCAGCTGATACAAACTGTAGTTAATTTCAGAGATTTTGTGGCCAAAAACACTGATGTGACATATAGTTTACACAACTGGCACAATTGTTGCAAAGAGTTACCAGATAATATCCTCCATTTATCATTTGCTTTTTTTTTTTTTTTTTTTTTTTTGCATTACCATTTCGCCTCAACCTCCAACTATTTTTATCAGGAGTGTCTTGAGTTCTTTAATATACCAGAGGCCCGTTCAGCCAACTATTTCCTTATGGACAAGCGCTGGAATCTAATCCACTATGCCAAGGTGTGCTTTTTCATATGAGAATAAATTTCTTAGCTTTTCTAGTATGGCATTACAGTTTTACTGTATTATTTGTTATTTTGCAGACATATGTAAGAGACATCTACCCTTTCAGGAGATCAGTGTCTCCTCAGCTCAACTTGGTCTACATGGAACCAGATAAGGGCCAGGAGCTCATTCAGAAACAGGTGCATCATCTTTTTGAGATGTTGACTCCATAATAACTTAAGCACTAGTTTATTCTTTTTTTACATTTTATATATATATATATATATATATATATATATATATATATATATATATATATATATATATATATATAAGAAAGTTTGCAGGAAATAAATTGCTTGATTAAGTAACAGGGTAGAGTAAATATTTTACTTAAATAAGCAACTTTTCCCTTTGCCAGGTGTTCTCTAGGAAGCTGGAGGAAGTGGGCCGTGTTCTCTTCCTCATTTCTCTTACCCAGCGCATGCCAGCAATGCACAAACAGTCCCACGTCTCTTTGCTTCAGGAAGACCTGCTGCGTCTGCCCTCTTTTCCTCGCACGGCCATAGATGCAGAGTTCACTCTCTTCAATGAGCCTCTGGGTAGCTCTGAAATTCTTTCATATTATATATATATATATATATATATAGTGCTTGACTTTACTAATGCTCATGTAGTCAATTGGCCAATATCTAATAGAAAACACTCCCAGAAGCATGGATGTTAATATACCATGCATCTGAAATAGCATATTCAAAAAGCACATATGAGTCAGGTATCAACAAACCCTTGGCCATATAGACCACCTTCATATCTTTATATTGGTTTGACCATATAGCTGGTATATGAATATATAAATACACCTTTGGCCAAAATGTATTAACTTTTGATGTAACTGCTGCTTGTATGATTGTTTTTTTTATTGTTGTAAAATTTCAGGTAAAGAACTATTTGGCATGGACACTTTGCACAAGGTTTTGTGGATCAAGCTGTTGGAAGAGATGTTTCTGGGCATGCCTAGCGAGTACCCGTGGGGTGATGAAATCATGCTCTTTCTGAATGTGTTCAACGGAGCCCTTTTACTCCACCCGGAAGACACTTCCCTCCTCAGGCAGTATACCGCCACAGCCATCAACACCGCTGTGCACTTCAACCATCTGTTCTCCCTGAGCGGCTACCAGTGGATTCTTCCCACAATGCTTCAGGTGTGGAACACAGACACATCTTTTGTTACTTGAGCATCTAAAGTGTGTTGATTGAAATAATTTGCTCCCAGTGTTGCAACCATTCTTGCTCATTTTCTGATCAATAATTTGTTGTTTTTTGGGAGGGGTTGTGCCTTTTTTGCTGGTGTACTTGTAGGAAATAGTTACCAAACCATATTATTGGTAGGTCCATGTTCCTCTGGTCAGTAAATTTAAAAACAGCATTTTAAACAGTAAATATTAAAAAAAAATTTAATACTCTCTAACCGAAATATGAACAAACAAGTAATTTTCCTGTTTCTTCATGGATGCACGAAAAGGAAAATCGAAAGGAAACTAAAACAGAAAAATTAAGATTTTAATTTATGACACAGGAAGTTGACTTTTTATGCAGCCATGGGAACGCTCCAAAATGAGGGGCTAGATACTGTAGCTGGAAGATCAAACAGGTTGGTCAGAATGGAACTCCACCTTCATATGATGTTAGAATCAGAATGCTTCATTGATCCCATAGGAAAATGAAAAAAAGTGGAGTGATGAGTGATGTCTTCTTATTCAAAATCAGAGTACTTGGTTTGTTAATATAGGGAAATAGTGAGGTTTTCAGAAAGAAATGTAAGATTTTGTGCTGAACGCTGCTATATAGACTGTATAAGGTTCACCCCCTTTTTATCTGAAACCACTGTGACGTATTGCTTCTGCATCTGCAATTAGACAAAAAATCTAAAATTTTTCTGTTTTAGTTTCCCTTTGATTTTCTTTTCTGTGCATCCATGAAGAAATTGGAAAACAATTTTTTTATTCATAGATTTGTTCTGAAAACAAAAATGCAAAAAATGCATTTAATTATTCCACTTTTTTTCTTTTTATGCTTTCCTAATTGTTTAATCACATTGTCCAAACAGAAAATGAATTGTTGGATGAACATGGGTGCATGTTGAAGTAGGAGCTGTGTACATTGATTTACCGATTATTCTGTGTTGTTATTATTAAATGCATTCTTCTTCACACCAGACATACGCTGATTATGAAAGCAATCCATTGCTGCGTCGAGGCATCGAGTTTTGCTGCAGGCAGTTTTACATCCTCCATCGCAAACCTTTCATCCTGCAGCTGTTTGCCAGTGTGGCCCCACTGCTGGAGTTCACTGTAAGAGCATTAACCATCATTCTCGAGTCCTTGCTACATTTTACAAGTTTTCAAGAGCAGCTTTAGGTATCACCATGGTTGCACATTCTAGCACTGGTTGATTTCTTTCCTCAGACATGCACCAGTACTGGACTGTCTAAAGGTGTGTCTGCGCAGTGCCTGTTTGACCTTTTGGTGTCTCTGGAAGGAGAAACAGCGGACAGCCTGGACGCTTTGGAGCTGGTCAAAGCTGAAAAACCATTACGCTCTCTGGGTAAGGGGTCATGTTAGACCACCTCTTCACTGAAACACTTTAAAACCTACCTCTTATACATTTCCTTTGATTCAGATTTTTGCTATGGCAATGAGGACCTCGCCTTCTCCATCAGTGAATCCATTAAGCTGTGTGTAACCGTGGTGGCCTATGCTCCTGAATCATTCCGAAGGTACGCAACATAAAAACAAATACAACCATCCATATTTTCTAATTGTACCACATACAATGTCTGTATGATAACATCATGCCTCTACTTTCAGTCTACAGATGCTGATGGTTTTAGAGGCACTGGTTCCTTGTTATTTACAGAAGCTGAAAAGTAACAGTCAGGCCCTGGAGTCAGCATCTGTAGCCAGAGATGAGATTGCAGCCATAGCCGCTCTGGCTACATCTCTGCAGGCGTTGCTCTATAGTGTAGAAACGCTGACACGGTTTGTTCCTCTTTCCCTTTTTCTACACAGCTTCACACATGACACATCCTTCCTCTGCACTTCACAGTCATGGCTTCATGATGTCCTGTTAACTTGTGTGTGTCTGTCCTCTTTGTGATCCTTTGAAAGTTTCTAATCATAGTTTCTGTGTCCGGAGAAACTGGAGAAAACTAAGACCCTGGTTTTTTTTCAGCCTGACCTATTTTTTTCTACATCTTAGTCATGTTGATATTTGTTTCCAGTTTTGACCTTAGCTTGCCTAATTTTTTTTATGCATTATCATTATCTATAATCATTATATTTTAAAAAAGCATATGAGAGACATCATAAAAACCTCCATCAATTGTAGATGCCATTGTATTTAAAAAAAATACTTTTTGCAATGCTTTATTTGTTGTTTAATGGCTTGAGTAGTGATTGTAGCAGTGGTATTCATTTTGATGGTTTCCCAGACCTATGACTGCACCTCAGATGAGTCGCTGCGATCAGGGCCATAAAGGAGGAACTACTGCCAACCACACAATGTCTGGAGGAGCAAATACCAGGTGAGGGCTGTTCTCAGAGTGCAGTACGGTCAGCCCTCCATGATTGTGAGCGTTATAGCCACTGTGGATGTGAAAAAGTCACAAGTATCTCAGGGCCCCATAATCAATACACAAAAAAGGAAAGCAATACACTGTACAGCAACAGGATGTTTCATAATGTTTATAAGGGAGGCGATGTTAAATGGGCGAATGTGGAGGGCCGACTGTATTATTACACACTTTGATACATTATACCTACTTAACCAAATAAAGTTTAGGTTAATAGGTTGAAGTTGTAAAAAAAAAATATGAACAACCTACACACAGAGATAACCTTCACCTGCTGGAGGAAGGACAGGGCATGCCCCGGGAGGAGCTGGATGAGCGTATAGCCCGCGAGGAGTTCCGCCGGCCTCGTGAGTCGCTACTCAACATTTGCACTGAGTTCTACAAACACTGTGGCCCACGACTGAAGATCCTGCAGAATGTGGCTGGAGAACCGAGAGTCACTGCTCTAGAGCTTCTGGATATAAAGTCTCATATGAGGTATGAGCAAGAGTGAAGAATTACAGCAAGAGAGCAAGAATGAAAGTGTCTTCTCCATGTTCTATACATTTAAAAACCTTTTTGTTCCTGATTTAAACAAGCTTTTATAACATTTTGCTATATAGATTTAGTCCATCTTGTGTACTTAGATATATTTGATTGCTAAATTTTTTGGTTTTTTTACCAAACATTGTTTAAGTGGAGATTTCATATTGTAAAATTGCAAAGGTCTAACTAACTACAGTAGCTCACTCAGATAGCTAGTGGCTTATCTCTCTTCTGCAGGTTGGATAACATGCTATGAAATGCCTTTATAGTCATGGGTTTTGACTCATGTTACTTTTCGGAGCTTTGTCATGCTGTTTGCATGCGATGCTGAATCATTTAAAGCTGAAAATATAATTAGCCAGCACATCTGTTTCAGGTATTGGTGCTGCTGACTCAGCGTTTGCCACATAAATTTAAGAAAAAATTAAATAAATAAGTCAATACAATACACACACATATATATATATATATATTTTAACACACACACACACACACACACACACACACACACACACACACACACACACACACACACACAGCAGCTTATATACATTTGATTGAAATGTCGTTCCCTCAGGACCATGGGGCAACACAACAGTACAGTGTAAAGTGGTTACAAGTGACAGTGTGAGGAGCGAAAAAAAATTAATAAATACACAAGACAACAGATAAGTTTAGATACATTTGCATACACTTGTCTCATAATTGACTTAAAGTCTGTATTGAAGTTTATTTCAAAAAAGAGAAACACAAGAAATTGTTAAATGTCAATGTTAAAAAGAAAACTAAAAAAAAAAAGAGATGTTACAGAGAACTGTGTTCTCAGCTACAACTACTGTAATTAGAATGCATGTAATGTGCTTTTTTCCAGCCCTCGAGAGCAGAATTAGAAATACAAATGCCCAATTAGAATCAAGTTAATGTGATAGGTTATGATCTGATATTTAGGCTGGCAGAGATTGCCCATTCGCTCCTGAAGCTGGCCCCATATGACACTCTGACCATGGAAAGTCGCGGCTTGCGCCGATACGTCACGGAAATGCTGCCCATCACCGACTGGTCATCAGAAGCAGTGCGGCCGGCTCTGATCCTCATTCTCAAGCGCCTGGACCGCATGTTCAACAAGATCCACAAGATGCCCACGCTCAGGTGCGCCCGCCCACAGGCTCTGTACTCCAGGTCTGTCCACTTCTCCTTAGTCGCCGTTTCTGTCTGTTTCTGCCTCCCTCCCTTCCTCCATCGCATCTCTTTGAGATGTGACGCTCAGCGTTGTCATCGTGTTTTGGTGCTGTGCGCTTCGTCTGTGCCCACAGCTTTCTCTGTAAGGTCTTGGTGTGTTTGAGTGTGTGTACTTTGTGCATAGGTGTGTATGAGGTAAGTCAGCGTGACTGATTTTTGCTAATTTAATATCCAAAAAATATAGAAAAAAAGTCATAGCAGACCTACTGATTCATGGCAACATCAAAAGAGCTTCTGAAGAACAAGCTATCACTTTCTTTCTTTTAGGTCTTCTACAAAAACACATTCCTTTTTTCTATCCTATTACCTTTTGCCATGTGGTCAAGGTCTGTGTACTTTTGCATTTTTTTATTATTCCATTTTTAAGCCAAATAGTTAAATATGTGCTTTTATTATTTGTAAAAAAATATAATATATATATATATATATATATATATATATATATATATATATATATATATATATATATATATATATAATAAAAACAAATATGTAATCACTATGTTAATTGTTCCTTTTTCAAAATATGTAATATGGAAATTTAATAGTATGTCTTTTGTCTATGTTTGTTAAATGAATGTGCTGAAATCATAAAATTATCCAAAATATCGCAATATATTAAAATAATAAAAAATATTGATTATACTCATTTTAAATGAAGATACATGTCAGTAATTTAGGCCTGTAAACATGTGGAGATTTTAGTTTTTGCAAAAACATATTTTCCCTTGAACCATATTCTGGTTTCTCTGAAGATAAGTTAATTATCACAAGAAAGATACAAGATCAAGATCACTTTTTGTCATGATGTTTAACTAATGAACAATGAATGTTTATTGTAGATAAGGGCATTCTTATTACTGAATTCAGACAGTGGTTTACCTGAAAATACCTGCTGTTTTATAGTTCTGAGCTCCCAAGCTTCGATCCTGCACACGGGTTATTGTGTTTGACTATGTTTTTTAAAAGTTTTCATTTTAGGTTCAGAAACATACACTATATTGCCAAAAGTATTGTTTCTCTTGACCTTTCTTGCTATACGTGGTTCTTTTCCAAACTGTTACCACAAAGCTGGAGGCACTCAATTGTACAGGACGTCTTTAGATGCACTTTAATAAAATTTTGCATTCACTTGAACTTGGAAACCCAAACCTGTTCCAGCATGGCATAAAGTGAGCTCCTTGAAGATTTGGTTTACATGCTTTAGAGAAAGTGGCCATGAGTGATCTGCTATAGAGCTCTGATCTTATACCTCAACACCTTTGGAATGAATTGGAACACTGACTGCACCCCAGGTCTCCTCACCTACATCACCACCTGCATAATACCCTTGCGGCTGATTAACCTAAAAATCCATAAACACACTCCAAAATCCAGTGGAAAAACTTTCCAGAAGAGTAAAGGGATTTATAAGAGCAAATTGGGACTAAATGTTGAATGCATTGCTCAAAAATCAAATACCGTACTTATGAGCAGGTGACCCAATACTACAATATAGTGTAGTTATCTAGCACTATATTTGTCAAGATAGAATCCTTTTCCTGAGAAGCCGACTCAGAAATCTGTAAACCATTGTGGCCACTTTAGTGATTTAAAATATATTACTGCAGAATTGCCATAATACTTATAAATGACATTGTGCCACTGGTCACAATAATATAATGTTAGTATGCTACTGTTTTTAGATGTTTTAAAAAACCATTTTTTCTTATAATGTAATGTTTTTCTTAATAATCTCACAAAATAAAATCCTCACAGTCTTGTGTGCTTCAGTAAACATGCTATCATAAATAACCTGTCATTTAAAATGATAAAATCATATCACATACTTTGTTTTTATGGTTAAAAAAAAAACTTTTCCATAAATGTGACTTCAGATGTAAAAAAATAAAAAATAATTTTAATTGAATGAATGCAAAAGTACACGGACATGTCAATTTTCACAGCTGAACTAAAAATAAAACTTTTTTGTTTAATGAGTCATTTAATAAATGATTAAGTATACAGAAAATTTTTTCGACAATAACATTATGCAGTCAATTACCAAACAAGAACCAAAGGTACATGAACTGTCAGAGTAAAATCTGATTATTATAGATTTTGTGGTCTAATATTTGTCTTTCATATGTGTTCTACTGAAACACTGTTGTTTGTGGGGTTTTTCCTAGACGACAGGTGGAATGGGAAGCAGCCAGCAGTCTGATCGAAGGGATTTGTCTGACTCTTCATCGCCAGCCGATAATTTCATTTCTCCCCCACCTGCGCTCTCTCATTAACGTCTGCGTCAACCTGGTAAGCATCACTGAGCTTGGACACACTGTATTTTGGAAGACTGGACACCTGGTAATGGTGTGAAGTACAAAATAAATATATATCAGATGTATTATTAGGTTAAACTGGATAAACCTTTGGCTTCTCACATTCAGTGAGTGTGCTTAGGAAAAACTAAATGCATGATGACCCCTGAATACTTTAAGTTTTGTGTTTATGTGTTTAGGTGATGGGTGTGGTTGGACCTTCAAGTGTAGCAGATGGACTGCCATTGTTGCACCTAAGCCCTTACCTCTCGCCTCCTCTACCATTCAGCACAGCCGTGGTTCGCTTAGTGGCCATGCAGATACAAGTAATGGATTTTATGTGCTTTTAGCTCTGCACACAAATCATTTAGAGAAGAGCCTGTATTCAATTTCAGTTGTTTTTTTTCTCTTATTCACAGGCTTTGAAAGATGACTTCCCACTCAGTCAGGTGATCTCACCCTTTACCAATCAGGAGAGACGAGAGGGCATGCTGCTTAATCTTCTAATTCCATTTGTGCTGACTGTTGGCTCAGGAAGCAAAGGTCAGTGTTGAAAATAGACCATCTCTAACAAAATAGCGGTTCTATATTTTTTTAAAATAATGTGTTAATCTTAATTAACCATTGAAATATATACATCAAAATCACTTCTTATACACAGGGATACTCTTTTATTATTTGTAACTATCATTTCCCAAATATAATATCTGTAAATAAATAAAAAAATTTAAGGATATTTTAAAGCCTTTTTTTTACAGTATTAATTTCCTTCCTTTTTTTTTTTAGCTGATATGAAGTGATTTTTCTCTCACCTTGCCATTACATATTTTAATCACATTATTAGGATCTCATGACAATTCATGTAAACATATAATGAATTGCAAATATCCAAGATTGTGGGAAAAGTAACAATTACAGTAGATCAGGCTTATTATGTTTTTTTCTTTTTTGCATTTTTATTTTATTTTGAAATTATTATAATTCTTTAAATTTTCAAATTGTTTTTTTTTTTTCCCCAGTCAGTTTTAACAGTGCAAAAACAGTTTAGATTTAATCCTACTTTTAGTTTTCATTTTTAGAATCATTAAGTTTATAACATCTACAACAGTGGAACCCGGTTATGTCGATGTCTTAGGGGGTCGCCAAAAAGCATCGAGATAACCGATGATCGAGATAAACGAAAATCAAAATGGCGACAGTATATTAACGTGCTTGAAATTTCTTTATGTACATGATGTGCGTTAATAAATGAGAATGTGCATGCATGTGTTTTTGGAGGGGTTTTTACACAACAGCGTTGCTGCGATTTGTTTGATGAAGTCATGTTATAAAAATACATACAGTACATGTTCGTTAACTGTCAGGAATCCACCTGCCACGCCCCCTTCGGCCCCCTTCAGCGTGTCAGGTGCTTTCTCGGCCGCTTTCTCTGAAGCTCCCGGCTTCAATCGCGCACATATGGTGCTCGTTTATCATCATCACCAGCTCCTATTTAAACTTCCACACTCTCACTGTCCGTTATTGGTGGTATATGTTGGTTCACGGCAGTCGTTGTTATCGCTCATGCGTATCCCGGTACGTGTCTTCCCACCGGCACTCTCTCACCGGCTGCTCTTTTCTTCCCAAAGCGCACTTTGAACCGGTGTTCATTCTCTGCTTTTGCTGCTCATCCCACGGTCTCCTGTGTGCTGTTCAGCTCCGCGCTTCTACTTTCGCCTCCCGTTCATCGCATAACATTTAACAACACAATGCATATGTGCACTAACTAACAGCAGAGATTCACCAGTATACAATACAACACCTGTAGCAGCTGTAAGGTTTGATTTTTCCGCCACTTCCGCGAGTTCTTCTGCGGCTGCACCGAGATAACCGACGTTAAATGGCAAATTTTTCCCCCCTTGTGCTCAAAATATCAGGGTTCGGCGACATAAAAAAAGTCGACATAACCGATAAAAAATGCTTAGAAAAAGCGAGAATTTGGCGGTTCCACTTAAAAAACGTCAACTTAATAGGGTTGTCGAGGTAACCGAGGGCGAGATAACCGGGTTCCACTGTATATGTTTTAAACATTAATATTAACAAAGTAAAATAAAGGTCGGTAGACAAGATAATCTCAAATCTCATGGTACAAAAATCACTCAGTGTTGCCTAAAAAGTGTGTTTTTGCAATATCTGTCAGCTCAAAATACTATTAAATTGTATTTATATACACTATATTAAATTTAACAATTAAAAAAAAACACTTTTGCAATATAACCAGTTTAACAGAAATAACCATTTAAAATCGACGTTTTATTCTTCAAAATTCTATTTATTTTTTATGTGTTTTAGGTGGACATTAACTTTTTAATAGTTTTCTATATGGATATATTTTTGTTTCTGTTAATGAGAATGCTTCTTAGAAATCCACCTTACATTTGTTCAAATTCTGCGTCTGAATGACTATAAATAAAGACAATTAAGCAAATAATGTATTATCCTTTTGAAAAAAAAGATCTGTCTAAGGCTTACTGAGGGTTACATTTTTGTGTGTTTGTGCTACAGACAGTCCTCAGATTGAGCAGGCGGAGGTTTTCCTGCTCCTGCAGACGGTCATCAACATCCTGCTGCCTCCGCGCATCATCAGCACATCTCGCAGTAAAAACTTTGTTTTAGACGCATCTCCGGCACACTGCTCCACCCCCGGAGACGCAGGCAAGGACCTCCGCCGTGAGGGACTGGCCGAGTCTACCAGCCAAGCCGCTTATCTAGGTACACATTCAAATCCCTAATACTATTTGTAAATACTTAAATATACTGAAACATTTTTTTTATAGATAAATGCATACATGTATGCACACTCACACAAGGCATGAACATTTACACACGTACACACTGTCATATACACACACACCAGTTATATAGAAAATAAATGTAACTGGATGTTGGACATGCTCTACACACAGCTCTGAAGGTGGTGCTGGTGTGCTTCGAGAGGCAGCTGGGTAATCAGTGGTACAGACTGAGTCTGCAGGTGAAGGAGATGGCTCTGCGCAAAGTGGGCGGTCTTGCTTTCTGGGATTTCATCGACTTCATAGTACGCACTCGAATCCCCATCTTCGTGCTCCTGCGGCCCTTTATTCAGTGCAAGGTAATCGAAATCTAAAAACTGACTTCTTTATTACTTCTTCCAAAATACACAGCTGCCAATGTAATCCTCATCTTATTAAGAAAAAAGAAGTCCAGGAAGATAAAAGGGGTAGTAATGTAACCATGCTTAGTCATGTTCACAACATGTGTAGTTGCTCATTATAGCCATTGTGAGAAAATCCAGTTTCTGACCCCAAGGAAACATTGTGAGTGTCGTAATGCTGAAGTTCGATTTTCCTCTCATGTTCATCAGCTGCTAACTCAGCCGGCAGAGTCTCAGGAGGAGATTACAGCCCGGCATCACATCGCCGACCAGCTGGAGAGGCGCTTCATCCCACGCTCACTCTGCAAGAGCTCGCTGTTCGCCGAGTTCAACAACGAGCTCAAGATCCTGAAGGAGGCCGTGCACAGTGGCTCGGGTGAGCATGCCTTTGCTGTTAGCGCTCTCATTCAAGTTGAAGTCAAATAATTGCACTTGAGAAAAAACTGTAGTAACCAGAGAAGCATTAGATTTGCAGGCTAACTGGATGTTATTATGTCCTTAGTATTTACCTAGATATTAACTTATAATTATATAAATATTAATATAAATATATTAAATACTGTTCTAGAAAGAGTTCAGCAGTAGGAATTTGTTGTAAATTACACGGAAATATCAGAATTACCAGAAATACCACATTATTATTATTTTATTAACTGTAACCAATAACTGTATGTAATGAATTGTTGTTTCTCCCATTATACCACAGCAGTTTGCCAATAAATAATATATATAATATATAATATAATACAGTATAATCTTGTGATTCTAATTGCAGTGAGAATCGCTGACTGAGCCGTGCTGCAACAGAAAATCTGCTGATTCATCAAAATCATCATTTTCAGAGAATAGAAAATGCAAAAAAAGTAATTACACATTGCTTTATCCTTGTTTCAGCATACCAAGGAAAGACGTCCATCAGCACAGTTGGCACCTCCACATCGGCCTACCGGCTGAGCCTGGCCACCATGTCCCGCTCAAACACAGGCACAGGGACAGTGTGGGAACAGGACAGCCAGCCGTCTCGCCAGCCCTCACAGGACACACTCAGTCGCACTGACGAGGACGAGGAGGAAAGTAAAGCCAACCCTCTTCCATCTCCAGTTTACATTTTACAGAGAAGTAATATTTGATCATTGAACATTTTTTAAACTGCTCACTAATACAAAATCCCACAATTTTTTTTTTCTTCCTGATAATTTTTTATAACCAAAGGAGCTGCTTTGAGATGCAATACAATATTAATGAAGAAACACATGTTTCGTTTGAGTTGAATTTAATTTATGTGCTTATTTAGCAATTAAACTTGTAGGGCACTTGTGGAGTTTGTGTATCTGGTTATGCATTTTGCTTCCTCCTCCTGTTTCTTTCCAGATGACTCCATAAGCATTCCCAGTGTGGTAAGTGAGCATGAAGCTTTCTTACCCAGCTTAATTACACAACGCCGTTTCTCCAGCCATGCCACAGGCTCCGCCTCTGGACAGCCAGAGCCAGGACTAAGCACTATGCTGCCCAGTCACAGGTAAACTTCCCTACTGATTTCTGCTGCCAACAATAACACAAACTGTGTAGCAAAAAAAAAAAAAAAAAAACTATTTCCTTCATAGATGCCCCACTTTTTGCTGGAGGTCACCACATTTTACCTTTAAATGATGTACATGATTTAACCATATCTTTCCTTTTAAAGAGAAGGCTGAACATCAGCTGTGACTTGAATGCGTCTCCAGTCTTTCCCCTAACCTTGTTTCCTTCCCATTCTGCAGTGAACCCAATGTGCTAGATGAGTCCGGGGGGCTGCTGGAGGAGGGTACCCTGTCACGGTACAGTGTCACAGCCCTGTCTGTGCAGTGTCTCACTGTGTGTGTGCCGGGGCTGGGCCTGCCTCTCCCTACTCATTACATTCACTGACTCTATTGGACAGCTTTCCCTCTCCTTTTGTATTTTTTTCCCTTTGTCTCACTGTCCTCTAATTGGTTTTGTTCTTTCTCTCTGGTATGGACACTAATACTAAATGTCACTACTTTATTGTCACTCTGTGGTACTCATGTCATTTCCAGTGAGCCTCATGGTGCCATGGTGTCCATTCATGTTTCAGGCTTCTTTCCACTGCTCAAATTGGAGTTCCTTTCTGGAGTGCCAATCTCTGGGGCTGAAGAGTCTGGTCTGGCATGTGCAAATCAAAAAATAATACAATTTGCTGGTATATTATAGTTTAGTAGAAAATATTATCATATATAAAGAATTTTATATATATATATATATATATATATATATATATATATATATATATATATATATATATATATATATATATATATATATATATATAAAAATAAACATTTAGAGAGTGTGAGAGAGATTTACAAAATGTTTACAAAAATTTAAATCCTCGAAACGATGCCAACACCAGCTCCTCTAAATCCCCTAATGGTGTTGTGAATGACATTGCAGGTTTCTAATCTGCAATTCATGTGTCACGATTTTGTCTTTGTCACCGTGTTTGATTAACGATGGACCCTGGACTGTGTGTGTGTGTGTGTGTGTGTGTGTGTGTGTGTGTGTGTGTGTGTGTGTGTGTGTGTGTGTGTGTGTGTGTGTTTGTGTTTGTAGAATGGACACAATTCCTCTTAATTCTCCGGTGTTTATGGAGGATTTGATAGGGATCGTGTTCAGCCCTTTTTAACCCCTTTCGCTCACACATTGCACTACGGATTTTTCTACAGGGTTGCGAGTGTCCAGAGTGAGCCGGGCCATCACAATCTCTTACTTCAACCACCACTTGGTCGAAAAAGAGGTCTGAGGCAGGTAAAAGGATCCTAGCAATTTAATGCAATCTGGCAGCTTTATAGTCCCAATGTTTATTAATGTTGCCAGGAATGAAAAGGTCCCAAATAAGTAAATTGAAACAACATAAAGAAATACTGAATAGCTTTTTTTTTTAGCTCAGCTGGACAGGCATATCGTTGTTGCACTTTCTCCAAGACTAAACGAGAGAGTGGATTTGATGGGGGGGAGGTTTTTGTTTTTGTTTTTAAAGCTTCGTCGACCTTTACTGACCATCCCACGGATGCAAGATGAATGTCGTGGGCGGCAGGGAGCCAGACTCTCAACCACTCGCAGAAGCATTCAGCCTAAAAACAAAGCAGCAGATAGAGGTGAGTATGTACAAAAGTTTGTGGACACCTGGCCATAGGATTCATATGTGCTTTTTGAGAATCCTATTTCAAATTTAGTCACCATTTGCGGTTATAATCTCCATTCTTCTTGGAAGATATTCTACTAGGTTTTGGAGTGTGTGGAGATTTGTGCGTATTCAGGAACAATGGTGTTAGTAAAGTTGGGTGCTGGTGTAGGTTGAGGAGGCCTAGGGTGCAGTCAGAGTCCCAAATCACCCCAAAGTTATCTTTCACACTGACCCATGTACACCATATCTTCATGGAGCTGGTTTTGTGCACAGGGGCATTGTCATGCTGGAACAGGTTTGGGTCTCCAGCTTTGTAACAGTTTGAGGAAATATCACATATGGCTGGAAAAGTCAGGTGTCTCACTCACTTACTCACTCACTCACTCTTAATTACTATTAAAAACTAATTAGACATTCAGCTGTATTTCTTTTGCAAGAAGCCCATCTATTTTAAACGTTAGTTTGAGCAAGCTGAAGACGGCAGGTTGTTTGGAAAATCCTAACACAGATGGGAAGCTTGGAGGAGGTTTAATTTTGCTAAAGAGTTTAACAGAGATACTTCACTGATTAGCTATTAGCTGTGAGCCACAAACACAAAACCAATCTGGGCAACCTAATGTCTAATCAAATGCTTATGCTGCTCTGATATTTCCTCCTTCAGCACATAATGACCAGAAGAGGTCAGTCACCTTCACAGAATCCCAAGAAGCTTCTGGAAAGTCTCCTTCTACTACACCCACAGCCAGCTCTGCTCTACTGGGAGCAACTGGAGCCAGAAGACCCAGCCACTCACCTACACCTTCTCTTGCCTCTGAGACTCCATCACCCTCCATCAGAGCTGAGCAGCACCTCCCAGCACACCCACAGGTGGACTTTCATTTTTTTCTATTTAACAATGATTGAAAGTGTGCCACAAATACAAAGATTTTTTAATTTGCTGAAGGAGTTTTTTTTTTTCCAAGGAACTGATATAAGATCATTGAAGGTATTCAGCAGTAGCTACACAGTTCATATGAACACCTAAATTTTGGGAAGGACCTTTAGAAAATCTCTTTCGAAAGAGGCCAATCAACATAGGAATCGAACAAGTGACAGATGTGTAGGTGTTACCCTCCTGTCTTTGCCCCCTTTCCCACATTGATAACATTTGGGCCGATGTGTTCATTTCAAAAGTGTCCTTATTTGCTGTCAAAGTTAATTGAGAAGGTTTTGAGTTTGTAAAACCTTGTGTGTTTTTTTTTTTTTTTTTTTTTACTGTAGCTAGCATTAAAGCTATATATAAATGTATATTATATAGTTAGCATCAATGGTTAGGGGTGTAAAGGTACACATATTTGTAGCGAAGATTTTCGGTACAGGGATTTTGGTTCAGTGCACATGTGTACCAAATGCGATCCTTTTTACGTGAGGAACATTGTTAAAATCTGAGTTCACTTACAGATACATTACATTAAGTGCCGGCCCACAAGTTTAGTCTTACACGGAAATCTCATATCACGTTTTAACTTTGCACTTATTGTCATTAAAGATGAAAGCATCTCGAAAAACTTGGGTTTTCAGCATCAACTTTCCTTAATTTTGATAATGCCATTGTTTTTCACTCACCGATAGTTTTATCTGTTTGTGCATCTGCTGCCTTTAAAACTGCACGTCTGATTGTAGCAACAGTGAGCATTGTAACTGTAGTAACCCTAGTAGCAACCAAACGGCTCTACTGAGCAGACCTTGATGTGCCTGATATAAATCTGATTCTATTAGAAAATTGCATTTTGCATATGTTTATTTCATTATGTGAAAAGGCTTCGCTGTCCGGCTGGACGCATCTTGCAGCCCGGATTTGGACCGGAGTCCACCAGTTGGCCACCCGTCCTTAACCATCCACTCTTCTGTTCTAGGCCTCACCTGTTGCTGAGAAAGAAAAGCAAGACAAGAGCAGTACAAGAAGTAGTCTCTCTCCTACACCATCCTCCACTCCTGCCTCCAGGTCATGCTCCCCCCTCCCTTCCTCTTTCCCCACGCTGAGCACCCCTGTTCGGCTGAACCCGGCTCAGATCCGTGAGAGTCCGGAAGATGAGGAGACGTCTGGGCTTTTGGAAAACACAGACACCACGCTCCACCTGACTGAGGAGCAAGGCACCGAGAACCCTCTCCTTACCTCTCTGCTCATACCTCATTCTCTGTCCCATCTGCCCCTGTCTCCTGTAGATCTGGATTTGGACGAGTCTCATGTCTGAACGGCTCTAAAGCTTTGAACAGTCAGGGCACGTGTCGGTGTGCAAAATTCAGCATCTGGACATTAGAATACACCTTAATTCAGTGGTAGCTGTATTGTAGTGACCAAAGATTAGGAGAGAAAACCTCAGATGAAGATTGAGATGAAACCAGGTTGCCAGATTGACATGGTCCTTTCATTGTGCATATTAGTTAGTGCATAACCAACCTTTAACCACTTTACAACTGTGCATTTTGACCTTTTGTTTGCTTGTCACAAAGGTTTCTGTAAAGGTTAGTTGCTCTGGGGAAATTTAAACTGTGATCGATTTAAAAAATTATATACTAGGGAAAGTAAAAAAGGTTTTGATGAGCAGCTAATGAGTAAATGAAAGCAGTTACCATTTTATGCAGACGCATTAATGACACAAAACAGATGTTTCATTTTGTACTGGCGTTTTGGAATCTGCTTTGTATTTAAGAGGACCTACAGAGAAGTGAAATGAGGTTCTGCAGTGCTCCCATGGTCATATATGAACGTCATAGATCTAACGGAACACATCCTGTACATAAACCCCATTTTTCTTCACATGACAAAGTTGCTGTAGCAGGGAATTGGTGCTAAAGATATTGGCCTTCTGCTCAGAACGTCATGAGTTTAAATCCCAGCCCCAATCAGCTCCCACTCCTGGGCCCTCACCCAAGGCCCTTAACTGCTCAGATATATAAATGAGATAACTGTAATTTGGATAGGTTTTGTAAAAGGAGTGTGCCACATGTCAAATGTAGATGTAAAGGAGTTGAAATATTAATACAGCACTGTGAGTCAACATTTGAGATTACCACAAAAAAATATATATACAGATATATATCTATAAACATGTAGCTCACACATAATTATTCATTATAATTTGTATCCAAAATTATTTTATTTCCATGTGCACAGTACTATGTATGTGATGTAGATTAGCATTCTAAATTATTTGATTGTTAATCAAAGATATTTGCAATAAACTAATCAGGTAGGTTTTCCAGACCTCACACACACATTACATCCTATTAAAAAAAAAGAAGAAAACTTCAACGCAAGACCACGTCTATCCCAGGTTAAGCAGAAGAATTCATGTTACTCCACAATCAACAGGTATATCAGTCTTTCTATTAAATCACATGGAAGTTTATTTCACATTTTGTTTTCTGACAGAATCTGGTCTTATCCTACCAGCAGGTTGTGTACAAGCCCAAGGGGAAAAGGGAAAAAATAATCAATTGTGATGTAGATACACAGTTATATAATCAGTTCTAGAATCAATAAAAAAAAACTGCAGAAGCTTGAGCTAACAAGGTGCCTGTGAGAAAAGAGATTGTCACCATTTGTCAAAATGTCTGCGAGTGCATATACACAGTGTTTTGTGTCTACTGTTTTTGTTTTTATTTTTCCTGTCAGTAAAACTGCTGCTAAATGTTGAGCTTGTGCAATAATAATAAAAATATACAAATCCTACCTTTAAAGCGAAACTACAGCTTTTCTTTCAGAAACGGAGACGCCAGAATCTTTAACGGTAGTAAATAAGAAAATAAGTTCCCCAGACAAAATAAGTTACACTGCCACACCAATCCACCATCTGAGGCACCAGCAAGGCATCAGCAGGTCTTGGACCTATATTAACATATACCCTATATGGACAAAAGTATTAGGACAACTGACTTTTCCAGCCATATGTGGTTCTTCCCCAAACTAATACCACAAAGTTGGAAACACACAGAATGTCTTAGGGTGAGGAAGCATTCAATTTTCCCTTTCCTTGAACTAGGAGATTTGAACATGTTCCAGCTTATCAATACCCCTGTGCACAAAGCCAGCTGCAGGAACATACAGTTTAGTGGGTTGAAGTGGAAGATCTTGCGTGGCCTGCTATAGAGCTCTGAACACCTTTGGTATGAACTTACAGCACTACATCATTACCTGACTTTTTTTTTACCATCCTTGTGGCTGAATGAGCACAAATCTAACACTAAAATCTAGTGAAACATCTTTTTAGAAAAAGAAAAAAAAAAAGGTTAATAGAAGAGCAAATGGGAACTAAATGTGGAAAAAGATGTCCAAAAAAATACAAATCTTATGCTCAGGTGTCCAAAAACTTTCTATATAGTGTAAATTGGCAAAAAGAAAAATTTTAATTAAATAAAAAAATTGATCACTGATTATTCGCTGGACATTTAACAAAAAATTGTAATCGGTTATTTCTAAGTTACATTTCTTTTTCCAAGAATTTCTTTCTTCTTTTTCAGGCCTGTCCTGCCTGATTATGCTCCACAACCACAATTTCCAGTGTGTGCTCTGATTGGAAATGAGAGTCACAAGCAAGTTACTCAATATTAAATTTACACATGTCCTGTTACACTGGTAACTAACAATATACAGGAATATTGGTGGCTGGAACTTTTCAGCCAGGGAGCTTATTACAGATGTTAAGACACATCAAGGGGCCTGTGGACTGGTTGAATTGTTAGCTACTCACCGAATTATTTTTCCATACCGAATACTCCAGCTAAGTGACGCAAACAACAATGAGAGATTCAAAACCGGATACGATTTATTAGTAGAAAGCAGGCATTTCCGAGACACCAACATGGCTCATTGCGTGCTGTACTGTTTCGACATGAACGCCTCGAGGAGCTTGAACAGTCGGTCTTCCCGCGCCGCAGCTTCTTGGTCCCTTCGGTCCTCTCTTTCTCTGTACTCCTTCTCTCGCTTCTCCTCTCTGGCTTGCAGCTCCCTCTCCCAACGCTCCTGTCTAGAAAGCAGATCCTGCTCCCTCCTCTTCTCTCGCTCCAGAGCCTGCCTCTCTCTCTCTTCCTCTCGCTCGGCTGCCCGCCTCTCCCTCTCTTCTTCTCTGTCGGCAGCCCGCCTCTCCCTCTCCTCTTCCCTCTCCGCGGCACGCCTCTCACGCTCCTCCTGCCTCCTCTCGAGCTCCTGTAGGGCAGCTAGCCAGTACTGCTCCTTCCTCTTCTTGGCAGGGGGAGGATCTAGGCCAGATGAGGACACAGGGACAGGGAAAGGGCTGGATGTGCTGGATAATTTGGATAGGTTGGACAGGTTGGACAAATTGGACAAGTTGGAGAGATTAGACAGAAGCGAGTGAGCCATGGTAAGCTCTCCACTCAGAGCCTGATCCATCACGACGTACCACTTCCACGGAGCCACTAGCGGGTCACCTCCCATCATACTGAGGCTCTTGATATCCTGCAGAACAGCAAGCATGGAATTAAGGGTATATGCTTAAGTACAGAAGCATAGCCTTCATTTTAAATGTATCCTTTCAGTCCATAGTTGAAATTGAAAGGTTTTCCTATAAAATGCATCCGGAAAGTATTCACAGCGCCTCACTTTTTTTCCCACATTTTCCAAAATGGATTCGATCGATTATTATTATTACAAAAGAAGTGTGTTTGAAATCTTTGCAAATTTTTTTGGGGGAAACAAAAATCATTATGTACATAAGTATTCACAGCCTTTGCTCATGCTACAAGTTTGCCATTTTTGGGTAGTTTTTCCTTTTCTACTTTGCAAAGCCTCTCAAGCTCAATCAGCTTAAATGGAGAGCATCAGTGCTGAGCTGAGCCACTCAACACGTTCACAAAGTCGTCCCGTAGCCACTCGTTTGTTATCTTGGCTGTCGTCGATGAACAGTCGCCCCAGGTCAAGAGCTCTCTGAAGCAGGTTTTTTAAATCAAGGATGTCTCTACATTGCTTCATTAATCTTTCCCTCGATCCTGACTAGTCTCCCAGTTCCTGCCGCTGAAAAAAACATGGTATTGAGCAGGTGATGAGCTGTGCATGGTTTTCTCCAGACATGACACTTGGCATTCAGGCCAAAGAGTTCAATCTTTGTTTCTCATGGTTGGAGAGGCAAACTCCAGGTGGGCTGTCAAGTGCCTTTTACTGAGGAGTGGCTTCTATCTGGCCACCCTACCATAAATGCCTGGTTGGTAGAGTGCTGCAGAGATGGTTGTTCTTCTGTAAATGCTGAAGCTCTTTCAGAGTGACCAAGTTACCTTCCTGACTAAGGCCCTTCTCCCCCAATCACTTAGTTTGACCAGGCGGCTACGCTCTAGGAGTCCTAGTGGTTCCAATCTTCTTCCATTTAAAGATGATGGAGGCCACTGTGCTCATTGGGACCTTCAATGCTACAGACACTTTTCTGTACCCTTCTCCAGATCTGTGCCTTGATACAATCCTGTCTCAGAGGTCTACAGACAGTTCCTTGGACTTCATGGCTTGGTTTGTGTTCTGGCATGCACTGTTAACTATGGGACCTTCTATAGATAGTTGTGTGCCTTTCCAAATCATGTCCAATTAACAGATTTTACCACAGGTGGACTTCTATCAAGTTGTACAAACATCTCAAGGATGATCAGTGGAAACAGGAAGCACCTAAGCTCAATTTTAAATGTCATGGCAAAGGCTATGAATACTTCTGATTTTTTTTTTTTTTCTTTTTTAATTTTTAATACATTTGCAAAGATTTAAACACTTCTTTAACAATATCATTATGTTATCGTTATTGGTTGTATTGTAAGAATCAAATGTTTCTTTATCAAAGTGTAATATAAAATTCTCTCATAAGAAAATGGCTCTCAAAATGAACAAGTAATTGGTTTCCTTTTTGGAGGAATTTAAAATCTTTATTGCTGAAATTTCATACAAAAATATCTGTGAAAAAACCCATTTAGTGCATTTAATTCCCATATTACATCAAAATGAAAATACAAATATATAAATAAATCAAATAAAAATACATTTCAGATTACTCCTAAGTTGCCTAATTTAGATTTTTTTTTTTCTTGCGATTCCGAGTTTATTTCTCGTAATTCTGACGTTACAATTTTCAATGTGTAAAGCGGTCTGCTACTACAGAGGGGTGATGCTGCCTGATTGGCAAAAAAACAAAAAAACGAATTGTAAGAAATAAAGTCGTAAACTTTTTTTTATTTGGCGGAATCAGGATTCCATATAAACTGTCTCCTCGTACCTCGTTTTTTTCTTCCTGTTCCTCCATTTTTCATTCTGTAGCATGTATTTACCTTTCATGGCAACTTTCATTTTTATAATATATATATATATATATATATATATATATATATATATATGTGTGTGTGTTTTTTTCTTTATCAGCCTATGGCCAAGTTACATTTTTGGCCATTAATAGGAAAGAAGAAAATGTGGGCACTTCTGTGTTACAGGTAAAGTTACCAATAGAGCAGGAGAGAAAGGGCGCCTTGTGTGTGAGATTCAACTGTTAGATTTGGAATCAGTCAGTGCAAAGTCTATAGACGTTTTGGAGAGTTTAGGTCTTCATCTATGAGAACACAAAAAGGAATCTCAATCAAAAAAGCAAAAGTAATGCTTAATAAGACAAAACAGCCTGAAGAAGTGGATTGAGTTGGGGGAGTTGTGACAGCCAGGAGTTTAAATCATAGTTGTCAATGCAAGTTTTTTTCCCCTCCAAAATATTTGACCATCCACCACGGAAAAACCTCAAGAAAAAACAGAGCTTGATACACAGAAAACCCTGAAGGGAACCATGTTGGGTGAATGGAGCCTGAAATCTTTAGGACTTATAGCATGTGAAAGCCACATCAGAACAGGTTGGCAGGTCTGAGGATGCATTTAGATATCCTCAAATAATAAAAAATCATGTTTAATGCCAACAGCATGGTATTTAGGAGCCATGTTGTTATTACCTTATATTAGTTATTACCTTATATTTCTGTCTTAAGTTCTCCCACTTCTTCTTCACCCATGCTGGTGTCACTTTCCCTTCCAGCCGCTTCTCCTTCACAAAGAGTCTGCGGGGGAACAGATGTCTCATGAAAAATGTTACAGCAGCACCCATGAAGCATTAAGGGTGCAGAAACAGTGCATTAAGAGTGTAGAAAGAGTGTAGTGAGTGTGTCACTTACTCGAAAGCTCTCAGGGCGGTGTTCTTCTTCCCCGTGAACAAGCTGTTATTACTGACGCGCCACACGATCAGCTCTGCTGTGTTCGCATCAGTCCCTGAAAACACACCGCACACATATAACACACACTTTTACTGACCCCCACATCGTCCTACATTAAAGCATGAACTCTTCGTCGTGCACTGGATCTGCATCAGTGATATCGAACCGTAAAACCTGGCGTGCAAACATGGCGCAGTTCGGTATTTCTTTACCCAGTAAATGATTTCAGTAAAACAATTAGAGATTATCAGAACTGCAGCAGACACCAAATCCTTACATTCCTGGTCTACACTTTAATATGAGGAGAACAAACTTACATTTAAAGGTTGTAATAGATCCGACCTCTAACGTTAGGCCTACTCCATTCTCCATTTTATTGTTGTTTTGTTGCCGTTTTCTTCGCGTTCCCTCTTTACTCAGAAGGAAGTCCGGGTGCACTGCTGCCCCCTTCAGGAAATGCGGTGTAGTGTAAAAGACGCCACACGGATCAGCCATTACATTAAAGTAGTTTTATTTTGACTGCAGACGCTGACTGCTTCTTTTATTTTGCTTTTGTTTTTTAGTTTCTTACTTCCCTTTTGTACGGAAGCGCATTGCATTCACAAAGAAAAAAAAATCACAGAAAATATCTCGTAACTATTACGTAATATCTCATAATTATTACCTAATATCGCATAATTAGATCCTGATCTCATAATTATAAAATACTAAGTCAATTATGAGATACTAAGTCATAATTACGAGTTAGTAAGTTATAATTATGAGATAATTAGTCATAATTATGAGATATTAAGTCAGTTATGAGATACTAAGTCAGAATTATGTTAGTAAGTCATAATTAACAGTTAGTAAGTCATAATCATGAGTTAGTCAGTCAATTATGAGATACTAAGTCAGAATTATGAGATACTAAGTCATAATTATGAGATACTAAGTCATAATTACGAGTTAGTAAGTTATAATTATGAGATACTTAGTGATAAATATGAGATACTAAGTCAATTATGAGATACTAAGTCATAATTATGAGTTAGTAAGTCATAATTAAGAGTTAGTAAGTCATAATCATGAGTTAATAAGTCATAATTGAGATACTAAGTCAATTATGAGATACTTAGTCATAATTATGAGATACTAAAACATAATTATGAGTTAGTAAGTCATAATTATGAGTTAGTAAGTCATAATTACGAGTTAGTAAGTCATATTTACGAGTTATTAAGTCATAATTATGAGATACTAAGTCAATAATGAGATATTATTATGTATATATGTGCATCTTTATCTGCAATTATTAGTGCCATTGTGTATGTATATTCTGTTCAATATGTTCCATAAAAAAAATTAATAAATAAAAAATAGAAATGTTGCCTTGGTGTGCTCTGGTATTTACTACGCGTGAGGTTTCTACTCTGTCCTCTACATCTGCCTCTTTATACCACCCACCTGCATGTCTTTCCTCACCACATCCATAAACCCCTTCTTTGGATTTCCTCTTTTTGTTCTGCCTTTCGCTTCCATCCACAGCATTCTTCCTCCGATATCCCTCATGTCCCTCCTCCGCACATGTCCAAACCGTCTCAATCGTACCTCTCTTAGCTTGTCCTCTGTCACCTTGACTTGATGAGACAGTACCTCAGTTGTTATTTTCCAATAAAAAAAATTAATGAAATGTGAAATGATAGTTTAAATAAAGCTTTTTTTTTTTTTTTTTTTTACGAGAGGCATCCATTAGCAGCCTTCTAGTAAGTGAGCATCAGAACTAAATCTGGAGCAACAGAAGAAGGTGGTCTGGTCTGATGGTTTTCTTTTACATCATGTGGACAGCTGGGTGTGTGTATCACTTCTATCCTGGCTTGGCTTCCAAATTCTAAAAATTCCAAAGATCTCAATCCAATTTAACTGATGTGCTGGGAAGCAAGTCTGGTCCATGGAGACCTCACTTCACAAATGCTTCACTGCTTTTTTGGTGGCACAATGGTGAGCTACACAATATTACGCAGGTAGTTTCATGTTATAGGTGATAAGTGTAGCATTTAAGTACTATAATGGCAAACAATTTATTTTATTATTATTTTCTTTCTTTGCATATACTATTCAATATGTTATTATTGTTTGAATTCCCAGAATGTTAAAAAATAAACAAAAGTCTAATTTTTTTTTATTAAGTGGTGAAAAATCCAATACTGGAATTCTGTCGTGGGTGTGGGTGTGGGTGTGGGTGTGGGTGTGGGTGTGGTCATGCATCAAGTGTGGACAGTCAAGGTAACATATGATTATTATGCCCTATTCCTAACAGCTCACCTGTGGATGTCTCTTTCTGAATTCTTTATTGGTATTGCACAGGGTACCACAAAATTAACTTTTAGTCCTTAAGGTGCATAAAAATAAAAAATAAAATGAAATAAAGTATTGCAAATTTGAACATTAGTGATCAGTTAAAAAAGTAAGGTATTGCACATTTAAATATTTAGGTATTGCACATTTAAATATTTAGGTATTGCACATTTAAATATTTAGGTATTGCACATTAAAAATCTTTATACAGATTGTGGTTGGGATTTAGAAGTCTGTGAAGTGTATACATGCAAGTGATTGTAGTGCAAACAGAGTCACTGATGGTGTTTCTTGGTGTTTAGCTCTCTAATGGCTCTGGGGTAAAAAAAAAAAAAATGTTCCTGAGTCTGTTTGTGCGTGATGTGATGGATCTGAAGCGTGGATATGCAGCCGATAATGTTTTGTTGATAATCCTCTGAAGGGCTTTTCTGTCAGCTAAAGAGCAACTACCTGCATAGGGAACATAGTGTATAGTCTTAAAAATGTGAAAGTGTGCAGAATTAGTATAACATCCTGTTTCGAGTATTCAATACTTGTTGTACTTGTGATCTTTTTACATGTTTTTTTTTTTCGTTTTCTATTTTTAATACATTTGCAAAGATTTCAAACTAACCTCTTTGTCATTTTTGGGGTATTGTTTGGAGAGGAAAATAATAAATGTAATCCTTTTTTAAATAAGATGGGAAAAAGAGACAATAATGTAAAAAAAATAGAAGAGATAAAGTGGTGGAAGAGATTAAATATTTGTTCACATCAGAATAAACAAAATATTGCTCATGGTAATTTTAATGACAAGAAGAAAGGAGAATGGTAATGACAAGGGGTGTCAGTAAGAATACTAACCATGAGACCAGGCAGCAATAAAATACAACATTCTGTAGTGATGAGACAGTAATAATATTTAGGTCACCAGCAGCACCAGTGGATTGAAGAGACACTGAAGGTGTTAATATACAAGGTATACCAATTGTCCATTAGTTAGTAGACCAAGCACAACCAGCACTAGTTTATTCTTGTAAGTTATTAGCATTAAAGGTAGTATTAAGTAGCCTATTGTATCATAGCAATAAAACCCATTTAATGCAGTGAGTAGCTTCTCATTTCTTAAACACCCATGTCAGAAGACTGATCCTGTGGCTGTGAAAATATTTTACTCAGGAAAATAAAATGATTGGCCTGCGTCATGGGAAGAAAACAACTTAAGAGACTGCTGTAAATAAAAAAGGGACTTAGGATCTGAGTAAAGAAAACCACCCAGCTGTCATCTGATGAGTTTGTGCAACATTATGTGCCCAAAAAATGGTCATCTGACTACAGAATATTGTGCCATTTTTTGCTGTAAATTCTATTTTTTCTTCTCTTATATCACAGGCATATTCCAAAATAAAAAACATTGATTAATTGAGTTATAGATTGTAAAAGAGTGTTTAATGGATCATGAGAGATCATTTGGATCACATGGCTTGATCATTTCAGGGTTTAACCCTATTCAGAATCATTGGGATGTGCTGTAGAAGACTACACAGAGCTTGACGAGAAATGAATGCAACTCTGGACGGAAATAAATTTTGTGAGATTGCACAAGTTTATCGAAACGACGCCACGATGAATATATGCCCTAATAAAAGCAAAAATGGGGTCCAGGTAAAATTTAGTGTGTAAGCGTTCAGGTTGGAATGATGCCGCTGTGCTTCATACTCCAGCCCAGGTGGTGGCGCCAGCTGCATCACGTGGCGGGTTAAAGAAAATAATGCAGTAGAAGAAGAAGTCTGAAGCGGAAGTGGCTGCTGAGCGAAACTGTATAGTCACTGTGTGTGACCGGTCCCAAACCAAGCTTTTTAATAAATAATATTATCTCTCATTTGGGTTGCTTTCTTCATTACCGGCATCATGGTAAGACGCTCTGTAAAACATATTATTTTATATTAAACATTAATATTTTGCCTCGCCAGGCTTTAAAAATGCTCAAAGCTAACATGAGGCTAAGCTCGCCGTCTCATGCTCACATTTTCTACCTGAACCTGGAGACACTTCAGAATGTTTCTGTCCATATAGTTTTGGAAAATGTATTTCCGTGGCTTAATGTGCTATTATTTTGTTAATGTAGATTTATATAACTCATTTTGTATTTATAGAACTATCTGTTATTCATGCCGCTAAGCCAACACAAGAGCTAGCTAACTAAAGAGAAAATAAAAGTATAGAATAGCTAGCTACTTGTTTCTCAGCAATTATTTTTAGACATTTGTTATGGAAATAAATCCCCCCAAATATAATAAATAAAAAACAGCTGTATATCACGACAATGCCGTTAGAATTCAGTTTAGTTTTTTTATAATAAGCATTTTCAGTACTTGAGGTCAGTTTAGAGCTGTGCACTCTTTCCTATGTAATTTTTTAGTTTACTATATTATTTGTTGAAACATATGAAAAATATATATTTTTTGCAAAGCAAAGTTGCAAAAATCTTTCAAAATGAATTGGTTAAAATGATTGTGATGTGTGCCACAACACTTTAAGGGTGCCAATACTTTTGGCCTTCATTCTATTGCTTTTAATTTCTTAAGGGTTTTAGTCTCCGTTTTTTACAACAAAAAAAGTGTATTATATATTGCTCTTGAGGGCAATGGATTGCTTTTACCAATAGTTTTTTGCTTGCTTATGTTTTTTTTTCTTCACTCAGTGTGGAATTTTCTCTTTAATGTGTGCATGTTGAAATTTGATGATGCTGATGCTGATTCTTGGAAAGTGGAAATATTACCGTATTTTGTAATATACAATATGGACAAACATTTGTGCACACCTGACCATAGGATTCGTCTGTGCTTTTTAAAAAGTAAATTCTACATGCAGTCCTTATTTGCTGTTATAATAATAGCCATTGTTCCAGGAAGATGTTCCACTAGATGTTGTAGTGTGTTTGTGGAGATTTGGGCTCCTTCAGCTACAAGTGTGTTGTTAAAGTCAGCTACTGATGTAGGTGAGGTAAAGAGGCCTGGGGTGTAATACACATGGCTGTAAAAAGCAGATGTTTCAAAACCTTTTCTATATAATGTATGTGAGAAAAAATAATAGAAATGTAAAATTTAGTGCACTTAAAAAAAAACCCTAGGCATGTTGCAGTGTGTTCTCTTATTTATTTGAAATGGAAAAATAACAATATGAAGTCTTTAGTGTTCCTTCTAATCCACCGTAAACCTTGCCTTGTTGTTACAGTCTATAATGTCATATAACGGAGGGGCCGTCATGGCCATGCGTGGAAAGAATTGTGTTGCAATTGCAGCTGATCGGCGGTTTGGTATCCAAGCCCAGATGGTCACCACAGACTTTCAGAAAATCTTCCCCATGGGTGACAAACTCTACATTGGCTTGGCAGGACTGGCCACAGATGTGCAGACAGTGTAAGTGCACCACTTTACAAAAGTTTTTTTTTTTTTTTTTAACCATTATAGCAGGTAACAGTATTATCACTGGTCTCAGCTGATTCGAAGAATCTGAATTTTCAGTAGTGTGTAATAGAAAAGCCACATCAACCTAATGATCAATTACAATTAGGCATTTATGCGTAATTTTCAAAAAGTAATTTTTGACTTTTCTCACTGTGTTCATATCAAATTAACTGAAAATGATGTATATCAATTAACATTACATAAGATCGTTAGTTTTTACGACGTATTAAAATACTTTCTTCCATTCATCTTGCCAGATCTCAACGGCTCAAATTCCGTCTCAACCTGTACGAGCTCAAAGAAGGGCGTCAGATCAAGCCCAAGACCTTCATGAGCATGGTCTCCAACATGCTGTATGAGAGGAGGTTTGTGCACTTGTTCACTTTTATGCAAAACAAAATAAATATAAAGACACATCCTGACATCCCTAGGTTTTCTTTGAACTAAAACACAAATCAGAATATGTATAATTGTTGTAAACGTATATCTGTAGCCTTTTATTTGTTGTCAATGTTTGAAAAATGCACAAGTTTTGAAAAACAAGTCCAGTAAGAGGCACCAATTCTGTAAAACACTGATTTGTTGTTGTTTTTTCATTGAGTAATGAACAGTGAACAATGTATTACAAATAATGCTAACTGAGAGGGACTAATATTTTATATATATATAAAATAAAAACAGTGGAAATGGTAGATAAGTGGTTAAAATTTTGGACTTCTAAACCCAAAGTTACGTGTTCAAATCTCAGCAAAACCAAGCTGCTACAGTTGGGCCCTTGAGGAAGGCCCTTAAATGTAAGTTCAGTAAAGTTCAGAACTTTGATGGGTTGTCCTTCAAGAATCTAACTTTTACAATGTAGATTTTAATTTCAATGTCCTTTAATAAAGCTGATGGTAGTGTTATTTACAGTAATTTCCGGACAATTAAGCGCACCCAAATATAAGCCGCACCCACTGAATTTTACAAAGATTTTTATTTTGAACATAAATAAGCCGCACCTGTCTATAAGCCGCAGTCTACATTAAAACTAATGAACTTTACTCAAGCTTTAACGAAAGACAGTGTCTGTTACATGGCTTGTATCTAAACAGTAGCCTACCAAGAAAGTCATTGTTCACTCCATTGTGTCTTCCTCCTTCCTTTCACAACAATTTCTCTCGAGAGTTAATCTTTTGGCATCGTTGTGCGTTTAAAAATCTAAACTTTAAACTCTAAAATCTAAAGCTTTTCTCCCGATGCCGTGCAGCTCAGAACACAGGTTAAGTGTGTTTTTTCATGGCCGGTTGTTTTCAGCGTGACGAATGATTCGTATTTCCTGTTGCCAGTGCGAGTGAGCGGCAGGTCAAACATCAGAGGAACATCATCCATATTTATGATGTGGTGCGGCCCGATTCAGTGGGAGCGCATCTGATTTAATATAAAGAATTTCATTGGTTAACCTGAACCCGTTCGGCAAGTTCATCGGTCTAATGTTATGGGGATCAGTTTTTTGGCAGCTTGAAACTTGTGAAACCGGGAAAAACCCCGGAAAAATCCATAAATTAGCCGCTTCGTTGTTTAAACCGTGGGGTTCAAAGCGTGGGGAAAAAGTAGCGGCTTATAGTCCGGAAAATACGGTATTTATTATTATTTTCATTGCCTGGAAAAACAGCAATAACTGCAAATAGTCAAATGGTGAGTGATCATTGAGTTTCATCACTTCATTTTCTCTACAAGTGATTGCAGATCAGGTCTCTCTTCTGCAGACCAATGCAACATATTCAATTATACTGTTTCTATCTACAATCTTTTAAGATTTTACCAGTTAAAAAAATCCCTGAATGCAAAGCATGATTTACTAACCAACTAATTGGTAATGACCATTACAACAGATTAATAATGAGTAATAATAAATAGCAAACATGTTGTAATTGTAATCCTATTTTTGTCTACTAAGCAATATGATCAACATTATGGGATCTTCAGACTATAGAAATTAACCTCCCTTGGAAAATACCTATTTATAAAATATAAAAAAATTTTAACGGTGCACAAAAAGTGTGCAATATTTTATGTAGAGTATTTTGTGTTGTTGCCTGTTGGACTTGCAGATTGAAAGGAGATTTCTAGAAAAGTAACATTATGTACTAAACTCGAGGGGTTTTGCCAAATAAGTAAACAAAAGGATTCAAATTATTTTCTTTCCTTTAAACCAGACAAAGACATTTAGCTGTGGAAATATTTAGTCTGCACTCCGTAAATTAACCTTAGTAGTGCTCAAATGTGTTTAACATGAACTGGACACAAAGCCTCTTGGATCTGCTTTCCTAGGTTTGGCCCGTACTACATCGAGCCTGTGATTGCTGGTCTGGACCCAAAAACCTCTGAGCCGTTCATCTGTTCTTTGGACCTGATTGGCTGCCCCATGATAACAGAAGATTTTGTGGTCAGCGGCACTTGTGCAGAGCAGATGTACGGCATGTGCGAGTCATTGTGGGTGCCTGACATGGTAAGTGTGCAGAAGGTCGTGTTCTGCTAATCATTAAAGATGTAGTGAAATGTCTTTTTTTTTATAAATTAGAATAAACACACTAAAATATTAAGTTCCAGTGCTGACGAAAGCCATTCTGGAAAAACTCACAAAATATTGCCTTTGTGCTTCATCGTATTCAAGCTGTATGTTGAATGTTCTCCTGCCCTAGGTTTAGACACACAAGAAGTCTGGTGAACATGCAAGAGCTGGCATAAACTCTGCTATTCATTATCATTGCAGGAGCCAGAAGATCTCTTTGAGACTATTTCACAGGCGATGCTAAATGCAGTCGATAGAGATGCTGTTTCTGGTATGGGAGTTATAGTGCATGTCATGTAAGTATACAATACAAGCACCCATATCACAATTCTCAACAGGAATCTACACATCGGTGCCTGAGAGGTTTTGATGATGGAGACCAGCCGAAATGGGACGCAGCTACTCAAATTCGCACATATTTAAAGATTGAGTGCTCGAATGTATGTAGCATTTCTAAGAAATGAGCACAGTAAAAACAGCACATGGACAGATTTTGGAGTTGATCCAAACCGAGTCAAGGTCAAGTGTCAAAGCTTTTCTTCACTAGTTTACTGTCCAGTGTGAAAGGTCTTGACTGTACCTGTAGTTAAGCATTGTGCTAAAACTCCAGACTCTCCAAATTGCAGGGTTTAGTGTTTTTTTGCTTTAACTAATGATGGGTTAAATCATTTCTTATTAATTAAGTCATTAATGCAGGGAAGAATATAAAAAGTAATGCAAGTTGTTTTATACTGATAAACTTTCCCATGCAATACTATAGTTTTTATTATTTGATTTACAGTGGAAAGATTGAATGCATCTATTATATTGTCTGTTCATTAAAATAATATTTTTTAAAGTTATCGTGTCAAATGTCGGTGTATAGAGTGTTTATTATTTATGCTTTGCATTTGTTATATTTTTCTGATTCACAGTGAGAAGGATAAGATAACTACACGGACCCTGAAGGCCAGAATGGACTAGAAACAACGCCACTGCTTTTCTCTCCCCACCACCCTTTTTCTTTTTTTTTTTTTGTATGTAGAAAAAAAAATTTGGATCAATTTCTTCTTTCAGATGTACTCGTCAATAAACTGGTCTAACATTTAACTTTGTGGTTTTGTCCTCTTTCCATGCATGGTAGAGGTGGTGAAAAAGAATTTAACAGGAATATTTATAGGTACAACTGTAAAACGTCACTGAGTAATTAGGCTGGAAATGATCTAAAGACGTGAGCAGCATAACAGCGAATAAGTGTAGTAAATGAGACTGTTGCAGCATACAGACTCAACATTTGGCATTTATCTGCACATCCCTTATGAAACAGCACACGTAAGCACTGATGGCATTGAAGGCAAATTCTCTTTCATAAACAATTTCATCGCTAATTTTTACACAGGTATCAGTTTACCATAGTATTAACCCAGCCATTAGGGGGGCACAAGCCAGTGTACTCTTAGTGCCGGTCCCAAGCCCGGGTAAATGGGGAGGGTTGCGTTAGGAAGGGCATCCAGCGTAAAACATGTGCCAAATCAAATATGCGGATCACAAATGAGAATTTCATACCGGATCGGTCGAGGCCCGGGTTAACAACGACCGCCACAGGTATCGTTAGCCGACAGGGTACCGGTGGAAATTGGGCTACTGTTGGCCGAAGGAGGAGAAGGAGAGGAGGAAGACGTCTACAGAGACGGCGGGAAAAGGAGCAGTGTAGGAGAGTAGAGGTTCGGGTTGGTACTTTAAATGTTGGTACTATGACTGGTAAAGGGAGAGAGGTAGCTGATATGATGGAGAGGAGAATGGTAGATATGCTGTGTGTTCAGGAGTCCAAGTGGAAAGGGAGTAAGGCCAGGAACATTGAGGGTGGGTTTAAACTGTTTTATCATGGTGTGGATGGAAAGAGAAATGGTGTAGGGGTGATTCTGAAGGAAGAGTACAGTAAGAGTGTAGTGGAGGTGAAGAGAGTTTCTGATAGGGTGATGATCGTGAAGGTGGAGGTTGAAGGGATGATGATAAATGTCATCAGTGCCTATGCTCCACAAGTTGGCTGTGAGATGGAGGAGAAGGAAAGATTCTGAGTGAATTAGATGAAGTGGTAGATGGTGTACCTAGGAAAGAACGATTGGTGATTGGGGCAGACTTTAATGGGCATGTAGGTGAAGGGAACAGAGGTGATGAGGAGGTGATGGGTAGGTATGGTTTCAAGGAGAGGAATGTGGAAGGGCAGATGGTGGTAGATTTTGCTAAAAGGATGGAAATGGCAGTGGTGAACACGTATTTTAAGAAGAAGGAGGATCATAGTGTGACGTATAAGAGTGGAGGAAGGTGCACACAGGTGGATTATGTTCTGTGTAGGAGATGCAACCTGAAGGAGATTGGAGACTGTAAGGTGTTGGCGGGGGACAGTGTAGCTAGACAGCATCGGATGGTGGTCTGTAGGATGGTTTCGGAGGCGAAGAAGAGGAGGAGGAAAGTAAGGATTGAAAGAAGAATAAGATGGTGGAAACTGAAGGAGGAAGAGTGTAGTGTGAGGTTCAGGGAAGAGGTCAGACAGGGGCTTGGTGGTGGTGAAGAGGTGCCGGATGATTGGGCAACTACTGCAGGAGCGATGAGGGAGGCAGCTAGAAAAGTACTTGGTGTGACATCTGGAAATAGAAAGCAAGACAAGGAGACGTGGTGGTGGAATGAGGAAGTGCAGGAGAGCATTTAGGGGAAAGAGGTTGGCAAAACAGAAGTGGGATCGACAGAGTGATGAGAAAAGTAGGCAGGAGTACAAGGAGATGCGGCAGCAGGTTAAAAGGGATGTGGCGAAAGCCAAGGAAAAGGCATATGAGGAGCTGTATGAGAGGTTGGACACTAAGGAAGGAGAAAAGGATTTGTACCGATTGGCCAAGCAGAGGGACCGAGCTGGGAAGGATGTACTGCAAGTTAGAGCAATAAAAGATGGAGAGGGAAATGTGTTGACTAATGAGGAGAGTGTGTTGAGAAGATGGAGGGAGTATTTTGAGCAGCTGATGAATGAGGAAAATCAGAGAGAGAGAAGGTTGGAGGATGTGGAGTTGGTGAAGCAGGATGTAGATAGGATTAGTAAGGAGGAAGTGAGAGCAGCGATTAAGAGGATGAAGAATGGAAAGTCGGTTGGACCAGATGACATACCGGTAGAAGCGTGGAGATGTTTAGGAGAGATGGCAGTGGAGTTTTTAACCAGATTGTTTAACAGGATTCTGGAAGGGGAGAGGATGCCTGAGGAATGGAGAAGGAGTGTGCTGGTACCGATCTTTAAACATAAGGGAGATGTGCAGACCTGCAGTAACTACAGGGGAATTAAGTTGATCAGTCACACCATGAAGTTATGGGAAAGAGTAGTGGAAGCCAGGCTAAGAGAAGAGGTGACCATCTGTGAGCAACAGTATGGTTTCATGCCGAGGAAGAGCACCACAGATGCCTTATTTGCTTTGAGGATGTTGATGGAGAAGTATAGAGAAGGACAGAAGGAGCTGCATTGTGTATTTGTGGAGTTAGAGAAAGCGTACGACAGGGTGCCGAGAGAGGAGTTGTGGTATTGTATGAGGAAGTCAGGTGTGTCAGAGAAGTATGTGAGGGTGGTGCAGGACATGTATGAGGACAGTGTGACGGCAGTGAAGTGTGCAGTAGGTACGACAGACTGGTTCAGGGTGAAGGTTGGACTGCATCAAGGATCGGCCCTGAGCCCTTTCCTGTTTGCAGTGGTGATGGACAGGTTGACGGACGAGGTCAGACAGGAGTCTCCCTGGACTATGATGTTTGCAGATGATATTGTGATTTGTGGTGAGAGTAGAGAGCAGGTTGAGAAGAGCCTGGAGAGGTGGAGATATGCGCTGGAGAGAAGGGGAATGAAAGTCAGTAGGAGTAAGACAGAGTACATGTGTGTGAATGAGAGGAAGGGCAGTGGAGTGATGCGGTTGCAGGGAGAAGAGGTGGAGAAGGTGGAGGAGTTCAGGTACCTGGGGTCAACAGTGCATAGTAATGGAGAGTGTGTTAGAGAAGTAAAGAAAAGAGTGCAGGCAGGGTGGAGTGGGTGGAGAAGAGTGACAGGAGTGATTTGTGATAGTAGGGTATCTGCAAGAATAAAAGGGAAAGTTTATAGGACTGTGGTGAGACCTGCGATGTTGTATGGATTAGAGACAGTGGTATTGAGTAAAAGACAGGAGATGGAGCTGGAGGTAGCAGAGCTGAAGATGTTAAGGTTTTCGTTGGGAGTGACGAGGATGGACAAGATTAGAAATGAGTTTATTAGAGGGACAGCACATGTAGGATGTTTTGGTGACAAGGTGAGGGAGGCGAGATTGAGATGGTTTGGACATGTGCAGAGAAGGGACACGAATTATATTGGTAGAAAAATGCTGAAGATGGAGCCACCAGGTAGGAGGAAAAGAGGAAGGCCAAGGAGGAGGTTCATGGATGTGGTGAGGGAAGACATGCAAGTAGTTGGTGTGAAAGAGGCAGATGTAGAGGACAGGGTGGTATGGAGACGGATGATCCGCTGTGGCGACCCCTAATGGGAGCAGCCGAAAGAAGAAGAAGAAGAAGATCAGTTTACCATAGTATTGTGACTTTGTTTTCAAAATATTGCAACTTGGTCATAATATTATGTTCTAAAAAAAAAAAACAAGCCCTTAAAAAAACATTATTGTCAAAATAACTCATCAGAAAGAAGGCATGTGGTGTGGTTATTATAATTTTAAGATTATTACAAAATTACGTGACCGTCTTTTCAACATTTCAAGAAAGAACCCAAGATTTCTAAAAAACCCTCTTTAGCACTGCATCTCTCTTTTTTCCCCCCCATGTTTTTCTGTTGACACTGCTTTCAGTGTTTTTCTAAAAGGAGCATAGAAGCATAGAATTAGCTAATAACTGTGGTTAACTGGTATCTGTCCTAATGACCGCTCAAGAATCAGAATATCAACTGAAATAAAAGGGGGATAAACGAGTGAATGGACATTTTTCAATTCAGATGAGGAAGTACCTGTTGAAAATATTTTTTCAAAAGTATATTTCATGACCTACAATAAAGCATTACAGAAAATGGTGTGTCTGGCATACAATGTTATAAATGTATTTAATGTGAATGCAAATTTTAAGCATGTACAGTATTTTAACTTTTTAGGATGATGTTTCACTATGGTGAACTACAATTTTCTCATGTTGTGTTCTACCTTCACATTCATACAATTGTATGCAAAACTTTGTGCACCCCACACCAAATTATATTTTGTTGAGGTTTCATGTGAGAGGTGAACAAAAAACCTTTGCAGCAATCTCTTTTTTTCCCTTAAAGCATATAAATGTTAAATAAAAAATGTTTAATATAGCAAATGTTTCTAGACCCTGTGGCCAATATGACAGCTTGCAAATGCTATTTGTAGCCAGATAGGAGAATTTCTATTAGTTTATTGAATTTTCTCATACTCTTCCATGCAGAACACTAGTTCTAACATTTTAGAGTACTCTTAAACAGTCATGCGGCATTACTATGACCTGTAGCACCTAGCTAAACATCCGCCGTAGGCCAAGATACACCCCTTTATGGCAACAGTGTTCCCCAAGTTCTCTAGTGGCTTCTTTCGGCAGGATAATCCTCCATCCAACACTGCAAAAATATGAATGAGAAAAGTTAGAGAATGCTTTTGTTTTGTTTGGTTTTGGGGGTTTTTCTTCCTACAGTCCTCCCCAAATCTAGATTTGGTGCAAGTTTCTGTTGAATGTGTGATTTCTGGAAAATGACACATTTCAAAACCTATAATTAAGAATTCACAGAAAATTGTGTCCAAGATATATTAATTATATCTTATTATATTAATTAATGATAAATTCACACCTGAATTCAAATGAATATTTAATATTTGAACTATAAAATTGACCAAGTTACACCCCTTCGTGGCAACAGTTTTCACCGTTCCTCAGTACCCTCTTTCAGCAGGACAATGCTCCCTCCAACAGTGCAAAAGAAAGTTTAGGAATGGTTTGAGGAACATGACACAGTGACATGATTGATTATCTGTGAGATCTGCTAAAAGAACAAAACTGATCCATGCAGACACCTCCTCACTACTTACAGGATTTAAAGCATCTGCTGTTATCGTTTTAGTGCCTGTTTCAGCAGCACTTCAGAGGTTTTGTGGAGTCCGTACTTCGATGAGTCCGCTGGATTGGAAGCATAGGAGGGATCCTCATAATATTAGGCAGGTGGTTGAGGAAATGGGATCCTATGATCTTCAATAAAATTCGGATGGTGCAAGTTTCTGTTGAACATGTGGCTTGTTGAAAATGTTTGATATTAAGAATAGACAGAAAATGTCATGTCCAGCAGAAGATTTTATAAATTCACATCTGAATGCAAATATAAAAAGAGGAATGAATATACAGTATTTTAACTATCGAAATGACCAAGTTACACCCCTTCATGGCTCAGTGTTCCGTATGTTCCCCATATCTCAACATGAATGAGCATCTGTGGGACGTGCTGGATGAACAAATCTGATCCATGCAGACCCCTCACAACTTACAGGACTTCTGCTGCTGTCATCTGAGTGCTAGAACTCACAGCACACCTTCAGGAGTCTTGTGTAGTCCATGCTTCGAAAAGTCAGCTGAATTGGGGATCTTCACAATTTTAGACAAGTGGTTTTATAATTGTTTTGGCTGATCGGTGTGTTTTGTTCACACAGTCAAGTTTGGTGGTTGTTGTGCCATCAGACAGACTTTTAATACACCTTATTATTATACTTCTACATTAAGAACTCCTACTCCAGACAATATAGATCAGATTGCAAACACTTTTTCAGCTTATAAAATGACCATGTCAAAATGATCTACCTATCTATTTTTTTATGTTATGCGATCTACACACACCGGTAGATCGACCGGTATATCGTGATCAATGTATTAGGCCTGACCTAGTCACTCTTTAAACTGGTTAAAAAAAAAAAAAAAAGGCGGTGGCTTTTACGTTGAGGAATCAAGCTTTCCGATTGGCTGCGTTTATTGGCGACGTCACTTTCCTGCGCCGCCATAAATTCTACCCGTACAGTACCAGTAACGTGAGTTTGACAGCGCATAGTGGAGGAAGGTCGCGCGACATCGTTTGTGTTGCAATGTCTAAAACATGGATTTATCCCACGGTCTTGTTATGTATTTACGGATTTTTCTCCAGTCTCAGGCCGTCAGAACCTTTTCTCACCGCCTTTCTCATGGGACCTGACAAGAACTTGACTGAGAGAGAGGTGAGTCCGCCATGAGGGTTAAACATGTACAGCTCTACAAATTCAAAGATCTTTTTTTTCGATTCTCAAGTCTGATTGCTTCACTGTTTTATACCTTTAATCCGTTCATTTCTGCATTTAATTTAATTCGCGTCTTCTTTCAGTGCTCGTTAAAGCTGAAAGGAACTGATAAAGTTGGAAAGTTAGTCATTACCCCCAGTCCTGTATTGGCAGTTTAAATTACTTTTATAAAGGACATTTTTCCTAAAGAAGTAAAATATATTATTTCGTTTAACCACTGGCGGATGAGCTACTCTATTCCTGTACTTGAATAAAAATCCAAATTGCCCTGACTTATAAGAACTATATTTATTTTAACTATAAATTATATGCATGTGTGTTTTTGTGTGTAACACAATATTAAATATTTTTATTTATATACTTACTAAATAACCTTTCTATTTATTGGTTGTACATATTTAAATATTTATCTTTACGTCTCACTTTGCATAATGCTGCTATTTGCACTTCTGGTAGATGCGAAACTGCATTTTGATGATGTATTCCTGTATTATGCAATACCATTTAACATCCGTCCATCCAATTCTGAAAGTCAAAAATAAGAGATTATGTACATATTAAAATGCAGCAAAGTCAAAGTTTCACCAAAATGAAAATACTCTTAAATTTCTCTTATTGTTAATGAAACTAAAAAAAAGTGTAAACTCTTAAATTTAGTTAAAGAACAAAAATTCACAAGATAAAAATCCTGCGTTCATTTCAGTTATTGGTTTGAGTTTAAATTGGAGCCCTGTTGCACATAACATCTGACATGTTATCAAACATTATAGCTCTAAAAGTAAAATGTAATTATCTAGCTGCCAAAATACTGCATTATGAGAGCTACTGCATTATTTCAGCTTTCATTCTTTGTCTCCCCAATGGCTTGAAACGTTTAAAATTATGGCTTGCAGAAAGGAGGGGTTTTATTATGCATGCGTCTATCAGGCAAAAGAAAAGTACAGATGTGTGAGTACACTAACAAAGTACTTTGTCAAGTTTTCTATGATTTTAATTATAAGAATATGTGTGTTAGAGAAGTAAAGAAAAGAGTGCAGGCAGGGTGGAGTGGGTGGAGAAGAGTGGCAGGAGTGATTTGTGATAGAAGGGTATCTGGAAGAGTGAAAGGGAAAGTTTATAGGACTGTGGTGAGACCTGCGATGTTGTATGGATTAGAGACAGTGGCATTGAGTAAAAGACAGGACATGGAGCTGGAGGTAGCAGAGCTGAAGATGTTGAGGTTTTCGTTGGGAATGACTATGATGGACAATATTAGAAATGGGTTTATTAGAGGGACAGCGCATGTAGGACGTTTTGTAGACAAGGTGAGGGAGGCGAGATTGAGATGGTTTGGACATAAGCAGAGGAGAGACATGGGATATATCAGTAGTAGAATGCTGAGGATGGAGCCACCAGGAAGGAGGAAAAGAGGAAGGCCAAAGAGCAGGTTTATGGATGTGGTGAGAGAAGATATGGAGGTGGTTGAGGTGAAAGAGGCAGATGTAGAGGACTGGGTGGTATGGAGACGGATGATCCGCTGTGGCGACCCCTAATGGAAGAAGCCGAAAGAAGAAGCTTAAATGGGCTCGCATTGCTAAGGTCCCCCAAAAATAAATCAGTACGAGGTAATTTTTCCACATGGATCAGATTTGTTTGCTGGTAAGAATTGTCTTAAAGGGAATTATGTTGGATTTGTGTGGAACAAAGTACAACACTATCACCAGTGGAACGGTATAAAGGATTGAGATGTAGGTTGTCTGCTTTTATTTTTAGATTGTGGGTTCATGCAGCCAGCATCAGTGACTGATGTTATTGATAATTACACTCCCTAAAATCTATGTGGAAAAACGGGTATAATGCAGGTATAATGAAAGTGAACTTTAAGGACTTATTACTCTATTGTCCTTTTTCCTGGAATTTTTAAACCCAGACATGATGGATTAAGCAGATATTGTCCAATCAAAGTATAAACAACACAAGAAAGAAGAAAAAAATATTATTTTGAAATTATTAAAAAATATTGAATTAAAATATGCAGTTAGAGCATATTTGGTTTTCAGAATAAGCATGGATTTAATTAAGCAGGGTATTATAGACTTAAACACTTAAACCCCTCACAGGGCCACTGACTGCCTTGTTCAGACACATGAACATGCAGTAGAAAAAACGAAGTTATCCAACAGTTTTTGGGAAAGTTCAAAGGAATTTCGAAGAAGCCAAGGTACAGTTTCTGTGTCTACTAAAAATACAGAGGATTGTGACAAGCTGTTGAAGAAAAGGTCACTATTGCGTTAATGAGGTTTGGAAAGATCAGGCAGATTTATGAGGAAGCAAGTTGGGAGAATTTTGAAATGTATGTGTTGTAAGGGAAAATCTGGAGCTAGTTTGGGGAAACAGGAGGAGGAACTGTAAATCAGTTACAACTTGTTGGCATGGATGTTTGAAGAATGGCGTTTAATAGAAATAATTCGTTTTTCTTCCTAGGTTGTGAACGAGATCTATCCTGTATGGACGTATTCCTACCTGGTTTTACTGTTTCCTGTTTTCCTGGCTACGGATTACCTCCGTTACAAGCCTGTGCTCCTTATTCAGGCTGCCAGCTACATAATTACTTACGCGATGCTGGTGAAGGCCCAGGGTGTGCTGGCCATGCAGCTTCTGGAGTTCTTCTTTGGTATGGCTACAGCCACTGAGATCGCCTACTATTCCTATATCTACAGCGTGGTTGAGACGGCCAATTACCAAAAGGTGACTGGTTTCTGCCGTAGTGTCACTCTGCTGGGTTCAGCTGTAGGATCAATGATTGGACAGATCCTGGTGTCGGTGGGACAAGTTTCATTGCTTACCCTTTCAATTATCACGTTGTCATCATCCTGCTTAGCATTCTTGGCACCATGGTTTTTGCCCATGCCCAGTAAGAGCCTGTTCTTTCACCATGGAGAGAGCATGCCTCAGGACAAAACAGCAAAGGGCCCTGCTGACAAGTCCGAGGACATTGAGTGCACAGTGCCACTTGATGTGAAGGTAGGCACAAACGTTGGTATTGTTTTGTTTTTTATTAGGACCTACAAGTTAAAAAATATGTAATGAATAAAACTGTGTTGAAGAACAAGAATTATAACACAGTGGAGTGATTCAATGTACAAGAATGACCTTTTTAAAAGTGTAATTTTTTTAACAGCATTCCCTGTTGTTTCTCTTATACCACAGCAATGAAATTAATAGTGCTGCTTTGGAAAATTAACAATAATATTTAATAATAATACAAATAATGACCAATCAGATTAGAGCACTGAAGTATGAGATTATATAATCATAAATTATGAAATAACTAATAAGATGTTCCACTTAATTTGAGCATGTTGGGCTTTTATGCTCATTCAGCCACAAGGACGTTATTGAAGTCCAGGGTTGAGGTCTGCGCTCTATACAATGTACAGCTTGTATAGCAGTACAGATTTACTGTCCTCTAAAAAAAAAAAAAAAAAATCAACATACAGCCATTAGTGTCCAAATAACTGCCAACAAAAGTGAGTACACCCTAAGTGACACCAGCTGTATGTCGTGTACCCATGCAAAGCGGTATGTCCTATTTGTCATGTTCATGTTTTTGTCTGCTTGAAAGGACAAATTTGTGTATCTTTGTATAAGAGCAGGTTGTATTTGGTGCTTTAAGTACAATTCCCTCATACTGACCACTGGATGTTCAACATGGTACCTCATGGTAAAGAGACTCTGAGGATTTAAAGAATTAGAATTGTTGCTGTCCATAAAGATGCCCAGGCTATACGATCAGTAACACCCTAAAACTGAGTTACAGTGTTGTGGCCAGGGTAATACACAGGTTTTCTCAGACTGGTTCCACTCTGGACAGGCCTTACACGGTTTGATCAAAGACGTTGAGTTCTCGTGTTGTGAAGAAGCTGCTTTAAAAAACAGACACATGAGTGCTGCCAGCATTGCTTTAGAGGTTGCAGAAGCGGATGGTCCGCTGGTCAGTGCTCAGACCATGTGCCGCACACTGCAACAAGTGAGTTTGAATGGGCATCATTTTCAGAAGAAAGCCTCTTCTGAAGCTGGCTCACCAGAAAGCCCCCAAACAGTTTGCTGAAGAACAGCCTGGCCAAGAGCATGAATTAGAACCATGTCCTGTCGTCTGATGAGACTAAAACAAACTGGTTTGACTCAGATGGTGTCCAGTATGTGTGGCGATGCCCTGGTGAGAAGTACCAAGAAAAGTGTGTCTTGCCTACAATCAAGCATGGTGGTGGTAGCATCATGGTCTGGGGTTGCACGAGTGCTGCTACTGGGGAGCTGTGGTTAATTAAGGGGAAACATAAATTCAATCATGTACTGTGACAGTCTGAAGCAGAACATAACTGCAGTTTTTTAATATAATAACAATCCAAAACAACCTGTGCCGCTCTGGTGAACTCCATGCCCAGGAGGATTAAGGCAGTGCTACCAATGCTAACAAGGGTGCTCATGCAAATATTGACACTTCACCCTAAGTCAAAATGTCAAAACTGTCCACTCATTTTTGTTGCCAGTTATTTAGACAATAATGTCTATGTTGAGTTAATTTTAGAGGACAGTAACTCTGTACTACTATACAAGCTGTACACTGACTACTCTAAAGTATCTCCAAGTTGAATTTCTTTAGTATTGTCCCTTGAGAAGATACTAAGAGTTGCTGAAATGTGAGAGGTGTACTCACTTTTGTGAGATACTGTATATGTACATCATGAAATCATTTTTACTTGTTTCATAGTGTAAACCCACAATAGACTTTTTTTAAAATCGAGAATCCGATGAGATAATTGCATTTGTTTCCCTGATTTTTAAGGAGAAACGTGGTTACACTGGAGGCCTGGTGGAAGTCTTGAAGGCACTTGGAGCAGATTTTGTGACGTGTTATTCGTGCCGCACTCTCCTGGCCTGGTCAGTGTGGTGGGCTCTGTCTACCTGTGGTTACTTCCAAGTCATCAATTATGCCCAGCCCCTGTGGGAGAGGGTTATGTCTTCAAAAGATTTTGTGATCTACAATGGTTATGTGGAGACGATATCTACTTTGCTTGGTATGCCGAAGCTCTTTTGCTCTAATTGACAGCTTTTGAGATTTTTATTAAAATTTTTTTGTTTGTAAGTCTTTTTATTTTTTCTTTAACAGGTGCCCTTGCTGCTTTCAGTGTAGGGTATGTTAAGGTGTCCTGGGCAGTGTGGGGTGAACTTGCACTCTGCATATTCTCAATGCTCATTGCTGTGGCTGTGTATGTCATGGACAAAGTCAGGAACATCTGGGTGTGCTACACTTCATACATTATCTTCCGAGCTTCCTACATGTTGCTCATCACCATAGCAACGTAAGAATTAATTCACTTAAGTCAAGCCTCTATTTTAGAAGTAGATCACTGAGGTTTAAAAATGGGTGGGCTTTTAAACGAATGGTAATTTTTTTTATTTACTTCAGTCAGTTGAGTTATGCTGCAAAACCAAATGATTGTTACAATTTATTTATTTTTTTGCAGGTTCCAGATTGCAGCAAATCTAAGTATGAAGAGATATGCCCTAGTGTTTGGTGTGAACACATTTGTGGCATTGCTGCTGCAAACTCTTCTTACTGTGATTGTGGTCGACTCTGCCGGTTTGGGCCTTGATATTTTTCCTCAGGTAAAAACCATGTATGAAATCGAACATTTTGTATAAATTGTCTTGTATATACATACATTCACTTATCACATGATCGTTAAACATCGCTTTACAAACCCATAGGTCTTAAAATAGTTTGATAAACTAAAATTTATGCCTTAGCGATTTATTTTTTTGTGGCCTGAATAACGTCATTAGAATAGTCGGAAAGGCAAAGCAACATCTCTGAAAGACAGTAAAGACCAGCAGGAAGGATTAGTTGACACAAGAGTGGTGTCACTGTTCTACTGTGCAGGGTTGCTTGCACAAACATGATTTGTACTGAAGTGTCAAAAGTAGTAAACGTCTGCTCTTTAAATATCAAGATAATCCAGAGGCATTAGGAGCAAGTGTGCTCTGGTTTGGTAAAGTAAAATGTATTTCTTTGTCCATATTTGTCAATTATTTGGTGAACAGAACTTGATTTTACAGATGGTAATCATGGGGGTGGATCTATTATGTTTTTAAGTTGTGTGGCAACCAGTGGTGAAGGAAACCTTGCACAGATAAAGAGGGAAATGAATTCCAGTAAATATTAGTAAATTCTTCAAGTGTAAAGGCTTTTATGCAAATTTTAGTCGGTCAGTCAAGGAACCAAAGCTGAAACAAGATTGACTTCTCTAGTGAATTCGTCATACCTCAATATCCACCACAAACTCCTTTACACACATTATGTGGAATGGCCCATGACCTCAAAATATTTCAGAAAGAAGTATTTTGCATTTGTAATTATATGAAACCAGACTAAAAAGAGTAGCTACATAACTACATTAGTGTCATATGAAGTGATTTTGTAATAACTTAACCTTGAACAATGCTAACAAGTTCCTTGTTCATTCTACAGTTCCTGATCTACGGTAGTTACTTCGCTGCAATCGCAGTGATCTTCCTTATCGCCGGCTTATACAAAGTGGCTACACGAGGTAGGGCTGATGCTGCCGGAGCACAGGCTGATGCTGCCGGAGCACAGGCTGATGCTGCCGGAGCACAGGCTGATGCTGCCGGAGCACAGGCTGATGCTGCCGGAGCACAGGCTGATGCTGCCGGAGCACAGGCTGATGCTGCCGGAGCACAGGCTGATGCTGCCGGAGCACAGACTGAAACCGAAAACCACTCCTCTGGTGGCGAGACTCTCATCTGCAAAGAGAGCAGCATCATTTAATACGTGGATAAGAGTCTAAGCACTTTTGATTTAAACGAGGATATTTATTAAAGTGATAAGGTATTGTAAAGGCACTTATTGTCTGCTGCGTGCAGGCCCGGCAAATTCCGTTACACACTTTTGCAGTGTTTCTGCACGAAAGTAGTAGCTGAAAGAGCAATATCGCGAGGAAATGGGACCAAAAACTGTGTGAATATACATGAAATGAATACAAGAAAAGTGTTGTACTGATTGTATCTATGCGTAACACTGCAAGTCCATTAATGCTGCATAGACAAGGTCACACCAGACAGCTAGGCCCTGCAAAAATCCTGTCAAAACTGTAGCCCAGCTTTCACTGGAAGAAAAACATACCCAAACCCCCCCCCCAAAACCGGTGAGCAGATTCAGTCTCCGTTTTCTTCCTGTTTTACTTCTCCGGACTGTTAAGTGCCAAAAAAACAAAACAAAAAACAAACCAGTGCTGAAATTTTTAACAAGACCAACTAGAGCTCAACCGTCTCCAGAGTCTTGTGGCGCAAGTCAAAAGTGGCCGCAGCAGCTGTATTGTGAAACACCGCAAGAACGCTTTTCTGATTATACAACACTAACACTCGAAAACCGTTCAAGAAAATGTTGCCAGTAACAGCTGAATCACCCTTTGTGTTGTCATAAAGGAACTAAAGATCAAGCATCAAAAAGTATTTGTTGTAAACATATCATCATGTTACTTTTCTTATCCTGACCTTGTAAGTAAGGAATTATATGGAACTGGATCTTGACATACAGGACTGTCCAAAAGTCTTGGGTATTGTACAAAACTGCCATTAAGAGCAGTATACTGTAATGTAATTGGTTCTATTCTTAGACCAAACAAACACTGATACTTTGGCTGTTCGCTTGTGCGGTTTTAACTTGCCGTTTTAAATACTGAGGTCATAAGTTGTACATATGCAATCTGCAACTTAAGAAATAAATATATATATAGTAGAATAATAAAAATAGCTTTTTTTTTTCCTCACTGCTATTATTATTATTATATAATTATGATTTGGTTTCAAAAAGTTTCTTTTTATTTCAAAGTTTATAAATGATTACTAGATAATTAACATTGTTCAAACATTCACACCCTCCTTAATGTATCACGTTGTATCACGTGAGTCAATGAATGTGGCACCTTTTGTAATGCTTTGTAGAATTCAAGAGTTATATTTATATTAAGTGTGTAATCTGGTGTACCAGTGTAGATTTATTCATTGCTAGAGACTCGAAGCACTTTTGTACGTCGCTCTGGATAAGGGCGTCTGCTAAATGCCGCAAATGTAAATATATTAGCAGCTTACAAGTTTCTCATCTGGGTGTGAAATGATAGATCTCAGAATCATGTAGCTGCTATTGGAAAGGACTTGAATATGCAGGATATGCCGTAAAACCCGATGTGCCGTTCCTGGAGTATTTCTTTAAAAGAAACTCTCAGCAGTCCAACTGTAACTGTGTATTTATGCATTTGAACTGGTTCATTAATGAAAATTGAGTAATTGTGTTTTGTGGACACTGTAGATTTCTGCCACGTGCAAAATTAAAAACAATGAATTTCTTTCTACCTATTTTCCTTTTTTCAAATATTTAGCAGATTCTGCAAAGTGTTTTTATGTACTTGTGTCCTCAGCTTCTCCTGAGCCTCTAAAGGAATGTGCTCCAGTCCTGCTGGAGACTTTGTCCTACTTTTTTCTATGTCTGACTCATCACGTAGTGCTTCTTTTTGTGAAATGTTCTTTGAGACATGAAAAGTTTACTGTTTTTTTGTTGTTGTGGAATTAATGTTTGGAAATATGAAGTGGTTTATATTTGGCTCAGTATAAAATTGTTACAAAAGAAATTGTGTAAGGCTTTTGCACAGTGTGCAAAACGTATTCTGGGCTTTTATTTTTTTGTTGTTTGTTCCTGTTTTTTGTTGTTTGTATCCTGTATTATATTATAGTATGACTGAAGTTTTTATAGGAGCATTCCAGAGAGCATATTTTTATTCTTGCCATCTATTTTAGTTATCCTGGATCTAATAAACCACAGGCAGGGTACTGATTGCATTAATCTGCTGTAAGAGTTACTGCTGCGGGTTGCCAAATAATGAGCTTCTGTGTACTTTAACATGTCTTTGCTTCCTTTCAGTAGGTACAGATGTCTTTTTCAGACACTTATTCACTCTGTAAAATGCTTTCTTTCATCATTCAACATATTTTCTTACTGACTTGATGCATTTGTAGTACAGAAATACTTGCTCTCGGCTGTATAGCAGCATCGCTATTATATTATACAATCACAACAGTAACAGTCTGAGATTAAACACAAGTTCTGGTTATTTTCTCATAGTACCTTTTAATAATATTTCCATTTAGACTGATGTAATATGTATCAGCTTCAGCAGTGCAGGATGGTCCTAGGATTAGAATACATGCCTCTTATAGTACAATCCCAGTATAGATTTTATATATAGTATATTATATAATAATGTTAATAATAATGAAATAGAATCCCATTGAGCTTATAGAACTGTTTTATCCTGTGGTACAGGCTTCAAACCTTTCACATGTAAATCCACCTCTGGTTACTAAGTCTGACTTGCACTAATAATGTGCCTGTGCATTGTAGGCAGATGCTTTATAGTAAAAACGTGATGGAACGATTGCACCGTCATACGAGTTTAAATCGTTTGTTTGACGGAACGTATTCTAATGTGGCTTTGTACTAGTGATTACAATGTAAATCATGTCACAATCGATGAACGGTGTACAATCATTGCCGCTACCAGTAGAAAGCTGGTGTAATTTTAGTGTAGGATGCCTACACACTCTATATGATTTTATGATAATCATCATACCAGCAGCCCTAGGAAGCCATATTGCCTTGTGATTGTATTTAATTTTATTGTATTTATTTATTTTTTTTAGGAATGTACAAACTAATTTTTTTGTAATTTTTAGTACTGTTCTAATGGTCTTGATTATTATTTGGAACCCAAATTTTGTTATTTTTGTTTAGGATATTTTCTGGTTATTAATGGCACTGTTAAAAGAGAAAGTTACATTTATTTATTTTTAAAGTTGATTTCAATACACCAGACAGACCTGATTCATCACTAGTATGCTTAACAATTACAACTACAGTTTTGTTTACGTTAAGTGTGTTAGTGTTTTTTTTTTTTTTTTTCATTTTAAAAAGAATTGTTAAAAGCTTCCTCTTAAATCCTATTTTTTTATTAATAAAGTGTGTTCTTTAAAAAAATGTTGTCCGTTTATTCATGGGTTTAAACCTGATTACATCCACCACATTTGACAGACACCCTTATTCAGAACGACTTGCGAGCATCTGATTTTTGAGGATTAAGGGTCTTCTTCGAGGGCTGAGCATTGGGAACTACCAATTAGTACTTATTATTATTTAATAATTTTTTTTTAAATGAGTGTTTGGGTGAAATAAGAAAATACTTCAAAATGCAGAATCACTGTTTGTTTGTTTTTTTAACCTTCAAAGCTCCTCTGGGCCCTGAAAATAGTTTTTCTTTAACATTTTCCAGACACCCTACACTAGAAGCTTTTCAATCAGAAGAGCAACATTTTAAACAAAGAGCTACCTCTTGCCCAAACAGTTTGTATGAATGTAAGAACTTTAGCACAGCTTCTGGAATACATGAACAAATATACCTTTAAGACACCTCTACAATTTTCCTGTAACTGCTTTATCATTTGGATCAAAATGGATCTAGAGACTTGGCGTGAGGCAGAAATAAACCCTGGGTGGGACACCAGTTCATTGCAGGGCACCATGCACACCTATTAAACCCATCTTGCCATGGTAATGCTTACAAATTTCACCTTTCTCACACTCATTAGCTAATAATTGAACCATTATTGAGATGGCACAGGATGGCACACAAAATGTCAAATTACACAGCAAGGACAGGAGATTTTTCCCCTGTGCTTCACCATTACACCTGATAGGGGGCAGCAAAATACATTGTCCATCTTCTTGGATTACATTTTTCTTTCACTGCAAAATTTAAACAACATTTATAAACCACAGTGACATTTTAATGTGTAGTATGAATCTCAGACTTTTAGATTTATTGTCCTGATATAGACCCAAAAATAACAATTATTTAATTCTGCGCCAATGATGTAAAAAAAAGACCCGTATAAAACAGAACACATGAAAAAGTACACCATTCATTGATTTATCTCTAGTATGTGGTCTGAGCTTTGGTGGATCTGGATCCAATCCTGTTGACCACATGGCAGGAACACACTCTGAACTGGGACATCAGTTCATTACAGAGTACACACCTCGGTGCGGAGTACTGTACCCAGCATGTTTTTGGGAAAAACAGAAATCTTTGAGGAAACCCAGACAGACATGAGAAGGATATTTACATGCAACATGAAACTCCAAACACACCATCACCTGAGCTCAAGATCGAACCGGGGATCCTGGAGCTGTGAGGTGGCGTCATAATGTCACTTTATAAAATTACACTACATGGTAATACTTATAACACTCATAATAGGAATCAATAAAACAAAGATCTCACCACTAAGAATACAGAATAAAACCATGGTCCTATCTTAGTGATTATTCAAGTTATAAAATTTGCCAATGTCTAGCTGCTTTTTGGACCACTAGCTTGAAAAAACCCCCCAAATCATTAAACTATGAGATCAAACAAAAATCTTTCCTTTTTTTAACCACTGCTCTAGTAACTGTAACCACGATGATATCCTTCATGATAGTCTTCATGGTGACCATATTCCTGTTCGGGGCAGTGCATGCCCAGGGACATCTGGATGGCCATCTCCTGCCTGCGCAGCTGCATGGAGTCGATCAGCTCGTAGATGAGGGACATGGACCACATTGGTGACGGGTACCATGACTTCACGTTGCCGTCTTTGCCCACCAGCAACATGGAGAAGTAATCCGCACTGACCTGGAAGTAGTTCCTGATATCGTGCACTAGCGGGCCGGAAAGGTCCTCGCGCTCCACCGTTGCGCTCCCTGCGATGTCGAAAGGGAAAGGAGTGGAAATGAAACGATGTAGACAACAGACCGGCGTGATACGACAGAAACGCTTACAAAGTACACTCACCAGGTACTTTAATAATTAGTATTATTCATGCAGAAAGACAGCCCTTTTCACTTCATCCTAAACATGCTTCTTTGGCGTGAGATCTAACAACTGCGCAGATCATCAAAGCAGTGACCAACCATCAACCTGGAGACCAACCATCAATCTGAAGACCAAGTTTTCCAAGTTAAAAGAAGCTTAATAAATACCCACTCTTGTTTGTAAGGATGAAATTTACAAGCCACCCATTTTACCATTGATTGGATAGAGCTCCAAGACTCCACCCATGTCCTCCATCACCCTCCCGGTCAGCTTTAAAACAGACATGTGACGCAGCCCTGGAACACGAGAGAAGATGCGTTGGTTAATTCACACACACACACACACACACACACACACACACACACACACACACACACACACACACACACACACACACACACACACACAGAGCTTACAAACCGTTCTGGTTAGCAAATGACAGAAAAACAGATTACAAGAACACTTTCCATTAGATGCTCTTTCAATCAAAGGCAGGCAGCTAATTAGAATTAAAGACATCTATAGAGTTTTGTTCTTCATTTTTTTTGGTCTCAAAATGAACAGAAACTGACCTATTAATGGACATCAAATGGGTGAATGTTCAAATTAGGGCTACTTAACAACACACAAAAAAACAGTAAAGCCTTAAAAAGCAGCCAAGACCGTTTCTCCTTAACAAGGCTGTTTGGTTAAAATCCCTGACAAGCATTGTGAAATAAAATAGCAATAGTACACATGTTCAGTGATTGGCAGACGGAGAGAAAATTCCCTTAGAGAATATTTGCAGATTTCATAGTATTTAAAAAAAAAAAGCATCTGATACCCAGTGAGTTATGAAATGTTTTAGCAAGAGTGTTTCCCATTTCTACTGCAGTCCTGCACATTGTAGTGTTTTCTCCATTTATCAGATACTTGCCAGTTGCCAAATTGAGAAATCGAGTTTAAATGTTTGTGCAGAATGTGCAAGCATGTATACGCCTAACACCAGGACTGAAAAACAATACTGTACATGGTCTCAACACACAACAGAATGCAAAAGTTCACCGTCTCTGGACCATGATATCGACTGAAAAAGCTTAATGATATGAGCATGAAATGGCCTTGATTTCTGCCAGGTTGAAGGGTAGAAAGGTTCACATTGGATTAGATCTTTCACTTTATGTCCACCCAAGCAGGGTACATAACATTCTGTTCACTTAGCAGAGCCAATCACTGAAGCCAACTGTTTATCTGAATTTGCTGTAAATCAAATAGCATAGAGAATTTGCCTGTTACTTCAACACTCCATCACTGTCATTTGAGTTGCATCAGTGTCACGTGTGTATGTTATCGGTGTGAACGTAGGGAATACGTCCTTGTTTTTATCTAATGACAAAGATATCTCACCCAGGTTGCAGGCCTGACTGGTCAGAGCATGGAGCTGCTGCTGATAAGCCCACTCCTCATCATCAGGGGTGGAGATAACGAGCAGCCTCCGTCTCCAGCGGAACCTTGGTTAACAATGAGATGAATGATAACAGATATAAAGGATAATTCATTTGAATTATTATACATTATACTGTCTACATTATACTGTCTATACTGACTACAGTCAACATGAATCCTTTTTCAAAAGAGAAATAGATGCTGAAAATTCAAAACAACAGTCTAGAAGAAAATCTTTTGCTTTCCACAGCCAGTTGAGACACAAGTGTGGGTCGAAACATTGTAAAAAAATCTTCATATCATATTCATAACAGAACTGCAAAATGATTTTGACTTTCCAGTCGTTTGCGCTTGAGTGTAATGTACAAATAATAAAACGACTTATAAACGACTGAATATTATATACGTATTAGTATAAAAAAAATCCACTGGAAACCTCGAAAGGAAATTCTCTAGAGTCCGGGACTTGTCTTCTTTCTTGCAAGCAATTCCGAGCTTTCTCTGAAGCTCCATCTCTTTGAGGCGTGATGAGAACGTGTCGATGTAATCAAACACCGCCTTCATGATAATGGGTACTTCGTACTGTTGCTGCGAAACACAAGCACAACAAATGAAATCACGAAATGCTTAAGGATTGTGAAACTCCCTCTCGTGCCTCCTCCGAAGGCCGACTTATGCGATAAAGCAAACAAACCTTCACTTTAATGTCAAAGTCGGTCAGCGCCATGAAGAAGTCATTATAAACCATGCCAAGCTCCTTCCGGAAGGCTGTGATGAGTTCCTGGTTGATGAGCTCACTGACTGGCAGGCTGCGCACCGGCTTGTCCTGCTCTGTAAGCCACAGAACAAAAGCACAAGAGACAAAGGTTCATCTAAAAAGAACAATTATCCTGCGTAAAATAGGCCGAAGGTCCAGCGCTGAACTCACCCATCTGATAATGATCTATCTTCATGGTGGCATTGGCTAGAGGACCAAAAATGGTGATGATAGAGATTTTGCGCAGAGCCATGTCACACACTTGTTCCAGATACTCATCCTTCTGCTGACTGTACATTTTATTATCTTCACTTGGAGTTGTAATAACCTATAAATAGAGATTTTTACACTGAGATCTTTTCTCAATACTTCCACCAAACAGACATAAAATCCCAGAAGAATGGCATTTATATAGCATGTATATTTAACACATACATAAAATTACAAGTGTTTCGTAGTGTAATTTATTTATTCTAACATACTCACAAGAAGACGTCTTCTTTTCTCAAAATAGCTAAGAAACGTTTCTAGTGCCTTCTTGGTATCAACAGGCTTTTCAGTAGGCTTGCCAACAGCATCTTTACCCTCAAGGCTGCCTGCTTTTTGTGGCACATTTCTGTTGTGAAGATTAACCTTGGCATCCTTGGAGGGTTTTGCCACTTTTTTCTCAGTGTTGTTCTTTTTCACAGGCTTTTCGGTTCTCTCTGTCTTTCTCTTCTTTTCAGCTTTCTCGCGGCCGGCCTTCGCCGTTTTGGTATTCAGAAGGTTCTCCACTGGTTCACTGGCTGTAGGAATTCCGGCTTCTGGCTTCTCTACGTTTTTTCCCCTGTGCGGTTTATCCTTGGTGGGCTTTTTCTTATGTGCTCCAGGCGAAATCTTATCTGTCTGGTCTTTGTTTTTGTCTTTTTGTTGGGCCTTTTTTTCAGAAGTAGAGGATAGGTCAGTTGAACCGTGTTCCTTTTGGCGGTTGCGGTTAATGGGTTTTGAGGTGCTTATTTGGGGTTTGTGTCTGTGCAATGGTGTGTGTGGGTGTCTATGCGCCACTGTAGTCAGAGTCATAGGATTGACAGTACTTGAGGGCAGAGTTGTGGGAAGGGTAGTGGTTGCAGTAGTTGTAGTAGCTGTAGTTGTTGTTGTAGTAGTTGTAGCAATAGTAGTAGTTGTGGTAGTAGGAAGCTGGGTTGTGGCTGTAACTGTTGTAGTTGTAGGTTTTATAGTAGCTCGATGTATAGGTATTCTCCTCCTAGTGACTTTGGTGGTAGGGGTGGGTGTAGATTGTCTGGTAGTACTCTGAGTGGGCTTGGGAGGATGTCTGGCACCTTTTACCTTCTCAATATCTTCAGAGCCTTTTTGCACATCAGTTTTAGGATTTGCCAAACCTGTTCCAATCGACTGCACTACTATTCCCTGCATTCCAGTTGCCCTGCACCTTTCCACAAAACCTTTCTGTCTAACTTTCTCAAGTCTGCGCATGGGCGTCTGGTCTATTATCTCGTACATGGCCTCAAGCTGCACTGGATACGGATACCTTTCTTCCACCTGCAAGGTTTTTCTCAGCAGCACCATGCCAAACTTGCCCTTCTCCAGTTTTAGAAAGCTCATCAGCCTGGGCACTAAGGCTGGATCTAATTGTTCCTCAACAATTGAGCCATCATTGTTCACACGTCTTACTTTCCCACCCATTTCTTCCTTTTCATGGAACATGGTGATCTGCAGCATATGGCGGTCTGCCATTTGGCAATACACATCTGGCTTGAGCAAGCTCATCATTAGCCTGTAGTACCCGTCTGATTCATGCGGCGCTGAAATGACCAGCACACGGTTCTTTCCAGCAAAACTTGCAAGGGTATTTATGGAGCCGGTGCGATTGGAGGTACGAATGTGGGAGCCCTGAGAGGCCTGTCGAGGTGCTCCAGTGACTGTGAGAACATGGGGCACGTTGTGTTTCTCAACTGGCTGCGTGTTTGAACTTTGCGATTGAGGTAAAGGTCTGCGTCCTTTCAAGACTCTCCTCACCGGGGATCTTGAGGAATTCGTAGCCTGATCTGCCTGAAGAAATGCCGTGTTCTCTGAGGTGGCCGCAAAAGTGTTTGATTGCCATTCCATATGTCTTTTCATTCCACGAGTCTGTGCTCGTGTGAAATGCGTGCCTACAGAAGACTTGAAATCTGATGCTTGTGCTGTCCATACCAGAACACACAAAACCACATGTGTTTCAAGGAGCCTCATTGTGGTGGAGTCACTGCGAGAAAGTCTGTTGGCCAATAGCAAGGACAGCATCGCCCTGAGTTAATATGGTCCTCTTTTTTAGGGAGGAAAAAACAACTCACAAGGGAGAAAAATAGTCTAGAAAAGATTGAAACAAACAAACAAACAGGCAAACAAGCATGTGAATTGGGGGGTCCAGATAACGGTTTTGGGCCAACATATGACCTGGGGAATGCGTTTCTATTGAATTGATCCTTGACAACATAAAGACTGAGAGCAATTTGCTATTTAGTGCTGTCACCGCTGTAGTGTTTGAGCGTGAAAGTGTGAGAAAACCGCAAATGCGCTTCTCCACCAGTTGATCTCCATGAAAATTAAGGCTTAACTCACCCAGCAATCACAACGCCGATGTCCTGTTCGCCTTCATATCCTTAACTAACGGAGTATCGGTGTCATCGGGCTTTTTTCTTACAGCACAATGCTCTTCTTATTCGAGCGCAAGCAGCGGGACCATCTCCTCCATCGGTTCTTATCGCCCTCCAAGGTCCACGCAGACAGATCGCGTACACTGGAGTAAGATCATGCAGCTGCTGCTCTGTTCCCAGCTGCGTAGCCCCGCCCACCGCCTGCCTGCCTGCCTGACTGCCTGACTGCCTGCCTGCCGGCCTGCAGTCTTTATATTAGGGATGGGCGATATCAAGTACTTTCAAGTCTAGTATCATCGATCTCGATAACTATAACAATACCAGCATTGACATAATGAAACAAGCCATATTTAAACTGCCACATTATGTTTTTATGCTCCTTTCCCTTCATAGGGGTTGTGTGAAGGAACAAGAGGAGGTTGAATTTTCCCCTTTGAGCACTGTTTCCTCTTTTCTGATCTGATCAACTTTCTATTGAAAAACATTTTGTAAAATAGTTAGATTGATCCCAAGATATATGACGAATTGACAAAAAGAGAAGGAAGTATTTAATGGAAATACTCAATAAAAAAAAAAAAAGGTAGGAAGGATTAAAAAATTTGATGAGAGAATAAATCCTGCAGATACAACACCAGTATAAAAAGTATCAATACTTTAGGATCGGTCTGCCCATCCTTAATGTCGAGGAATCATGTATACCTACTCAGTTCTATTCTTTCTTTTTTATCGCACAATTAACAGTAGACACTGTCCCAAAGCAGCATTTCAGGAATCCATATCATCTAAATACAACAAAAGACATGAAAAATATATAAAATCTGACTCAAATAGTCCAAACCACTCTCAAAACCCTTGGCTGGACAAATTTCAGTATTCTACGATTATATCAATACACATGTTATAATACATTATTGTTTCTATAGTAAAGGGAAGTATATGTTAGACACTACAGTTAACACATTTGAAAGCAATCTAAAATTAAATAAAAAAAAAAAGTGCGACAAAAAAACCTCATCAATTTTCATTACACTTGTTTGAAAGAAATACTGTATCCTAAGATTATATCAATACACTTGTTATAATACATAATTGTTTCTATAGTGAACTAAATTACCAAAGTAAATGTTAATTCCAAACCTAATATAAAGAACTATTACTTTACATATAACTACTATTAATTGTAATTACTACAGAATTGTATAATCCAATATATAATAATGAGATGGTGAAGTTTTCTACAAGGAGACTTTTACTGAATATTAATGGAAGGAGTCTTCAATAACATTTATAACAATTAGTATAAAGTCACCCTTTTCCCAGATTCTTGGTAACATGCCGAACGATATTAGCTTTTTTTTTTCAAAGTCAATTGGTTTGATAATTTCAGCCATATACAGTACAGTATACAGTGAAATGAAAACAACGACCAAGTTGCTATATAAAACATCACATATTAGCAAACGAAGGTTGGTGCTTTCTAGCTGTTCCCAAAATTTTAAATATTTAAAAAAGATGGTGTTCATTAATGACTGAAAATTGTTGGCAAATTGCTGTGGTATAAGAGAAATAAAACACTGTGAATTAATGAACAGAAACATAATTTCATATCACACTGCTTTGTTGTTAATTACTTGCTTACAGCCATAACAAAAAATCTCAAAAAATATTAATTGGTTTTAAGCAAGAAAATAGCTGACTCAGATGGTTTTCTAGCTTGCCCCACCTTTGCACAATTTTTATCAGCTTGCTCACTGGTGAACTTGGAAGAGGACCACAAAGCTTAGGACACCATATGCAACAGAGCACCAGAATTCTGAATAGATAATATTGTCTGTATATGATTAAATAGAAAAAAGATAAAAAATAGAGATGTTATAGAGAGGTAAACAGGATATGTAATTTTGATAAGGGTAATAAAGATGTATTCTAATAGCACATATTTATCATTTAAAAAAGAGATGGTGTAAAATAAAAAACAGTAGTGTGTGTATGTTATCATAATTATATAGTTATTTAAGAAATATTAAGTTATTTTTTTTTTAGTTCAGCTATAAGCAGTGTTTATCAGGGTGGTGAATCCAGTCCCACAAACACTGGGCGAAAGCTGTGATAATTTATCCGAGATGTGATGCCACTGAATAACAGGGCATTACTTCTACATGCTCACACACTTTATGGACAATATAGAAAAGACAATTAGCCTAGCTGCATGTTTTAAGACAATAGAAGGAAACCGGTGTATCTGGAGGAAACCCACGTCAACACGGTGAATACAAACACAGAAAACTTCACATAGACAATAACCCAAGCTGTAGTTTTAGATTCATTTAGATTTCTTTAGATTTCATCTAGATTTTAACTCTGATGCTGTCTTCTACAATTTTAGTCTATCTGACTCAAGATTTAATGTGAGATGTTTTTTTTTCTTTTTCTTTTATATTTCTTATTTGAATTAGCATAATATTCCTGTCAGCTTAAAGTAGTCTGAACTCTCTATTTAACAAAGCTTTTCTGCAAACAGATTTGACATTCATTGGATGGTTTTTTTTTGTTTTTTTTTAAACCATTTTGCTTACACTGTGTGAAAATGTTAGTTTATGTAATACTCACAACCAGTTAGACAATATAACAGTGTATCTATCACCAACAATCACTCAAAGTTAAGTAAGACCTGAAAATAATTTCTGAAATGTCATATATTAACTGAAGCTCTTTGTTCAAAATTTCCACATGCAGCTGGAAGTAGGATTTTTAATGACATAATATCTCTGAATGGTCCTTTGGTCTCATTATGTGCAGCAGTAAAAACATAGCTGTGATTATTGACTCCAGTCTTTCCTTTGAAGATTATGTATATTATATTACTCGGATAACCTTCTTTCAGCTCTGAAATAATGCAAAGAAAAGAAATATGATGCTACATTATGCAAAAATGCAGCTAGTTCATGTTTATTTTACATCTATTTACTATAGGTTGGATGTTTGTAATGCCTTACTGTCTGGAGGGTTTAGTAAGTGCATAAACAAGCTTCAATTAATCCAGAATGCAGCAGCAGGAATCCTGCATTTTGCATCGAATTCAGAATGCTTCTACTGACATAAAAAGCACTACCTGAGCAAACTATTGGTCTGTTACGATCCTCTATACCTACTTTAACCCAAAAGTACAGGCTATTTGTTGGTTCCTTGAATAGTGTAGACTACAGTAGGAGGCGGAGCTTTCTCTCACATCGCCCCACAGTTATGGAACAGTTTTTCTATTACTCAGTAAATCTTAGTGTTTAAATCTAGTTTGTGTCTAAATCCTGAACTAATATTTATAGCCTTTAAAATTTTTAGGTAAAGGAGCAGCTCTAGAGGTATCATGACTGCATGGTTTTGGTGAACTGGGATGTCTGGATGCAATCCCCACCCCAATATTATGTTTTCAATTTTGAAGTTTTTGAAGGTGGCTTGGCTGGCCGCTTTAGCTTCCAGTTGAGCTACACATGCTCCGTAGGAACCAGTGATACTGACACCCTACCTTTTCTACAGTAGGTCACTGTGCAGATCCAAGAATGTTCCGCATAAACAGCCTAAATATCCATGAGTTTACTGTGGAGGATTAGACTCGAGATAATGAAGATGATTTTGGACTGTGATTAATATAGTCTGTTACTATGGTTTACTGATACAAATGTTGTGAACAGTTGATATCCTCAACAATTAAGTCCCTATGATGAAATGACATTCAATGTCACCTAGATGAGGATGGGCTTCCTTTTGATTCTAGTTCCTCTCAAGGTTTCTTCTTCATACCATCTCAGAGAGTTTTTCCTTGCCACACATTTACACCTCAGGCAATATAGTGTAATGAGATGTGTTTGGAAAGTGGGAGTAAACCAGTGAACCAAGAGCATGCACAAAAACATCTAATGAAACTGACAGTTACAAATACCAAGGCTTTAAAGTATGAATTTCAGAATGATGAGAACGATTAGAGGGTAATGTGCTGTGATGTGCAAAGAAAGTCATATTACCTAAATTCAATTAAGCTTTTCTTAATTTTTTCCCCCTTCATCTGGGGAGTAATATTCTCTGAGTCATTCTGCTAGATGTTTTATAGAGTTAGTGCATTACAACATAATTAATTGCTTAAATTTCTAATAAGTCTGTGAATCCTGCCAGCATTGAGCCCAGTTTAAAACATTGCAAGTTTTAATGAATGCTATAAATGTAATTAGGTTGTCTTGTTATGCTTAATATGAGTTATTAAAACCAGTACCATTAAAATGAATTTGCATTTTGACAGCCCTAATTGATATATTAATACAACACTTATTAAATTTAATGTTGTTACCTAATGAATGTATCCAGGCTGAACATCCACCATATAGAACACAAGCAGAGAAAAGATGATGATTATCAGGTGATCAGGAATGTCTCTGTTCTCAGTCATGTTTACATCGTTGACTCCCTCTGTCTCATCCACATTAACCCCAAACTTCTTGTGGTCTTCTGCCGTGCTTGTTGTTAGCTTGGTGTGGTGTGTGAGAGTCAGGAAATTATACACCAGTGGATTAAAAAAGCCGCGAAATGAGAGGTAAAAAAATTTGATGGGCTGAAAACAGCACGCAAAGAGAACAAAAAATATTCACCAAATAGATAAAAACAAAATTAACAAGCCTGTTTGGAAAATTGAAGAAGTAGAAAGTACAGATATTTGTGTAAAAATGTGAAAGTAAAAAGAAGTAAAGTACTGATACCAGAAAAATCTACTTAAGTATTTGTACTTCGTTACTTCCCACCTCTGACCAGCATGACACAAAAACAGGTAGTTGTAATGGCTACATTTTACTTAAGTACATATCAGAGCCCAAACTTCTTTAACTACTTTAAACTTGAGTGAATAAGTGTAGTCACTACTTCAACCAACTTTTACCAGAGTCTTTTAAAACATGTGTATCTGTACTTCTACTTGAGTGAATGATGCGTGTACTTTTGCCATCTCTAACACACACACACACGCACGAACACACACACACACACACACACACACACACACACACACACACACACACACACACACACACACACACACACACAAACAAACACACCCACACACACACGCGTTAACCACTGGGAGACAGCAGTACACCTACAGGCATGATTGGATAGGAGGAAGGAAACCAGAGTACCTGTTAGAACCTCACAGGGACACAGAAAGAAAAATGAGAAACAGACAGTAATCTGAGCTCACTATCAAACCGTGGACCCCACTGGAGTGAGGTGCCATTACTTGTTCAACCACCCTGCTTCCTATAATTACTTGTACTTAATTAATTAATAAGGAATCACTCTGCCTAAAGCTGGCTTCTATGCTTCAAATAAATATTTACCCAAAGTGGAAGAAAAATGGCAGCAAACTGAAAAGTCCCTAAGATCTCAGTCACCCCAAGTTTGCTCCCTGACTTTCACACAAAATCAGGCAAGCGTAAATGGTAATAAGTCAAGAGTAAAGAAGCTTTTATTGTCATTTTAACCATATATAGCTGATGCATTACACAGTGAAATTAAACAACGTTCCTCCTGAACCCTGTTGCTACATACAACAACAGTCAGAGAACAGAAAACACAGGGCTAAAGACTAGTAAGTGTCTGGAGGGAAGGGGTGAGAAAATGGGGAGGGGAAACAGAACAAAAGGGAAAGAATGAGTATAAGAGAGGTTGCCATCTACTGGTAGTTCTCTTACTCAGAATTTAGTCATCTTCTAAAAGACAATTTACAAAGAGATCTAGTGAAACTCCATACAGCCAGTAATTTGCATTTGGCCATTGTGGCACTACTTAGGGAGGATACAGTACACAAATAGATTAGATGACATTTAAATGGTTTTATTGGACTGGGATATATTGGCAAGGCAATGTATTTTTCTTTAATGTAGTTTTTAGATAAATGACTGCAGAAAAAACCTAAATTGCTATTTACTTCAGTTTTAGAACACACACACACACACACACACACACACACACACACACACACACACACACACACACACACACACACACACACACACACAGGGCCTGGTAATTTAATCCTCTTAACACTAATGCATGTGTTGCTGAGTGAGCACTGGTCAGGAATAAAATGGCTTCAGGAAATTCATCAGCAGTTTAGAACTATGAAGATTGTTAATATGTTCCGGTTTGGGTTTGGACTGTGTGTTAGGGTGGAATAAAGGGAAAATACATAACCTGCAGTAAGGTCAGTAGACTCAAATGGCTGACATGGTGGGTATGTGGGAGGTACCTCTCAGTGACGGGATTTACCAGATTGAATTTGAGCATGGAACCACTACAGGGAAGCGGGTAATTTATATCAATGGAAAAGTGAGCTGAAAAGTTTATTATCCTATGATTTGGTTTGGTGCTGATGCAAAATAATGCATATTATTCTTAGTGTCATCATGCTGTATATTCAACAATGGTTTTGTTTTTGAAGGAGACCCTCAGGCGGGACTGGATGTTCAAACTGGTTGGTAAGGAAACATTTCCTGTTGGACATACAGGAGCAAAAGCTACTATAAATATTGAAGCACTTACCGGCTTTACTTATGAGTACACTCTGGAAATTAATGGAAAGAGCCTCCAGACTTTTCAAGACAACTGGGCCAAAATATCCAAGACTTGGCTGCTGAAACTTGATGGTGCTGACTGTAGAATTGTTCTCGGTAAGAAAGATTGTCTGTGTGACTTATTATCTTCAAGAAGCTCATTGTCTTCAAGGGAATCTTATTTAAACCTTCATGTGCAGTTTTCTGCAGTCTTTTTCAGACAAGCATGCAAAGAGTTCTAGATGTCTGTAGCATGTGTAATTACAGGATTACAGTCACAGGCATCCTCCTTTGCCAGATGTTGCAATACTCCTGCATGTCCTCATGTGCTCCATTTTCTAATGTGTGTTGTTTGAATTTCTCTGGTTTCTCTAACGTTTTAGAGAAAGACACCATGGATGTATGGTGCAATGGTCAAAAGGTGGAAACCACGGTAAGTTACGTTTTGAACTTCTCTAAATCATGAATCATGCTTTGGGTGACTCATTGTATGGAAAGAGCTCATGCGTCAATATAATTAAAACTTGCCACGTTTTAAGAATATGCTGCTGCAGACATTTAGAATGAGATACATTCAAGTAAGCATCCATTTGAAAGGATATTTATAGGTGCTGTGCTTTATATCTAATGCATTAGCAACTCTGACCTTGCCGAAAATTTGTGTATTTCTGTTTGTATTTATGCACAGGGGGAGTTTACAGATGATGGCACTGAGACGCACTTTGCAGTAGGGAAACATGAGTGTTGCATAAAAGCCACTGGCAGTGGGAAGAAAAGAAATGGAGTAATGCACACTCTGCTTGTGAATGGGACAAAGGTCATGTGATAGCGAAGAAGGACTTGTTTCATTTTTGAGTACTTGAGGATCAGGTGGCAAAGGAACAAGCGGTTACTTCCTTGTACTCTGGCACTTCTGAATGTATTGTTTTTAAAACGTGATTAACTAAATGACCTGTAGTACGTGTGCTATATGGTTTGACTTGGGAAAAACTCCACTATAGAACAATAAATGAAATAAATATGATCAGCGATTTAAGTCATTTTAATGAATTGAAAATGGCATTGTTTTTTTCTGGTTATCTACTATTTCTATAAACACCTTTGTAGAATTGAGATATATATTTTATCAATTATGTTGCAGATTAGATGTTTTCTTCTATTCTTACTGCAAGAATGCCTTTTAATGCACAAAATAAATTGAAATAAATTACTAAAACTAATGTGGCATCGACTAATTATGGCCTATATCATTTTACGTCTTATCTGTGTGCACGCATATGCAGTTGCACACAATGTTGTGCTCAGATTAAAAACTGGGTCGAGTGATAAGTACACCCCCTTTGTTGCTATGTGACTTATGTGTTGGGGTGTGACCACATGGATAGCAGCTGGCACTCTTAAAATAAGCCTGTCACCCCAGTTCTGAGCTCAAATCTTGTGTCCAAGAGTTTTTTTGTTCTCCTATGCAGTTCGTTTAATGAAACATATCATATTCATATGTGTTCAGAGTTAGGCATTTTTTATGCCATGCCATGAATGGAGGAACTATTAAAACCAAGATTGTTACACCCTATGTGGTTATATTTTGCACTCTGATATAATTTAAAAGACATTTTATGGATAATTACATAACAATTTCGATATTGTCAATCCAACCATATACGGTAGAGTACACAGTGAAACAAACCACAAACCAACATTTCCATGAACCAAGGTACTACATAAGCACATATGGGAATTAAGTACAAATACTAACATTTTTCTAGTATTAGAACTTCACTATTTATTCTATTTGGTGACGATCAATATTTTTTCTTCTCACTGCGTGTTGTTTACAACCCATCAACCTATTTCTTGTCATTGCGTGGCTTGTTCAACCTGCCACTTGTTTATCATTTTCTAGCTATTGCGCTCCACAGATGTAGGATAGCCTACGAAGATAACAACGAGCAAGGGGGAAGGCAACAAGAAGTTTGGGGTAAATGTAGATGAGACAAATGGAGTCAACGATGTAAATATGACCGAGAACAGAGACGTTCCTGATCACCTAATCATCATTATCTTTTCTCTTGTTGTGTTCTATGTGGTGGTTGATCAGTCTGGATACATTCATTAGATAACAAAATTTGACATTCCTTTGTATTATTATATTAATATTAAACAGGTAGTATTAATGGCTACTTTATACTTAAGTACAAGTCAGAGCCCAAACCTCTTTACTTTAACTTGAGTGAAAAAGTGGTCGGTACTTTTACTTTTACCAGTCTTTCAAAACATGTGTATTTGTACTTCTACTTGAGTGAATGATGGGTGTACATTTGACATTCCTGTACATAAGATAACATAAATGAAGAAAAAGTAACACAAGACACAGAACTACACAACTGTTGCATGACATAAAGTGCACATTTTACAGCATGGTCTGTGAAAAAAAACTTCCATAGGACATTTTTACATTTAAATATATTCTATGGAAAAAACAGTTTACATTCTGCAACTGACCTCATCAAAAAGACCAAGGAATATATATTATTTATTTAATAAAGAATTAACGCAAAATCATTTTAATGGCACAAATTTTATTAACGGGCGATTAATGCAGTGAGCATTTCTGTTTGACCATTTTTACGAAAAATAAATAAATAAATAAATAAATAATAAATAAATAAATAAATCAGAGCCGAAAACTTTCAACGCAAGACACGTTATCTCATGATGTCCTTTATTTACTCGGATATAAAAAATAAACTCCACTGAATTTGTAATTTTTTTTTAATCACTAAACATTTGTTTTACTGATCCAAAAACTGCCATGATGCACACATCCGGCAATTAAAACCGTTCGTGTGGAAATATAGCAAAAGTTCTGTTTGGTGTCCTGATGATTCACGTCATTTAAAACACCATAATTACTTTAAAACATTTACAATGATATTTTGTCTTCATGCTCTATGTTGAGTATGGTTTCACTAGTAATAAACATACATTTGCACATAAAGCATTCATATGTGTCCATGCCCATGTTGATAAGAGTATTAAAATCATGAAAAGTATTCATTTAAGGTACATTTAAACAGATAAAAATGTTTTGTAATTTTAACAATCTTTAATCAGCTTTGTAGTGTTCTTGGCCAACAACTCTATCAAATTCACTGATTTACATTTTAATATATTTTTGTTCATCCAAATTATTTCAAATAGTCTATTCTCTTTGTTTTATAGCATTTCTCTAGGGTGAAGCTGTTACTTTAACTTAATTTGGCCACTTCGAGGTGTCCGATCACATCAGCATTTTTAATTCCTTTGATTGGATGGTCAAAGAGTGCACTAGTCAGAGTTCACAAACAGCATCTGTAGCAAACTGCACAAGCTCAAATACATGCGTGTGGATTTATGAGCTGTTTTTTCACAATGTCTGACAAAGGAGAAGAAATTGTTTTGGTTTGCAGATATATTTAATTCAATTCAATTCATTTTTATTTGTATAGCGCTTTTAACAATAAACCTTGTCTCAAAACAGCTTTACACAGATAATGTGGTGATAAAAAATAAATAAGATGTTCTTTATAAATGTTTGTATAAATGTAAAAGTTTGTCTCTGATGAGCAAGCCAGTGGCGACTGTGGTAAGGAAAAACTTCCCAAAATGGCATAAGGAAGAAACCTTGAGAGGAACCAGACTCAAGAGGGAACCTATCCTCATCTGGGTTACATTGAATGTACATTTATTACAGATATACAATGTTGCGGGGTACAGTGATGGTAATCAGAAGCAAACTGTAGTCCTGAGTCAGTGTAGCAGACTGTTGACATTAACGACAGTCCAAATCCATCCTCGAAGCTCCCGTTCCTATTTTGGAATTTCATGGAACCACCCAAGGCGTTGATAAGAAACCGTTCCCAGCTGCACAGAGTGGCCTACAATCGAAGACAACACTATCCAGAGGCAGGCCTGGACGAAGTGGGAAGATCCAAGGAGGGAATATTTTAAAGGACATTTACAAGAACTGACTTTTCAAGAAAATGTAGACACCTTGAGGAAAAGTCAGAAAAAAATAAATACATTTGTTAAACAGTTAAAAACAGTTGTTAAGCTTTTTCATGTACCATTTATACTTTTGCATGTTCTTTTCTGTATAATTTGCACAAAAACCTACAGGTCACCTTAATTTCAAATCCAAAGGAAAACTGTAATAAAAAACTGTAGGAAAACCCAGGGTCATTCTTATGAGGTTAAAATTGATGGTAACAAATATTTCACCGCTATAGCCCCTGCTTTTTCTGTACACATATTTACATATATATCTGCACTTGTCAGTTTGCATCTATCTATCTATCTATCTATCTATCTATCTATCTATCTATCTATCTATCTATCTATCTATCTATCTATCTATCTATCTATCTATCTATCTATCTATCTATCTATCTATCTATCTATCTATCTATCTATCTATCTATCTATCTATCTATCTATCTATCACATGTGCTGCACAAGGTTTGCGCAGCCAGAGACGAAACGGGGCCAAAACACTGCGCAGGATGGTTGCAGTCACGATCGTGACTAACGCTCCGACCGCGGCTTTCCAGTAGGAAAACGTCCCAAAGAGCGAGCACGCGCAATGGCGTGTGAAGGGGGGATACGGACGGGACGGCGAGCGGCGCAGGAGGAAGACGGGGAGCGCTCACGTCTTTGCAGGCGAAACGGCGAACAATACAGGGAGACGAGTCGTAGTTTTTGTGCGTGAAACTCGGAAAGCTCGGCGTGTTCGTGGAGAAAAATAGTTTAGCCGCTGTTTTTATTTAATCTTTTTTAAAGTGAAACCAAGAGCGGGAGAAGAGCGGGAGCGCGCAGAGCCGATCCACTCCAGCGGGCTAGCGCGCTAGCGGAGCACTTCACACAGCACTCCACTCCATTCCGGCACTCCGCTTCGCTCCACAAGCTTCCCGGGAGCGTTTTTTCGGCTGACTGTTTGCTTTTTGGCGTTTAAATGATGCAGACAGCGGTCTAAAAACGATGACAGGGTACGGGCCTGGTTTTGTCCACTTTATTCTGCAAGAACGAACCGCTTTTTAGGGGCCTTGTACTTGTCTTTCTTCAACCTGGCTAGCTACATAGCCTTTAAACCGAACACACACTGATTTCATGCAGGTTGAGTTTTGTTTGAGTGATAGATATACATAGATATACATACACACACACACACCTTTCGGTCTTTCTCTACTCCCGAGGCGGAGGGAGGATATGGGGAAGCTGTGCCGAGCTGACCGTCTCCAGTCAGGATTTCACCCCGGGAGAACTCTCAGCTTTTGTCCGGCTTTCGAGCTTCTGCACTGGGATCTGCAGTTTGGAAATATTCTCATCACAACGCCGCATTTCGGATCTACTGCCAGCTAGTCGCTTTGGATTTTGGGTGGTGTTGAACTTGTCAGGAAGCCTATGCAGAAGGACATTAAGTGATTTAAATCACCGCGTGTTTAAGTAAATGTAATATATATATATATATATATATATAACATATAAAGCCGAACGAAGACAGTATTGGTGGTCGGTTCACGTTGCTGCTGGTGATGATGGTGTAAGTCGCAGGCTGAATTCTCTAAAGAGAGCCGTTTTGTCGTGTTGAATCGGCGTTTCATCGGCAGCATGAACTACCAGCAGCATCTCGCCAACTCGGCGGCCATCAGAGCCGAGATCCAGCGATTTGAGTCCGTCCATCCGAACATCTACTCCATCTACGAGCTGTTGGAGAGGGTGGACGAGCCTCTGCTGCAGAACCAGATCAGGGAGCATGTCATTGCCATCGAAGGTAAGGCTGGCTGGAGCTGAGACTCTTAATAGCATTTCTATTGATTTCTCATTGACCTGATCTGAAATCCCATTCCACTTCAGTCTTACTCAGGTTGTCTGGTTTCCTTCTGCATCTCAGGCATCATGCTAGCCTGAAGGACACATCTGGTGTCCCGGAACTGTTTAGGACATATTATGAGTGCTGTGTACACTTCAGTTTCACACCTTTTTTTTAAACACACTTTTATTTGTTTGTACTTTACTGCATAACTGGTGTGTCATTGTATCCCATATAAGCCATGCTTATAAAGTGCATGAGCATTGCATCATCAGATTGTCTCCAGTCACAGAGTGGTCTTCGAATGGTATAAGATTTCTGGGCAAACATCAAATGTTTGTTAATTAATGTTGACAGAAGATGGCTGATTATTGTCCAGTTTGCATGGGATCTTTCAATATTTCACAGAGATAGCAATTTATGCGTAACTCTTCCAAAAATATTTCACCGCACTTGTCTACTCTGTACAGTCCTTGATAGAAAAATGGCAAAAAGTGTTTAATGGGCTTAACAGCAGATCATTGGTCAGGAATTGAGCGAGAATTAATCACTCATGTAGTTGTGTTGCAGTGATGTGTTTGGGGATGAAGCTTAAAACAGGAAAATTCACTTATATAGTCCTATTTTTATATAATGCAAAAATCATTATAATGCTTGAAATGGTCATCGTAAATTAGAGCGTGTTTCTGGATTACACAGACTCCTTATCAACTGTTTGAAGCTCAACATTGTTGACTGGAACAGAGTTGACGCTTGCTTCTATAAAAAGCAGTCTGGCTAAAGCACGTCAAGGAATCAAAAAGAGAAGCTTTCATATACTGAGTTACTTTATCTGTTTGCTTAATTGCTTGTTTATATTTCTGTTTATTTGTTGAAAGCTTAATACTTTGGCATTTTGGATGACATGACCGGAACCTGTGTGTAGGCCGTATATATGCTCCCACACCTAAAAACTCTTTTAAAACTTCTACATTTTTAAAGACGTTAACTTTAGGCAAAAGCAGCATTTATGTTTATGAAAAAACACATTACTGCAGGATCAAATGGAACATACATTTACCTGGCATATGTACAGTATATGCTCTTTATTTATACATTTTTTTAATAATGTTTGGGGTTATTTTATAGGTGGAAAGATTAGAGGATAATCTTACATGCATGCAATTCCCAAAAATATATCCAATAATACATTTACTCCACTAGTGGCAAATCTTTTTAAACAAAGCGTAGAACAAAAACATAACACGTTATCAGTTTTGAATGTCTGTTTTCCAGTTCATACTTCTGCATGCAACTGCAAACCTGCATTTTGTTTTTATCCACGTGGGTGCACGTTTAAAAAAAAAAAACAAAAACAAAAAAACATTAAAAATTGGGCTTTTTAATGTTTATCCGGATTAAAGGGGATGTATCATTAGTAACCGCAGAAACCTTTTTCTCCCCATCCAATGTACTTTTCCGATTCATTGCTCGGTGTTTGTCCCAGAAGTGTTTCAAATATGTACTCAGTAATGGACTGCGCTGATGAGTACGGCACTGTTCCTTGACATTTACACTGATTCTTTGCGAAGATGACATTTATGAACGATGACATGGAGGGGTTGTGTGAAAAGGGTTTGTGTAGTGTCTTTAACCAGCTTTGTTCATGGCATCAACACACTTAAATAATATATATATTATAATTGCTAATATGTATAAATATCACAATTTATAATGTGTATCAACCAATACACCAGTGCTTATTGGGGAGGTGTACATTGTCAGACCTTTTAGATTTAGTTTGACTGGGTAAGGAGTTGAGGAATGGATGAATGAAACCTGCTAAGGCATGTAGAAGAATCCGTCTGACAATCCTCATACAAACAGACCTGTGCTAGGTTAGCTTCTGACATTTTCCTTAAAAGGGTTAAGTCAGAACGTGTGTCATTTTAAATCCAGTTTGCTTGGTCAGTGTATTCAAGTGAAAGTAACAAAGGTCTTCTGTGGAAAAGGGCCGTTTTGTTTGGTTGACTTTTACTTTTTTTTGTCTTACATTGTAGCTTTTTTCCCCTATTACATTCTGCTTTAGATTTCAGTTTAGATCAATACTGAACAGTACTTTTTATTGTACAGCCTCTTGACAGATGGTAGACCCAGACTGAAAACTGATACAGGACACGCCTCTTGATCTTTCACATATGAGAACTGTAGGATGCCTAATGGATAGATTTGGAACGGAAGCTGGACGGAGAGAGAATCATGCAAGTGCATGCAGAACGCAGACTGTGAGCGAGAGCAAGAAGTAGATAAAGAATGACTGTTGAAAAATTCAGTGTATGCTAGTTTTTGGGAGGATGAAAGAAATCGAGAGTTTCAAGCACAGAAGGGAAAGGGGAAAGCTGTGACTGGAAATCGAGGTTGAATTAGAAATAAGAGGGAAAGCAAATAGGACAGTAGAAGAATGATTATGTAACCGTCTGATTGTTGCACTGTGGTATCAGAGAGGCTGCATGTAGTGGTTACGCAACCGCATACCATGCCACGGTCTTGGGACGCTGATATTAGTGGGGTGTGTGTGTCCCAGTCCCAGAGAGATCGGACAATTGCGCAGTGCACGCATTGTTCCTTTTCTGAATTGCTCCCTCTTTGTGGTCATCTTTGTTCAAAGTGTTGCTGAGGCAACCCTCACCACAACGAGTCGTTTTTTTTACATACATCTCACTCACAGAGCACATCTGTGTGAGCATGTCACTACCACCCTGGCTTTTGTAAAGGGCAAAGCATCTTAGCATCCTGCTGCAGCAAATCTGGCACAGCTATCGTCTTAGTGACTTCGCTCCATATTCAGGGTCCCTGTGATCAGAGTTCAAAGTCCCCAAAGCAATATAAATCTGCTCACTGGGTTAGCTGGAGCTTGTTCGTAATTATAGAGACCAGTAGATCAGTACTGCCTGTGTCCCAGAGTGTACCACGTGGTCCAACGTGGTAAATTTTTTTGCCCTTCATCTCTCAGTGAGCCCAGAGAGAAAGGGTTCATATTTGCACGATAATTTTAGCACCACCTGCTCCACTGCACTGCCTGCACGTACAAAACTACCATTTCACATTGACCATAGACAATTAGACTTGGAATAAAAGAGACCTGAGTGCTTGCAGCAGATCTTCATATTCGTGTCCTTTATATGCCGAACGTCACAGCATCAGGGTCACTTTGGCATGGCAACAGAGCCTGGGATCCCCAGATCTGCCCGGGCGTCCTGCAGATGGTGATTCAGGTGTAAACTCCTGCCCTTCCCATCCTGCTTGCCTGGAGGGGACCATTAATGAGCAGCAGGCAGCAACTGTTCTGTGTAGTTCGTTACAAGCATCAGGACAGAAGAGCGTACCCCCACCCACCCTATAGCGATAAGCTAATGTGCACCGTCAAACCTCCCTGTCCTTTACTGCCTGCATACTGCTCGTCAATCCTCAGTTTGTTGTTATTTTTCACCATTAAGCTCTTAATCGTTCATCCTTGTTCAAACTGCAGGGTGAGTTTTTATGTGTTTTGGTGCTGGTTTTGTGTTCAGCAGGACAGAGCTCACTAGCAGGGCTGCAGCAGAGATGCCATATATCTGTTTAGATTTAATTAGAAATCCCTCAGGATGGTTCACAGAGGCCACTGGTGTGAAGGGGGTACTATTACTGGGGGCCCCATATGTCTGTGAACCAGCTATGTCATGTCTGGGGTCAGAGGTGAATTAATTGACTGCACCAAGCCTAACACAGTAACATTTAACGTTTTTTGGGTAAGTATGAACACAACAAGCAATATTTTAGATGATTAACTAACTGGTTCTTTGCATCATCAGTTTAGGATTATCATTTTTTAAACAGTATGTCAGTGTTTATATTACAGTGGTGTAATATATATAATATAATATCCTGATTCTGATTAGAGTCACAGTGTTGCTTGCTTTATTATGCCATTGTTTCTATAGTAAATGGTTGCATTATATTTAATGGCTAAAAATGAAATTATTAATATAAAAAATGTAATTTGTAGATTGCTGTAGCTTATGAGAACTGAAACACTGGTTGCTGTTAAAGGACTATAATTAACTTCATGATGCACATTTGTTTACTACATGGAACGTTTACTGAAGATGAAAACATAAAATTTTTTGCTGAATTATATAGTATATATATTTTAGTATCTAAAATAGTTGACTACATTCTTTATATATATATATATATATATATATATATATATATATATATATATATATATATATATATATATATATATATATAAAATATACAGTACAGTACAGACCAAAAGTTTATATATATTATATATACAGTACAGACCAAAAGTTTGGACACACCTGCTCATTCAAAGAGTTTTCTTTATTTTCATGACTATGAAAATTGTAGAGTCACACTGAAGGCATCAAAACTATGAATTAACACATGTGGAATTATATACATAACAAAAAAGTGAACTGAAAATGTCATATTGTAGGTTCTTCAAAGTAGGCATTAAGAGAATGCCAAGAGTGTGCAAAGCAGTAATCTAAGCAAAAGGTGGCTACTTTAAAGAACCTACAATATGACATATTTTCAGTTGTTTCACACTTTTTTGTTATGTACAGTGAGGAAAATAAGTATTTGAACACCCTGCTATTTTGCAAGTTCTCCCACTTAGAAATCATGGAGGGGTCTGAAATTGTCATCGTAGGTGCATGTCCACTGTGAGAGACATAATCTATTAAAAAAAAATCCAGAAATCACAATATATGATTTTTAAACTATTTATTTGTATGATACAGCTGCAAATAAGTATTTAAACACCTGTCTATCAGCTAGAATTCTGACCCTCAAAGACCTGTTAGTCTGCCTTTAAAATGTCCACCTCCACTACATTTATTATCCTAAATTAGATGCACCTGTTTGAGGTCGTTAGCTGCATAAAGACACCTGTCCACCCCATACAATCAGTAAGAATCCAACTACTAACATGGCCAAGACCAAAGAGCTGTCCAAAGACACTAGAGACAAAATTGTACACCTCCACAAGGCTGGAAAGGGCTACGGGGAAATTGCCAAGCAGCTTGGTGAAAAAAGATCCACTGTTGGAGCAATCATTAGAAAATGGAAGAAGCTAAACATGACTGTCAATCTCCTTCGGACTGGGGCTCCATGCAAGATCTCACCTCGTGGGGGTCTCAATGATCCTAAGGAAGTTGAGAAATCAGCCCAGAACTACACGGGAGGAGCTGGTCAATAACCTGAAAAGAGCTGGGACCACCGTTTCCAAGGTTACTTTTGGTAATACACTAAGACGTCATGGTTTGAAATCATGCATGGCACGGAAGGTTCCCCTGCTTAAACCAGCACATGTCCAGGCACGTCTTAAGTTTGCCAATGACCATTTGGATGATCCAGAGGAGTCATGGGAGAAAGTCATGTGGTCAGATGAGACCAAAATAGAACTTTTGGGTCATAATTCCACTAAACGTGTTTGGAGGAAGAAGAAGGATGAGTACCATCCCAAGAACACCATCCCTACTGTGAAGCATGGGGGTGGTAGAATCATGCTTTGGGGGTGTTTTTCTGCACATGGGACAGGGCGACTGCACTGTATTAAGGAGAGGATGAACGGGGCCATGTATTGCAAGATTTTGGGGAACAACCTCCTTCCCTGAGTTAGAGCATTGAAGATGGGTCGAGGCTGGGTCTTCCAACATGACAATGACCCGAAGCACACAGCCAGGATAACCAAGGAGTGGCTCTGTAAGAAGCATATCAAGGTTCTGGCGTGGCCTAGCCAGTCTCCAGACCTAAACCCAATAGAGAATCTTTGGAGGGAGCTCAAACTCCGTGTTTCTCAGCGACAGGCCAGAAACCTGACTGATCTAGAGAAGATCTGTGTGGAGGAGTGGGCCAAAATCCCTCCTGCAGTGTGTGCAAACCTGGTGAAAAACTACAGGAAACGTTTGACCTCCATAATTGCAAACAAAGGCTACTGTACCCAATATTAACATTGACTTTCTCAGGTGTTCAAATACTTATTTGCAGCTGTGTCATACAAATAAATAGTTTAAAAATCATACATTGTGATTTCTGGATTTTTTTTTTTTAGATTATCTCTCTCACAGTGGACATGCACCTACGATGACAATTTCAGACCCCTCCATGATTTCTAAGTGGGAGAACTTGCAAAATAGCAGGGTGTTCAAATATTTATTTTCCTCACTGTATATAATTTCATATATAATTCCACATGTGTTAATTTATAGTTTTGATGCCTTCAGTGTGAATACAATTTTCATAGTCATGAAAATAAAGAAAACTCTTTGAATAAGAAGGTGTGTCCAAACTTTTGGTCTGTACTGTGTGTGTGTGTGTGTGTGTGTGTGTGTGTGTGTGTGTGTGTGTGTGTGTGTGTGTGTGTGTGTGTAAATATAAATATATATATATATATATATATATATATATATATATATATATATATATATATATATATATATATATATATAAAACATACACACACTCAGCAGCGACTGTAACTTCTCCATTTTCGGTGAGCCTGTGACCATGGTCGCATCGCATTCCTGTTCTGCCGTTGTCTGCCATCTGCCTCAGTGTTTGACTTGTGCATTCTGAGATTCTTTTCTGCTCACTACAGTTGTTACTGTAGGCATCCTGTCAGCTCAAACCAGTTTTGGTGATTTACCTCTGACCTCTGATCAACAAGAAGTGTAAATTGTAGAGATATGAAAATCGGCCTGTTTTGTCATCAACAATCACAGCATGATCAAAGTCTGTGAGATCACATTTCCTCCCATTTCGATAATTAATACTAATGTTAATGAACATTAACTTAAGCTTCTGACATTTAAATTTTCACGTGATTGTCTGATTGGATATTTGCACAAGTGTGCAGGTGGATGGTGAGAGTATGGTTATATAGTGTATATATCTTGTATACAGAGGTTGTAAATAAGTGAGGAATATAAATATAGTGCTCGGTTTGTTGTGTGCACTCTTTAAGGATTAATTGAAAAGGAAAGACTGAACGGTTGCTGAAAATTACGGCTCTGGGTTTGTTTCTGCCCTCATCACTTGTCCCCTGTGTGTGCTGGATGTTTTGAGTGTGGGTGGTGAGAGACTGTGAGTTCTCAGGCTGAGCTGAATAGAGATTTGTTCTTTCCCAGTGAAGGGGGAGGGGGGGGGATGAAAAGACAGACATTTTGTATTTTATCTGGACTCTTTTACTCAATTGATCTTTATTCAAGATCATCTCAATTGACAGGTGAAGCGTGTAATCTGAAAACCCCCAATTTTCTTCTAATTTAATCCACTGCAAGATTCTATTCACTGGCTAGTTTTCTGAATCAGCTGTGAAGCCAAGCTGTACAACTTTTTCAAACTGCTGCTCATGCTACTTCACAAAGGAGCACACAATGCGAAGAAGACACTATCTGTGGGCTCTGGAGTGGAGTGGAGAAATGCATGCGCTCTGAGGAAAGTGTTAGGACTCTTGGACCTCTGAGAGTTTGTTACGTCACCCTGCGTGGTTGTCTGTCTCAGATGAAGCACATGTTAACCTTTTATCCTTCCTGGTTGTTAGCTTGGAGACTTAACTGGTGGGTGGGAGGAAATAAGGTGGAAACCAAATTTGGGAAGAATTTAGGGAAAATCCTCATGCATGAGCTTTTATATGTGCACTTGATGGTTAGTATGGCTCTGATTGACAGGAAAGAGTGTGTTTGTCATCTCCTACCAGGGGCACATGGCTGTTTTATATAGGCAGGTATGGTTATAGCATATATCCGCCTATCCAGCTCTTTTTAACAGGGTAAATTCTTTTCTTTTGAGCTATTTGCGATCGGCTTAACCCTCTGCTAATAATCTACAGAATTTAGAACCCTAGATATATGTTTTCATGGTAGTTTAAGGCTTCATTTCAGCATCAGATCTTGTTTATTCCTAAGCAGTATTTAAGATTACGGAACAGTTTTAACTGTGAGCTTTTATCTGGCCACAATGCAGTGCCGTGTGCTCTGTAAGTGTTTCCCCAGCCAAATGGAGTTTAAAGATGGACCTGAGAAACGCTCAGCTTGTGTGACCTCCTTCCTAGCAGCTATTTAACACCCCTCTTAGGTGTAAGGCATGAAAACGTGCCTGATTTGAAGAGCGGTGGCAAGTGGCATTATTGAAGCCTCCATGCTGGGAAGAATTGGGGGTGGATTCCACTTGTCACTTTCAGCCCCAGGGGTATATACAGCTTGGATCTTGACAGGTGGGAAGAGCCATAGTTCATGTTGCGTTCACGAAGCCTGTGAATCTGTTTCTGCCATTCGGTGCTAGGTTGTTAGTTTATTTGTTTGTTAATTTATGTAATTGGTTATTTGCTACGTTATTGCTTTGCGTAATGGTAGCGAAGTCTATTGTATTTTATTTAATACAAATATTATTTATTTAATTAGCTTTTTCTGCTGTACTAACCCTTGCTTTTTTTTTTTTTTTTCTCTCCACCTGAGCATATTCTTAGATACTGACCCATTAAACTTTCTTGTGTGTATGTTTTTGTTCTGTTAGTCACTCTGGATATGGGTGAGCTAAATTTTTTATAGGTCAGTATACCTTCTTAAGATGTAGAGCATTTGATGATGTGTGACCTGTGGTTTACTTTCCTGCTGGCAATCCCTGAGGAAATAGCAGTTATGATCCGGGGATGTGGTGATGTCATGGCTCTCAGCACAGTCCTTTGTTGTGCCCTTGGCTCGCCGTGATGCTTTTCTGACTCCTGCTGCGTGTCACGGCAGCGAATCCTCTTGATAGATACGACTGTGTTTTGTTTATGATGCATTATGAGGAACATGCGTGTATGCCCGTTGTTCTTTCTTTTTTATGCTTGCTTCCTTTTTCGGTAGGATGTTGTTAAACGGCTGTACTCTTACCTCACGTGTTTTGTTGGGAGAGGATTCACAGAGCTGGAGTATCTCCTGACTGACACCACTACAGCCCCGGCCCTCCCCTGTGACACTAATTTACAGCATTGCAGGAGGATGAAGGTGACTCCTCCTGGGGTCGGTGGAGGTTTGAGAAATGTAGCCGTGTTTAAAAAAACTTAAGGAAACGCTGTAGCGCACCAGCTTTGGCATGCAGCTGCGGCAGGCATTCCTGTTACTATACTGTAAGCAGGACAAACAGGAGTCAGACAATAGCCGAGCACTGATTCAGGACTCGCATGGAGACAAGAATAGCCTGTGTACAGCCGTCTTCCTGCTGTGGGCTATGATGCATCCCCCACAGTGTCCCTAAGGACCCAGGTACCTGATGTCACTTCCTGTGCATTGATCACTAGCTGCAGTGTTCCAGATGTTACTGGTTTGTAAGGAGCTGTCTGGGGGGCTGCAGACACTCTGATGCGTCTGTTGCACCATCACTCATGATCAATATGTTGCTTGTCAAAAGCGTTTATGGAAGTTTCCAGACAGGAAGGGGGTTTGTGAGGTGGGAGGAGGGACGTGTCTATCAGTAGATCTAATTATGCTGCAACAAGATTATATTGCTCATGAGGCATAACTAATCAGACAGAAAGATGGATTTGTATTTTATTTATTGGATAATCTCACCCAATTGTTTATTTTTTAGATTGGAGGTAATGATAAATGAAAGTTACTCACAGCCTGAATTCTCATTGACTGAGCAACCACACCTATGAGGTAGACTAGAGGAACAGATCTGACTACTGGTCAGCTGCCCCCCACCCCTGCTTTTTTTTTTAAACTGGAATTTCCCTTCAGCATGTTTCACGATCGAAACAAAGGAAATACACGTTTTACATTTTGGAACCAAATTCGATGGGAGAAAAGATATACGGAGCGGATCTATTTGTGGCCTCGGATTGCACAATACCATAATGTCTCAACCATAAAACCCTGCTGTAAAGTTCACGGTCATTATTATGACATATCTTGTTCAGCTTGACTGAATCAAAACCCCTGCTTAATGTAGTATTAAGTCAAATGCAGTCATGATTTCCTTTAAAAGCTGTATGGGGAAGTTCAATTTAGCCACATTAACCACTCTGAATAAAACTGCGCTACAACAGGATCTGCAAGCCTGATACCTGCAAAGAATCTTACTCTGGAAGTGCTAATAAACCAACTGGTTTTTGCAATTGTGATTAGAATAGATTGTGACCTCCAAAGGCTCTGCTCATGTCATGAATATTAAATAGACGCCGATCAATTTCAGAACCGGAAACTGGACGACAAGCTTCATATATAATGAGTTGGCGCGAGACTGTGCTTCTCTCCACACGTTTCGGGTTCATTTGTAGTATGGCTTTAGCTCACAATAGTGTGTGTGTGTGTGTGTGTGTGTGTGTGTGTGTGTGTGTGTGTGTGTGTGTGTGTGTGTGTGTGTGTGTGTGTGTGTGTGTGTGTGTGTGTGTGTGTGTGTGTGTGTGTGAGAGAGTGAGAGAGAGAGAGACTGCATTGCTATCGAGAGTGAATGTGCTGCATCAATAGGAGGCACTCTTCCCATCTGCCAGTGTTTAAGAGGGGGAAAAAATCAATGGCACTTTCCTTGTGACGGGTCACCATCTGTCGGCTCCTGCCCCCCACTCCTCGTGTTAACGCTGTAATTAATGTAGGCTATAGCACCTTATATGTCTGCTGAAGGTACAGAACATGCGCAGCCACTGAGAACAGCTGGATTAATCATCTGATACGCCTCACTATTTTTCTGTTTGCTTTTTTTTTTTTTTTTTTATGCTTGGGAATGTTTGCAGTCTCCTGCCGAACACTTGTTTAAAAAAACAACCCTAAGCTTGTTTTGTATACAACAGAAGCATTTGATTAACATTTGTGAAGGTTTAAAATTCCTTTCTTCTAAAAGTCCAGATAAGGAGCCGAGACGGCCGACCAGTGACTTACATGTTAATGCTTAGTTCATGCCTCTCAATGAGGAAAACATTGTGTTTATAAACCAATAAGAATTTCTTAGTAGGGCCAGTTTATATTTGCATAAATAATTTACCCACATGCATTAAGCTTTGCTCCAGTATGCTGAGTTACTAAATTAAAGCCTCGCCTTAATTACTTGGTTCAGTCCATTGTAATACTCGCCCGGATCCGCATCAGGACACAGCTGCCGGTTGTATGTGTAATAATAAACCCATCACTGTTGCTTGCAAACAGGGCGCATGTTTTATTTATTTATTTATTTATTTAAATAATCGATGTTATTGTATTAAATAATATATTTATTTTTAGAATCTGTAAAGGGGAACTTTAAAGCATCTGCCTCTTGTCTTTTTTTTTATTAAACTATGCCGCTTTCTTCTAGAAGAGAAATGCGCAGATGAGACAATTCAGCACCATTGTTTTGACAGCTGTAGATGTCTTGCCCTGAAACTACTATTTAAGTGATTTACTGTGGATAGGATGCCAAAGAAATGATGATGCACACAAGCACACACAGGCACATGCACAGAGCCACACACTGGAGAACAGGTGCTCAGGTGGGCTATGGTTACTATGGCAGTGGTGCTAGGTTGCTGGCATTAACCTAATTAACCCCCCATAGATGTTGCTTGTGGTGGCCACAGTGATTCTGGGTCTTTTCTACTGCTTGGGAACTGGGCCTGACTCCATATCCATTCTTATACATGTGTTTATATATATTTAATCATCTTTTGTGGCTTTAAGGTAACATGAAGCTCACAAACAAACCATCCCTAAGTGAAATGGATGTGTTAGTGTATACAAAGATACTCTAATCACCTCTCAGCAAACAGATTAAACATACAGTGAAAAAATTTGGTATTTGCACTAATAAATCATTTATCTGCTATCCAGTTTGTGTTCATAGCTTGTATGGGTGTGACGAAGCGAAATGATCATATCATATATGTTTTTCTGACAACACACAATGCAGTTGAAAGGAAAAAACTCGGCGAACCGTGATGGAGTCGTTTAAAGCTACAGTTTAAAGGAAATGAGGAAAACAAGTAGAACTCTTAGATGACAGGGACAAGAGACAAGGTCTAGTTCTTCTTGTTTGCAATTTGCATTCCCTCAAAATACAAACAGGAAGCAAGTTGAAGAAAAACATTTGACCTTGGTGTGACCTTGCATCGAATCTAGAATCTAATCACTTCATCTTCCATATAAATCCTACAAACATTCAAGCACTTTATTTTAAGATAACGAGCGAACGATAATCTTGCCCGAAAGGACAGTTGGAAAGACGAACAACCGGAAAGTTTCCATCTTCTAGTGGCAGAAGCATTTAAAGAGCATTAAAAGGGACAAAAGAATGCTCTATAATATGACCTGCTATGAGTCACCATGACAATTCTATGGTTGCCTTTCACAGTCATTGGAGTGTTAAAGATATTATATAACTTTATCCACAAAAGAGGTCATTTCACTGGCTGACAGACAGGAGCCAGCATCCAGTTATTGGAGCAAGAAAGTAAAACAAATGAGTAGGGCTGAAATGATTCCTCGAGTAATTCAAATCTCAAAAAAAATCAATGAGGCAAATTATTTGTCTTTTTTAATCTACTTTTTTTTATTATTTGTCCGGGTGTAGTTTAATATAGTCTATTTAACCACACACAGAGCATTGTTTCCACACGGACCATTATTTCTGACGCACCACCCTCCAAACTCTGGAGCGTTCTGGACAGGTAAACATCGGAGACGCTGCAGAATGAAAAAAATAGAGGAACGGGCAGAAAACAGTGAGGAGAAGATTCACATGTAAGAACATTTACAATAGAGTTTAATAGTTTTAGCTTGTACTGGAAAAACTTTTGTAAAACTGACATGTAACCAGATCATTTTGTTTTTAGAGTCACTTTTAAAAGACATAATAATTAATCTTCAGTTGAAGAATACCCAACGTTTCTTGCAACCCTAATCACTGACAGGGAAGCGAAAAGGATAAAAAATAAAGAACAGTCACATCAAAAATTGAGGAATTCAGATCATCATGATTTTCATGATGATAAATTTTTAAGAGACTTTATCCAGGTACAGCGTGTGATGTAGTGCGGTTTTAACAATACCTGTTCAAGTCTGGCAAAACCACGTCTCTAGTGCTATATCCTGCGAAAGCACCTAAAGTAGGGAAGATGCAGGGCAAAATCCCATTATCTGAAAAGCAAGTACAAGCATGCAGTGAGAAACTTGAACCTCATCAAACTCGAAACCAGCCAAATCCCAACAGTTACTCAAGGACTTCTGTCACTTTTGGACAGTCATCTCAAACTCTAGAGAAGCATGTAGCCAGCTGGCTGATGTCTCTGATTTTCTGTGAATCTGTCCAGAATGCTTGTGACTCACTTTTGCAGCAGAAGGGGTCGTCTAGCCCAGAGACGCAGGATGACATCATGTTTCTGTTCCGCTCTTAGTCATCCAGTTGTGTGAAAATATGCGTGGTGCATCAGTCGTTTATGGTGAGCACATCTCACGCTCTCACTGGTACATCTAATCAGTGCCGCTATCATATTTAGCCCACAATCTCACTTGTCAGTCAAAGCACTTTCCTTCGCCTTCATCTTTCTTACTGTAGCAATGCACTAGACATGCAGACAAGTGCGAAAGCTGCTTCACAAATAACACGCAGTAAATGACAGTATGATTTCCTGGATTTGAAGAATGCAGAATCAAGCACATTTCATAGATCTCCCTCACATCTCAGATTTTATTGCCCCACATAGAAAGAGTCCCACTTTATTTGTTCTTGTCTATTTATCCCATGTTTCACTCTTCACTCCTGCTGAACCATTTAAATTTAAAGACTGTGTTAGTCACTCTTTCAGTTTGTTCAATTTGAAAAAAGTGTTTTTTTTTTTTTGTTTTTTTTTTTCTTTTCTCCAAACTATATTACAGAAAGATCGTTTGGATTTTTGAAGGTCTTTGTTTGTTCCCCTGAGCTTTGTTGTTAGGGAACTGAATAGACTCACAGCTGGCTTTGTGTGTGTGTGTGTGTGTGTGTGTGTGTGTGTGTGTGTGTGAGAGAGAAGAATAAGGGCTAGGCTGTGGTCTGGCATATAGCTCTTCCTCTTTCTCCGTCCGGCTTTGTCTCTCGTTCTCTTTCTATGAAACGGAACCCTGTCAGCCCCGTTCACATCACGGCCTTGCTTTGAACAGAGGAGAGGAAGAGGCTACTTGGGTGTTGAAGTCAGACAGAGAGGAGGAATAAAAGGGAGGGATGAAGAGGTATTTAAAAAAAAAAAAAAACACTGTTGCTTGTTAAGAGCCATCTTGAGATTTGAGTGCTGGTGAGAGGATGGAGCTAAAAGCACACAAATGCACTTTTGTGGCCTAAAATACTGCATTCAATTGAATTATGCTCAAAATTGCAGCTGGCTCGGTGCCCTCTTGGGGAAAGTGGGTTAGTGGTGGGAATGTGCACACACAGACCCTCAATTCTTCTCAAGCTGCACAGAGAAGCCCCTGATGTTTTGAGCTTGTAGTATGTAACCGCTATGTATATATGTGAACAACAGCGGGGTGAAATGATGCAGCCTGACACAAAGCTAATCAGTTACTACCACAAGATAAAGTATTTTCCTGTAACTTCAAATTCTGAAGTGTGCTATTCCTCTTATAACACAATGCGTGTGCTTAATTCCCCTTTTTTTTGTCAGTTTTAAAATTGCTTGCTTTTCTCCTATATACAGCTCTCTGGTCTTCATGTTGGTTTATCAAGCAATGCAGCGTTCACAGGTAAAACCCAGAGTAGAAATTCATAGTAAAGACTGACCGATACTAATTTTAAATTTTACCGATACTGATAGCTAGGTTGAATCGAACTGCACTCTCACGCATTTTAAAATGGATACTGGATAAAAACAAACACTCCATATAAAATAGTACTGAATTTTATAAAAAAAAAACCAAAAAAACTGTACTGAATCATGCAAATGTGCTAAGTGAAATGAATATGAATATATTGATTAATAATTATATAATTAATAAATTATAAATAATAAATACAATATTGCGCTCTCCGTGCACTGTGCTATCTCAGGTGTAAAAACAAACAGCATGTGGTACCAGTGATTCACCTCTAGAGGCTGCCCTCATAGTGATAGCGGACCGGAACCCGGAAAACCATTTGCCAGGGATCTTTGCCGATAGTTCCAGCAATCAACTATCAGTGCCGAATAATCGTCAACTTCTACTTTATATCTACTAATTATTTGAAAAATCCTTCTAAACAGACACCCTTGGGCAACATGAAGCACACGTCAATTCGACCAATTAAAAACATAAATAGTTCAATTATATTCCTTTGACACAAATGTATTTAGTGTGTGTTAAAAAGACAGAATTGGTTTAGATGTTCCAATATTTTTCGGATAGCACAATAGGTCAGATAGATAATTTTAGAACTATTGTTGAATGAGACAGGAATGAAAACAGATCATATTTAATGTCACATTAATACAGTAAGGGTCAGCAGTGATGAGGGAAATAATATGAAATAAAGCACCAACAAAAAGAAATGGGTGATTTTTTTTTTTTTAAATAATTATTCAAGAAACTTTCTGCTTTTGTTTTATGGGCACCCATGTGTCATGGGTGTCCAAGTTATTTTTTTCCGCTCATGGCATTTTGCAGAAGCTCTTATTTGTACAACTAAGTAATTGAAGTTAAAGTCCCTGCTCAAGGGCCCAGTAGTGGTGGCTTGGTGGTGCTGGTATTTGAACTCATGAAGAGATCGGACCACTTCCTGAATTAGCACAGAACAGGAGTATTGGACTCAATACAATACCAATCTGAGCCACATATTAGAGCAATAAACTTGACAGATGCTTATATTGACTTTAATTCTCACTGTATTGTAATTAAAATGGAACTTGCTCCAAGGGTATAAATAAATCTTGTACATGAATTTCAGTGTGTTCTGTGTGTATACAAAATATTTGTGTTTGTGTTTTGATATTTTTGTATGGGACATATGATCAGTTGCATTGTGCCTGATATTACAAATGTTTATATTGATTTATTTTCCTTATTAATCTACACTCAGTACCCCATAATGACAAAGTGAAAACAGAATTCTAGAAATGTCTGTACATTAAAAAACAATCAAAGAAACAAAAAAAATATTGCATGTGCATTAGTATTTAGACCCTTTGTAACAGCATTTGAAAACAAGCTCCTATTTCTCTTGTTTGTTGCTGAGATGTTTCTATACCTTGATTACATTTTCCACCTGTTAGAAAGTTTATTGATTGGACATGATTTGGAAAAGCACACCCCTCTTTGTAGATGGCCTCATATCTGACAATGCATATTAGAGCAAAAACCAAGCCATGAGGTCAAAGGAATTGTCTGCAGAGCTCAGAGACAGGATTGATGCAAGGAACAGATCTGGGGCAGGCTACAAAAAAACTGCTGCAGCACTTTAGATTTCCTAGAGCACAGTGGCCTCCATAATTCTTAAATGGAAGAAATGTGGAAGAGCCCGGACCTTGGTCACCCAACCAAACTGAGCAAACAGGGGAGAAGGTGACCAAGAACCGATTATCACCCTGACTGAGTTCCAGAGATCATGTTTGGAATTTTGCTTGAATTACAACACAGTGTGAACTGTACAACACTACATTGATGGTGAAAGGGAAATTATCTCTTTAGTTTATTTAAATAGGAATACAATAGGTTGTGCAAAAACATTCTCTCATATTTTCAATGTGAGATTAAACTAATTATTCCCAAAGTCATATTTTTTTATGTTGTTTATTCCCCCCACCTGTACCAAGGGTGCTAATAAATGTGAAGCTGATTTAGGTTTCCTCAGATTTTTTTTCTTCATTATTACATGCATACATGTTTTCATGGGAATTTAATTTTAATTTTTATTGCTGCTGATTTACTGATTTGAAAATAAATCATCGTAAATGATTTAATCATACAGAACAAAAAAATTAATAAAAAATAATAAAAATCATAATGTTGCTAGTCATGAGGTCAGGAGCTGCTTGCTGGCAGTGTCATTCATGAAATGCAATGTATACTTAACATAAAAGTGTTTTTGGGTCAGAGCTCTATAGCAGGCCACTCAAGATCTTCCACAGTCCAAGAAAACCATATGTTCACAGAGCTAACTTTGTCATGCTGGAACAGCTTTCTAGTAGTTCAACTAAAGTTATATTTTATTGCTTTAGATACCACATCCAAAGACATCCTATAAAATGTGCATCTATCTTTGTGGTAACAGCTTGGGGAAAAACTACACATAGCTGGAAAATTTCAGCCTGCCATAGCTGTCATACAGATGGCCTCACACTTGACTCTAAAATACTGGTATACAGAGGAGTTCATAGTTGACTTCTCTGAGGTTCTGTAGCTGCAAAACAAGCGCAAATAATCCCCTCCCCACTATTGTGCTTGACAGTGGGTATGAGGTGTTTTTGCTGATCTGCTGTGTTGGGTTTCTGCCAAACATGGTGCTGTGCATTATTGCCAAACATCTGAACTTTGGTCTCATTTATCTAAAATACATTGTTCCAGTGGTCTTTTGTTTTTTATTAATATGCAACTTTGTCCTGCCATGTTCTTTTTAGTGAGAATAGTTTTCTCATGGCCATCCTTCTAAACAAACTATACTCCTCCTAATTGTTCTGTCACAAACTTTAATATTTAACATGCTAACTGAGGCTTGTAGAGTTCTACTTGTAAATAATCTTCCTCACTGTAGAATGATGTGCTTTACGTCAGTGTTCCCCAACCCCTGGGTCAATTGATACCTGGCCGCACAGAAAGAATACATAACTTAAATTATTTCAGTTTTATTTATCTGATTCTGAACGATGTTTTATTTTGGAAAATGACCGGATTCTCTCCGCCACATCTGTCTATCACTCACTCTTGATGCATGTCATGATGCCTCGGTCACATGTCTTACCTGCATCCGCTACCTTCTTAAAGGGGCTGCTCCGGCCGCTAACACATAATACATTACCTCTAAATTCAAACCCCCAAGCGAGCAAAATGAACAAAAAACAACACAGTGGATTCACATTTATTATTATATTTACAAAATACCAGTTTTTATGGTCGTATCATTTCATTGTGTTGTATTTATCTGTCACATTTTAAAGGCCGGTCCGTGAAAATATTGTCTGACATTAATCCGATCCGTGGTGCAAAAAAGGTTGGGGACCACTGCTTTACATAGTTTAAAAATGGCCTTATAACCCTTCCCAGATTGATAGGCAGCCTTTTACTTCTTTGGAAACTCTAAGAGTGAACATAGTTTTCTACACGTTTTTTTTTATTTTTGTAAAAATAAATAATGACTTGTAATTTCTCATGTGGTGGTGTTCATCTGAGGTTGTATTTCTCAAAATATTAAGACCTGCTAAGGACCACATGATTTTTATCATGATGCATCAAACAATTACTCTATTTAGATGGTGTCAGTAAACATTAAAGGGTTTAGAACAACTGCACAAATCATATCAGATTCACATGTCACTTGTATAAGCTTCAGTTTCCTTATTTGCCATGTTTATGAACGACGACTCTTGCTGGTTGCTCTGACGTTAAATTGCGGTGCGAGTAAGCTGGAGTAGGCATCACCGGAAAACATGGCTGTACGAATTTGTTTTGAAATAATGAAATTGTTAGATCAGCCAGGCCGCGTGTGTGCACGTTTACACATTCGTTCTGTGTTTTGTTCAGTTTCTGCCAAGTCACTTAGGAGAGCAACCTGATACTGAGCCGACGAGCCACAGCCCAAGCACACAGCATCAGTGTGTTGTAATGATGACGCGTTTCTGCTTTTTCACTGAGCTGCTCTCTCTGTGTGTGTGTGTGTGTGTGTGTGTGTGTGTGTGTGTGTGTGTGCGTGCGCGCGCGCTGTTTCAACCTCAAAGCCCTGATCAGCCTGCAGTCCTGTTCCCCAACAAGGATCTAAGGTGCTGTTGATTGTATGAGTTTTATGTTCATAATCTCACATGCTACTGAGGTTTCTTTCTACTTGCACAAATACGACATTGGGATATAAGCCAGAGTGTAAGTGCCAGTCTTGGTGGAGCTGTGAGGTTTGGCTTCTTCATAATAAGAGAAGCTGTAATGAAGGCTGACGGAAACTGGTGACTTTATTGAATTAATAATGATGCTGAGGGTGTGTTCCAGCTTCTCCTTGACTATTTTGGCTGCCTCTCGTTTGATTAACTCACAATGAACACCCAGAGCAGCTGATGTCCAAATGGAAACTAAACCATTTGTAGATGTAGGTGTAAAGTCCAATATAGTGTATTTACTCAGACATGAACCAGGGTTTTAAATGTGATTTTTAAGAACTATATGATCTCGCCTGTTTTGTGGACTGTTTTTGCCCGTTCATACGTGGTCAGTGATTTGTTGTATAACAGATGCATTTAATTTGGCCAACACTTAAATACAATCTGAATTATAGTTGTTACACTGCATTAAGATGTGATAAATCTAATTCAGTATTGTGCACAAAAAGATCACAAAAGTGTCAGATTGTCTGTCTGTCTGTCTGTCTGTCTGTCTGTCTGTCTGTCTGTCTGTCTGTCTGTCTGTCATACAGGTGCGTCTCAATAAATTAGAATTTCGTGGTGAATTTGATTTATTTTAGTAATTCAACTCAAATTGTGAAACTCAAATAAAATGCACACAGGCTGAAGTAGTTTATGTCTGTTTTTTAATTGCGATGACTGGCTCACATTTAACAAAAATCCACCAAATCTCAAAAATATTTGAATATGGTGACATGCCAATCAGCTACTCAACTCAAAACACCTGCAAAGTTTTTCTGAGCCTTGAAAATGGTCTCTCAGTTTGGTTCACTAGGCTACACAATCATGGGGAAGACTGCTGATCTGACAGCTGTCCAGAAGACGACCATTGACACCCTTGACAAGGAGGTGAAGCCACAAACATTCATTGCCAAAGAAGCTGCTGTTCAGAGTGCTGTATTCACGCATGTTAACAGAAAGTTGATTGGAAGGAAAAAGTGTGGAAGAAAAACATGCTTTAAGAGGCTTGTCGAGCAAAATCGATTCAAGAATTCACCTCCATGCCACGCCAGCTTGAGGCAGTAATAAAAGCAAAAGGAGCCCCTATCAAGTATTGAGTACATATACAGAATATTAACATACTTTCCAGAAGGCCAACAATTCACAATTTTTTTTATTTTTATTAGTCTTGTGAAGAGATTTGTTAAGAGAGTGAATTGGTGGGTTTTTGGTAAATGTAAGTCCAAATCATAAAATTAAAAGAAGACTTAAACTACTTCAGTCTGTGTGCATTGAATTTATTTAATACACAAGTTTCACAATTTGAGTTAAATTACTGAAATAAACAAACTTTTCCAGGACATTCTAATTTATTGAGATGTCTGTCTGTCTGTCTGTCTGTCTGTCTGTCTGTCTGTCTGTCTGTCTGTCTGTCTGTCTGTCTGTCTGTCTGTCTAGCTTCCTTTATCATTAATAATCCATCAATCTATCTACTTTTCCTATTGACTGATCTATTAATCTGTCATCCCTAACTAATGTCTATCAATCTTTGATTTACTACCACTACCTGTCTTGCTCTGTTGATCTATTTACCTTACCTGTGTATTTATTTTTTTTAACCTACTAAGCCTTAGTGTCACAATGGATATTAAATTACTTATTATATTCTTGCATATAATATACTAAATAAAGCTGAGGTGTGTGTGGGAATTAACATTTGATGAATACAGTATAAGTACCATATCCACTGTAGGTTAACGATCCAGTTTCCAATACAGTGGCTCTGAATTTAAAACAAATGATATATTTGATGCTTTATTCAATGTCTACATATAAAAAAAGTTTTTTAAAACGTGTGTGTGTGTGTGTGTGTGTGTGTGTGTGTGTGTGTGTGTGTGTATAATATAACAGTATTATAAAAAAATCTAAAAATGAACAACAATAATACAAAATGTATAGTATATTATAATATATGATGTTAATTGATTAAACATCAACTCGGCTTCGTCCTAACAGTAACAAATAAAAAAAATATATGAATAAAATAAACCAATATTAAGGATATTCATGATATTGTGGCATAGGTGTTAAATAAATAAATCTAATAAAATAAATCTATCTTGATATTGATATGTACAATATGGACAAAAGTATTGGGACACCTGACTTTTCCAGCCATGCGTGGTTCTTTCCCAAACTGTTGATATTAAGTTGGAGGCACATAAATATATAGTATGTTTTTGAATATGGTAGCATTACATTTTCTCTAGGAGATTTAGACCTGTTCCTGAAAGACAATGCTCGTGTGCACAATGCGAGCTCCATGAAGACATGGTGCACATAGGTTAAAGTGGAAGATCTTGACTGGCCTACTATAGAGCTCTGACCTAAACCCTATTGAACCTCTGTTGGGTGCAGTCAACTAAAACGCTGACTGCAACCCAGGTCTCCTCACCTACACCAGTACTTGACTTTACTAATGAGCACGAATGTCCACAAGCTCACACCAAATTGTAGTGGAACATTTTCCCAGAGGAATGGAGATTATTTTGGAGGTAATGTAAAATGGATGTTCCTTCAGGTGTGCGCAAAGTTTTGTTCATGTAGCGAATTATTTCCACCTGAATACACAATGTTGTATAAGACCTGCGTAAATGTTTCTTCTGCTCATCTGAGAGCTTTTGGGAGGCAATTTAGATATCAGCACTGCCCCCTTCTGGTCACTCTGTGATACAGGTCTTTGGCCTTTCAAGATTATCATTCATGTTAAAAACAAGACCAAAACAAAATTATTATTTAAAAATATCAATACAATAATGAGAATCACGACCAAAGCCATCTTATCTTGATCTTTATCACAGATGCGTTTATGGCTCTTATTTCTTGAACACGTCTCCCATGACATGAAGCGAGCAGATCTCTGCGGGCCGAAGCTTTTTATTTATAACTATGTCGAGGACACGGTGTCATCGTGCATACAGATGAGATCAGCGCGGCCTTCGGCTTGTCGCACAATGATCGCCTGTGTTGTCGCACGCACCGCTGCATTTTAATCACTGCGAGGCAACAGAGAGCCTCGCTAAGCTGGGTACGCTCACAGATGACTGACACGTTTTCCAGCAATCACAGAGCTCCAAGGCTCTTTTGGATTTCACTGCTTTTGTGATCCTCTAGAGCTGGAAATACACGTGCTTTACGCTGAAAGAAACGCTCCAGGGCTGCCAGCTTTCTTTGTGCGATAGAGCCACGGCCTTTCATTTCATGCTACTAATATAGTGCTGTTGAAACATGCGATTTTCCTGCCTGCACCAGTGAAAAGCACGCTAATGTATTTAGTATAGACCAGAACAAATATAACTGATTACTACAATTTTTTTAATTTTTATTTATTTATTTATTTTTTATTTATTAAATGAGCATAATGACTTTTTTGTGGTGCGTCCACTGGTTTATAAGAGGTTAAACTTGATTATCCGGATAAACGGGATATGTTGTTATCAGGCGGCGTGACCGACTTACATAAAGACTTCACTGATTAAACAGACGTCATCATCGCCATATATGACAATCTAGCAAACTTTTTACTGCTAATGTAGTGTTACGTTATGTTCAAGCGCATATCGACTTTGCAGTGGCATCACTGGGATCACCATCACTTCTATTGCAGATGAAATAAAAAGGTCTTATAATTGACTTTATTTATATGCAAATATCGACAACCTCAGACATTATTTTCAGAGGATTTAATTAAAATCATTCTTTGTCTGTCTGTCTGTCTGTCTGTCTGTCTGTCTGTCTGTCTGTCTGTCTGTCTGTCTCGGATTATATATACATACATACATACATATATACGAACACAAAACAGGTAGGTATGTATGTATACGGATAGATAGATAGATGGATAGATAGATGGGTGTATGGATATTGAAAAACGAATAATACATTCGATCAAATTTCCTTCTTTTCAATAACACAAAAAAGAACAACAACCAGTCATCATCTGGAGCGATGTACACGTGTCCCGAACATATTAACTGTAAGCCCCACCGTCATGAGATTTAATGTTTATGTTGATTAATATGAAATCAAATTTGTCCATGTCTGTTTGACTTGAGCTAACTGTAGACAAGTATATCATTATTATTAGATTACTGGATTTATTATGGATCCTTCTGAAATTAGATTTCATGCAATTTTGGCTTTTGGCTGAAAGAGAAAAGAAGCAGAATGTTGATTTGAAAGGGGAAAATAGGGTCAGGTGTGTAAATGGTATAAGACTTTCCCAACAATGTTTCTGATAATTTTGACAAAAAATAGACATGTTTTGGACCTGCCTCTGCCAGTAAGCAGCTCCTGACTACAGCCCTGATGATATTATTAAATCTTCCTCGTCTCTTTTGCAGCATGAAATTCATGGTTTTTATTTAATTTTATTTTTTTTAATTTTTTATTTTTTTTGGGCTATGGGTTCTGGCCGATGATTGTTTTTTGCAGCGTGTGTAAAGGTCAGATAAGACTTCGGTGATTCAGGCGGTGTGCAGCTTCATCTGTACACTGCGAGTGTGTTAATGCGTGTTGGCGTTTGGGTCACACCGGGTAGATGGAGGTCACGTCCAGGCTTTTGTTTATGTGCAGGCTGCCTGGTGAGCTCAGCTCCATCCCGCTCTGCATCACTGCATCACTTCTCCTTCTGGTCCTTCCAGCACAGGCAGAGTTTGGGATCTGTGGAGCTTGAAGAAATACTTTTGTCTTGTTTGGGAAGACGAGCCAAATTAGACTCCTCAGTTATCAGTTTTTTCTTCTTCTATTTCCACACTATTTAGAAGTGATTTCTATATTATAGTTGCTTGTTAAAGGACATGA